>NC_134137.1:8497348-8800378 GCF_033958435.1 Carettochelys insculpta
TGTGTGTGTCATCCAGGAACTTTGCATAAAGCAACAAATTACAGATATGTGTATGGGGAGAGGGTGCAGCACCCATGAGGATGAAAAGAAACCTGTAGGATGATTGAAATCTCTGTATTTAGCCACGACTGGCCAAACAAAGCACTTTGGCTTCTCTTGTTGGGATTCTTGGGCAGTGAAAGTGTATCAGGAGATTTTAGGTTGAATTTAATAAAGCCTAATTGAGCTGATGTAGCTTTAGTAGAGGGAAAAAAACAAATACAATGATATATTTTACCAGGCAACTGCCATGTGGTGATAGAAAGGGCCATCTTCAGAAGTGGCAGACCAGAATAGATATCTGTGGGAAGGTCACTGTAGTAAATCGATCATCAACAAGCTGTTGTGCTCACAGGTAAAACACGTCAAAGAGTCCTAGAGCTTAACAGGATTCAAAGAGGGCCTGGATGATACTATGGCTAACAAGCAAAAACAATTGCAGTGATGAGGAAATAAATAAAAATAAAAGGTCTCATAAAGGGTCTGATAAGTCTTTCTCCTTCATAGCACAAAATTTGCCTAACCTGTGGGTGTCAGGGAAAAAAATTCCTTGGACGCAGGTAACTGATAGTGTCTATTGCAGGCTTTCTTTAACCATCCTCCACATTGTTTTATATTGTCCACTGAATACTGGTATAGCTGAACTAAGGGTCTGATCCTGTCTGTGACAAACTGCCTGTTTACGGTATGTATCCAAGACAAAATTCTTGGTGTCTTCTGTGAGATCCTACTAGTTCCGATGCTCATACTCAGTAAAGGATAATGTGCCACTATGTACCAATTAATCTGCTATTCTTTTCCCATTTAGGAAAAAAAGCTGAAAAACGAGTGGATCAATCCAGTGCACTATGTTACCTGTCAATGACAGCACATTCACACATGCAGTGTTTCTTCTCACTGGGATGCCAGGGCATGAAGGTGACTATCTCTGGATCGGTATCACTTTGTTATTAGTATATATTATTCTGATACTCGGAAATTCCCTCATTCTGTTCATTATAAAAACAGATTCAAATCTTCATGAGCCCATGTACATTTTCCTTTCCATGCTGGCTTTCATAGACCTTTGTTTATCGGTAGCCACTTTACCAACAATACTGGGCGTATTTCTGTTTAACTCAAGGGAGATCGGTATCAATGCCTGTTTTGCCCAGCTCTTCTTCATCCATTTTACTCAATTGGCTGAATCCACTCTGCTCTTGTTTATGGCTTTTGACCGCGTTGTTGCGATCAGTAACCCCCTGAGATACACTTCCATCTTAACCCTGCCAAGAATAGCCAAGATGGGGTTGGTATGTGTGCTAAGAGGATTTGTCTTCATAATCCCACTCCCACTTCTCCTGAAACGATACAGATACTGTCAAGACAATGTTCTTTCCCATTCCTACTGCTTGCACCAGGAGGTCATGAAACTGGCTTGTTCAGACTTCACAGTCAGCAGCGTCTATGGTTTGTCAGCTTCACTTTCAACGTTGGGATTGGATTCTATTCTCATCTTCTTCTCTTATGTGATAATTCTCAAAACAGTGCTGAATCTTGCATCCCGAGTGGATTCTGTCAAAGCTTTGAAAACATGTGGATCCCACCTCTGTATCGTCCTGCTCTTCTACTCACCCGAGATAAGCTTGTCTCTGATACACAGATACATGAATAGTTCTTCACACTTGCTTCAGATAATTCTGGGCTATATAAATATGCTGGTGCCACCTCTTATGAACCCAATTGTGTACAGTGTGCAAAGCACGCATCTGCGTGGGAGGTTAATTAGGATATTTGTGAAATGAATGTTTAATTCATCACCAGGCTGCAGTGGTGGTGAGACAAGAGAAAGAACATGGTACATGGCTCCATATTCCATACTGGATCCTTACCTCCAAGACGAGGTGAGGGCCTCATCTCCCCTCTCCGGTGTTTGTGCAGAACTAGGACACCGGTAGGATGTTGTCCCACCAACAGTTGTGTCCGTGACTGCCCTGATCTCAGAAATCCTGTTAATATTATCAATAAAGAACAGGAAGGAGGATGTATTTTCTGATTACACCAGCTGTTGTGCAGTCACAGATCAAACTCTTTTTGAGCATTATGGGCGCTGCGTGACACATGGCTTCTGCACCAGAAATAAGCAGTGTCCGATCAATGGAGAAAATGAGCCAACTTTCCCCTACACCCTCAGCCAGCTACTAACAACTGTGTCATGTTAGAGAAATGGTTTGCTGAAGAGCCACATGGGAAGCCAGTCAGGCAGCCTTCACTTGACTGATGGCTCTGCACATGACACAGCTGCAGAGCCCACTCCCACCACAGCAGACCCAAGCTGTGCGTGAGTGAACGTCTGGAATGCAGAAGATTCAGGCCCCTTTTGGTTTGTGCTGTGTTTCTCCAGAACTCCTGGGTGAATATTATCAGGCCCTGGTGACTTTTAATGCTTAATTTTTCAGTGTGTTTTAAACCTCTGTGACAGATTGTTGCCTTGTGGTACAGTCTGGGAGCTGACATTAATGTACTGATGGACAAAGTATCAAACCACATTACTTATTAAATATAGAAAGCAGCATATGAGACATAACATTCTAGATTGATAATAGATCAGTCAATCAATAAATTAATTATTGAATGCTTCCAGAGAAACTAGGGGGTCACCCTCGTAGATTTAAAAATAACCAAAGGAATATATTACTTCTCACAGTGCATAATCAGTCTGTGGACCTCGTTGCCAAGGGATGTTGTGAAGAACAAAAATTCAACAGGGTTCAAAAAAGAATTAGGTAAATTCATGGAGGTTAAGTCCATTTATTACCCAGGATGGATAAGTCATCGCTGACGAAACCAAACAGATGGAGCGCTGGGTTCAGCACGACTCCGAGCTGTACTCACGTGAAAACGTTGTGGTTGACGCAGCCCTCGATGTCGTCAAGCTCCTACCAGTAATGGACGAACTGGATTAAGAACCAACTGTGGATGAACTGAAGAGAGCCATCGACAGCATTGCAGCAGGAAAGGCCCCTGGTCGGGATGGTACCACCAGAGGTAATCAAGTGTGCAGCGGACACACTCCTGGAACCCCTACATGAGCTACTGTGCCTGTGCTGGAAAGAGGGTGAGGTTCCACAGGATATGCACGACGCTAACATTGTAACGTTATATAAGAACAAAGGAGACAGAAGGGACTGCAACAACTACCGTGGAATCTCCCTCCTAAGCGTCACTGATAAACTGTTCACTCGCATCATCCTTGGCAGAATCCAGAAGATTGCTGAGAGGATGTACCCAAGATCACAGTGCAGATTCCGTGCAGAAAGGTCTACCGTTGACATGGTCTTCCCTCTAAGGCAGCTGCAGAAGAAGTGCAGGGAGCAGAGGAATCCACTCTACATAGCCTTCATAGACCTGACCAAGGCCTTTGACTTGGTGAGCAGGGATGGTCTGTTCAAACTGCTCCACAAGACAGGCTGTCCTCCACAGTTACTCAAGATGATCCAGTCATTCCACGAAGACATGAGAGGAACCATCCAATATGATGGCGCATTATCAGATGCTTTCAGAATCAGGAGCAGCGTTAAACAAGGATGCGTGCTTGCTCCGGCATTGTTCGGGATCTTCTTCGCTCTCCTCCTGAAGCATGCCTTTGGATCTTCAACAGAAGGCATCTTGCTGCACACAACATCTGATGGGAAACTGTTTAATCTTGCAAGCCTGAAAGCTAAGTCTAAGGTGTGAGAAGTCCTCATGAGAGACATGCTGTTAGCAGACGATGCTGCTGTAGTGTCTCACACAGAAGACCAGCTTCAAAAACTGCTGGATCGGTTCTCCAAAGCGTGCAAGGACTTTGGGCTTACCATCAGCATAAAGAAGACAAACGTACTTGGTCAGGATGTTGCTGAATACCCATCAATCAGCACTGACAACTATATGTTAGAGGTCGTCCACGAGTTTGTTTACCTCGGGTCCACCATCACTGACACCCTGTCATTGGACACTGAGCTAAATAGGAGGATTGGAAAAGAGGCCACAACTCTGTCCAGACTCAGCAAGAGAGTGTGGAATAACAACAAGCTGTACACTCACACCAAAACGCAAGTCTACAGAGCCTGCATCCTCAGCACCCTCCTTTATGGCAGTGAGACTTGGACCCTGTATGCCCGCCAGCGAAAGAGGCTGAACGTCTTCCACTTGCGCTGCCTCAGGCATATCCTTGGAATATCATGGAAGGACAGAGTGACCAACACCGCCGTCCTCGAGCAAGCTGGAATCCCAACACCCTCCTCAGGCAGCATCGGCTCCGCTGGCTTGGCCACTTCCACAGGATGAATGATGGAAGGATTCCAGAAGACATCCTGTATGGTGAGCTAGCTTCTGGCAAAAGACCTCCCGGACGCCCCCAGTTGCGCTACAAAGATGTCTGCAAGAGAGACCTCAGAGAGGTAGACATCGAGCTGGGCAACTGGGAAGAACTAGCAGACGACCACAGCAGATGGAGGCAGGTGTTACACAAGGGCCTTCAGAAGGGCGATATGAGGATCAGACAGCTAGCAAAGGAGAAGCGAGCCCACAGAAAGCACACTAAGGACTTGCCAGACACCCACCACATCTGCAAGAGATGCAGCAAGGACTGTCACTCTCGTGTGGGTCTTCATAGTCACAGTAAGCGCTGTAAATGAAGTCCTCAATTGAAACTATAAAGGGCATGATCCATAGTCTATGCAGACTGGAGGATGCCTACTACTACTACTACTACTACTACTACCCAGGATGGGCAAGAATGTTGTCTCTATCCTCCGTTTATCAGAGGCTAGAATAGGAAGACAGTAGAGGGATCACTTGATGATTACATGTTTTTTCACTCCCTCTGGGCCATCTGGCATTGAGTTCTGTTGGAAGACAGGATACTGGGATGTATGGACCTTTGGTCTGTGCCAGTACAATAGTTCTTATTCTTTGAATTAGGAAAAAGCCACCCCAAATCATAATCAAAGTCATTAGTTCAGGTATAAAACTGATATATGCACACAAATAATATAATCATATTCTGCAAATCATGTCTAATCACATCTCACAAGATATATCTTCAATCAGATATATGACAATGATGTCACAATCATTTCAAAATTACACCACTGGTATTAATATGGGGCACAGCATCACAACCTTCTAACAGTGGCACAGATCCTCAGAATCATCACCTGAAGACCACAGCTCAGGTGTGGCCCTCATATTCTCCGCAGGGAGGACCAAAGGAAAGAATTCATTTAAACTCCTGGGAACAGTCTCATGTGCATTGCATGAGTATTTAGAATCTCTGTTGTCTAGTGGCCCCATTTGTGGATTGGCAACTTACAGCTTGTGATGTCCTTTGAAAAACATGCTTTTATTTTTCTGATTTTTTTTAGTTGTCGTTTCAACCTTTTAAACTAAGTGCCACAGTGGTAAACCCCATTCAAAGATTAGGAGTCACACCTTGCAGTAGGGTTTCCTGCCTGGGCCTTACATTTAAAGATTGGCTTTTTTTTTTCCTCCTTTGCTTTGTTGTTTAAGCCATGTGTCATTTTTTTTTATTCTTGTATGTTGGTTGTTCATTTGGGATGCATGTGTAAGTTGAACCTCTTTTATGGTATATTTAACATTTTTCATGTACCATGCAGGGATTTCATTTTGGGCATTGCTCCTTTTAATTTTTTGTTTTTCATATATTCTTAGTTTTGTGTAGTTCCCAATTCTGAAAATAAATGCTTCAGTGTTGGGATGCAGTGGTGTATTCTCAGTCTCAGGAGTGTTAATTTTAATTATACTATGCTTACTCTTACCCAGCAGTCAAGGTCTGTTTAGAACCAGATCAAGAACTGCCTCTGCTCTTGTGGGTTTCAGGAGAAGCTGCTCTACGAAGCTGCAATTTAAGGTATGAAGAAACTTTAGCTCTGCATCCGGTCCTCAGAGAACATACCCAGTTAATGTGGAGAAAGTTAAATTATTATTATTATTATTACTACTATTATTATGATAGCCTCTCCAATCTCCATGAGTATCTCATCGATCTAGCACTGTCCTAGTCAGCTGAAATCCTCGCTGCTATTATTTAATTATTCGAACATGAAATTGCAATCCATACAGATTCTATGGTAGATTTTGGCTCATATAAGATGTTGACTTCATTAGATTCTACTTTGTATTTCACATGTAGTGCTTCTCCCCCACCAGGATGATTCGTTCTATTCTTTTGATATATTTTGTGCTCTGGTATTGCTGTTCCTGATTGATTACTTTCATTCCTCCAAGGTTCTGTTATGCTTAATTTGGGGGCTTGGCTATTCTCTCAGACACCAAGTCTGTCTAGTAAGGTCGAAGCAAAGCATAAAATAAAATATGAGGGCCTGTCTTGGCATGGAAGGAATTCAGTAAAAGGTGCAAAATAGGAGACACCAAAAGCTTTTGGGTGTTCGACTGACAGAATATTACCAAGTTCTTAAAATTGCCCTAGGTAAATTGGAAGTGGACAGAAGCAGGAGAAAATATAAATAGGGGTGAGGAATTTAGCATGACAATTATTTGGCAAAGACTGAGACTAGAACTTCCCACCTGGGAGGTGGTGAACTGATCATTGCAATAAAAGGGGAAGCATCAAAAAGTCTTGGTGCTCACCCATCAGCATGAGGAGGAGATAAATGGGGGATGCTTGTTTGCTCTCCCTTCTGGAGACTTTCCTACTAAAATACATGATAATCTCGTAACTGAAGACTCCAGCTCCCTGGTGTTCCTGTGTGTCAGCTCTGCAAGCCCAAAGACCGTGGGATTCCAGCAAACCTCAAAAATACAGCTCAGCAACCACCAGAATGCATACCAAGACACATATGTGAGCCGATTTTCATTGTCACGTGAGATGGAATCTCAGCCCCTCCGCTCGCATGCAGCCGGGAGCTTGCTTAAAGCCTGTGGATTAATAAAAGGCCATTTTAAGGTACAACCAACATTGAAATTGTAAATCTTTGAATCTTAATTTATTACTGAAGCTGTTGTAAGTAGGACTATTTGTGACTTTAAGAGGTATCACTGGCACCTGGACCTTATGTAGCTCTCAAAAGGTTGAATTTTGGTACTCTTCCTTTCAAAGGTTGCTGACCCTTGCTCTGAAACATACTGGCCTCATCTACATGGGCACCTTCTGTCCATAAAACTGGGATTTTTTCAGCAAAACCCGTGGAGCATCTATAAAGCTAAAGCACTCTGTCAGGAGATTGTCGACAAAACCCAGCTCTTACGCCAGCAGCATTATACCTCTCCCCAATCAGCTATAGCATCTCGGTCAACAGTGGTTTGTTGATTGAATGCCTGTGTAGACAGTTCTTTGGAAAGACAGGGCTTCCGGTTCACTGGGCAGCCCTGCTTCCAGAGCTTTCAGTCGGCTGTTCTGTTGAGAGAGGGCCAGGCAGCCTGGTTGCTCTCTGTCGACAGAGCGGATTGCTCTTTCCATCTGCTTTTATGTGCAGATGCAATCTGTCAACACATGTGCTGCAGAGGTTTCTGCCAATAGCAACCTCTTTTGACAGAGGCTGCCCATGTAGAAGCAGCTATTATACCATAGCCTCATTAAATACAAGGCTTTCTAGTTCACCCATCTTCATACTTAGACTTCTAGCTGTATTTTATCATCTTTCTTCCTCTCCTCTTTATGAGAACACAAAGGCTGGGTCTACACATGCCCCTTCCTTTCGAAAGGGGCAAGTTAATGAGCAGTTTTGAAAGATGCTAATGAGGCGCTGCAATGAATATGCAGTGCCTCATTAGTATAACGGTGGCCGCGGCGATTCAAAACTGCGGCTTTTCAAATCGTGCGCCACCTGTGGAGACAGAACCTTCCAAAAAGACCCCTCCCCAGTTTTTGAAAGCACTTCTTCCAATCATAGATAGGAAGAAGGGCTTTCAAAAACTTGGTGGGGTCCTTTCTGAAGGTCCCGTCTCCACGGGAGGCATGCAATTCAAAAAGCCTCACTTTCAAATTGCTGCAGCCACCGTTATGCTAATGAGCTGCTGCAGATTTATTGCAGCACCTCATTAGCATCTTTCAAACCTGCTCATTAACATGCCCCTTTTGAAAGGAAGGGGCACACGTAGAACCAGCCAAAGAGTGTTCATTATTAAATTCTCAAAAAGAGATGTCTCTCTCCAAACCATATTCTCCTTTGGATTTGCCTGATGATTTTTTAAAAAGCCAAGTGCACTTAAACATGTCGCCGGATCACTCTTTTTCATGTGTGTTGGGTCCCTCAAAAATTCTAAGAGATTGTTGAGGCATGATTTCTCTTTGAAAATCTGTATTGATTCTTCCCCAACAAAGTGCCCATCTATGTTTCTGATCATAGAAATTATAGTATACATGCAGTTCCAAATAACAAGCCCATCAACTTACGACCACTCGTACTTACGACCCTCCTCCAGTTCACGTCCACCACCCACCCCCTGCATGCCCCAGCACACTTCCTCCAGCAGGGGTTCCAACCACATGCCTGCCTTCAACCCCCACTGACCTGCTCCAACCCTTGTGCCCCAATCTCCCCACACATCTGGGTTTCGACACCCCCAACCCAACCCCGATCTCCACTGACCCAGCAGGCCCAGCTCCAACCCCCTAGCCAGGCTCAACCCCTGCCCCAACCCCCTGATGCCTGCATCTACCCCCTCTGCAAACCCTAGCTTAACTGCTCTCTCCCACCACCTCAGCTGCCTTAACCCACCCCAGGCTTAAACACCCTCCCATCTCCCAGGGCCCCAACCCAAGCCCTCCCCAACTTATGTGTACCTCAAGGGATTACAGTATAAGGGTATTTCCAACTTACAACCAAGTTAAATTAGGACCAGGTTTTGGGAGTGTAGCCCATTCCTAAGTGGGAGACTATCTGTACATTCAACCAGTGTCTTTATTGTTAAATTGGTGTTAATTAGCAAGATCCCCTCTGAATCCTGCTTTGAAAACAAGCATCATATGAGCTATCTCCAGTCCCCTGCCTCAGAGGCTTATTTAACGCATAGATTAGCTATGGCAGTTTGAATTCCTTTGCTGATCTTCAGCAACTACCATCTAGTTGTGTCGTTCTACTGTGACATTTGTCACTTTGTTGGAAAACCTCCTCTTGACTCCCCAGTGACCTGTCACCTAAATATAAGATCTCAATTGTGGGAATCTCCTTCATCCACTGCAGTGAGGACCAATGCAAATAGTTCATTTCATTTCTCTATAACTGGTTCATCTTCCCTGAGAGCTGCCCCAGCAGCTCATTTGCTAAAGCTCACTGATGAACTTTTTTTTGAATAAATGTTGCTAACTTTGTCTTTTCAGCTACTTGTTCTTCATGGATGGGTGTTCATGGACGTGTAGTGCCATCAGATTCATGGAAACGAGCAGTCTTGCAATTGCAGACAGCTGGTCATTAGCATAATTGTGCAGCTGATTAGCATAGCCTCCCAAGATCTCCATGCTGGCAGCAGGTGCCGGCAAGAAATGGGTCTTGTAGTAAAAAAATGGTCTACTGCCAGCCCCTGATGCCTGATTTTTTTGTCAGCAATTGTTAGTGCATCTGATTGAGTGTTTCTTGCTTTTCTCAGCACATTTTTGAAAACGAAAGACTTCCTTGGTAAAACAGGGAGCTGAGATTCCTGCACAGTCTCTTGATCCAAGAAGTTGTGCAGTTTAGAAAGATGAGACATAAAGCAAGACTTGCAATGTAATCCAGAAGCTGGGAGCACCCACAGACTGAGAATGAGCTGGTGTTTCCCTCACACAGTCCATTAATTGTAGGGAAGTTGTTTCACTGTGAACTGCAATACAGAGCTCCCAGGTCTGGCAGTGCCCCTGGGTACCTGCGGCATGGCTTAGAGCAGTTTCTCCTCACGGTCAGGCACATGAGACGGTTGTCAGATGTAGTTGGACAGGATTTTGCACTGGTCAACATGCCTGATGTTCCCTGCCATAGCAGGGAACTGGGCCCAGTGACTCAGATGATCACTTTTAGACCCGTGTCCCATCAGTCACATACACCCATTCTGCTTGCTCACTATGACCAGCAGCACTGGAGATATTTTTAAAGTGGGGGTTCTGAGTTGTGCTTCTCCCTACACCTGTTTGCACCCTTCACTGCACCACCCTGGGGTCATATCTTGGGCTGCCAAAACTCTCAGACTGGACACCACTGCAGTAAATGGGGTCTGGTCTGTCCGTTTTGGGTGAGCTGGCACACTGGCCACAGCTGTGGAGTCTCCAGTGCTAGTGGTCTGGACCCTGGGGATGGTGGCCTACAGAACCTATAGGGCGGGCAGTCAGTGGGTTCAAGTTGAACCCCAAAGAGGTCAATCATCATGCAAAACCTGGGGCACCTCCAACTTCCTGGCTTGGGAAGTCAGAAAGTCTGTTTCCCACAGCACACGGGAAGCAGAGGGATATCTCTGGGGGCGGGCGGAGGCCTGTTTCTAGAACTGATCACATGGGCAGGGTAAGATTTGTCTATGGGAGTCTGGGGAAAGGCCCAGTGGTCAGGGCGATATTACCATTGGTCACCTGAACTCTTGTCAACAGTGGAAGTGGAGGCTGCAGTGGGGGGCAGGGAGGAATGGAGATTTACGGGAAGGTGAGGTTGAGGGAACCAGTATTAGCCACAGAGGAGGCAGAGGAAGCTGGGCAGGAGGGGAGGCTGATCACATTCTGGACTTCCCCAGACTGGAGTGGGATGGAGAGACTGATGGATGGGTAACTCTCCTTTAATAATAATATAATTTTGGTTTAATTTAGTTCTGTAAGACCACAGTTTTGACCAGATGTTCTTCATCCATTTTAGTTAATTTTCTGAATCCTCTGTGTTTTTGTTCATGGCTTTTGACAGCTTTGTTGAGATCAGTAACCCCTTGAAAAACACATCCAAATTAGCCTTGCCGAGAATAGCCATGATGGGACTCGTGTGTGCTAAGAGGGTGCATAAGACCAGGAACATGTGACATAGGTTCTTATTGCTTCATGGATTCTTACCTCCAGGATCAGGTGAAGGCCTCATTTCTACTCTCCTGTGTTTGTGGAGAACTACGATACTTGCAGGATGTTGACTGATTAAGTGTTCGACCTGTAGCTGCTCCAATCTCGGAAATCCTGTTCATGTAGTCAATAAAGACAAGCAATGAGGATGTCCATTCTCATGACACAAGTTGTTGTTCAGACACTGTCCAGGCCTTCATTGAGCACTCTGGGTGCTGTGTGATCCATGAGGTCTGCATGAGGTACAAGCAGAGGCTGGTCAAGGGACACCGTGATCCCCCTTTCCTCTACACCCTCAGACAAGTGCTTGCAACTGTCTCATGTCAGATATTTTGTCATCATCAGATTGATGGACTACCATTATGTCAGATACATGGCTATCAGAGGAGGCTCATGGGAAGCCAGTCAGGCAGCCTCCACTCAATTGATGGCTCTGCACATCACACATCTACTGAGCCCCCTCCCACCACAGAAGACCCAAGCTCTGCTTGAGTAAAGATCTGTCACACAGGAGACTGAGGCCCCCGTGGTCTGTGCTGTGTTTCTTCAGAACACCAGGGTGAATAGTATCTGCCCCGGGGACTTTCGCTGCTTAATGTATTAGTTTGTTTTTAAATCTCTGCGACAGGTTGTCACCCTCTGGTGATCTGATGAAATGGCCCATGGAGGAACTTGCCAGGGAGCTGATGAAATTGCAGAGTTCCTTAACCATTTGTCTGTGCTGGCCTCTCTCACACTGCTCTGCTTCTGACATAGCCTGTCTATCCTGGCCCTTTTATCACCCACCAGGACAGCAGGCATCATCGTGACCTCCACTGAGCACTCTGAGTGCTTTACCTAAGCCACTCAAGGAGAAACAGGAGACTACAGAATATTTCTCAGCCTCCAACCTTTCACCCTGCTAGCACATAAAAACGGAATTATAGAATCTTGTAACACATGAGCCTCTGTTCAATGAAAACGTTTTAATATAGGTCACTTTCCCCTCATAGCGGGAAAGACGTAAAATTGCCTTTGTTTAAAGTGTGGAGATTTTCCCAGCCACTTCACTGATAACACAGGAGATATGAAAATACTTATAAGAAGTTCATTAACCACAGAAAGACAGATTTTGCATTAGTATAGCTATGGTGAACAATTCAAAGCAGATTACATTGCAAATATGCAAAGCTGCAAACTATGCATAGCATACTAGATTGATAGTAGAGCAGTCATTTTATTGTTGAACAAGGGCTCACCACATGAAATTAATGGGTAGCAGGTTAAAAACTAATGCACGGTGGAGCATGACAGGCCTGTGGAACTTCTTGCCAAAAGTGAAGACTAGGATTTTAACAGTGTTAGACAAAACAATTCGATAAATTCATGGAGGTTACGTCCATCAATGGCTGTTATCCAGAAGAGATAGGAATGGTGTCCTTATTCTCTACTTGTCAGAGGCTGAAAATGTATGACAGAAGAGGGATTACTTGACAATAACCTGTTTTGTTTACTCCCCCTGGGGCATTTGGCATTGGCCTCTTTTACTAGACAAAACAGTGAGTTAGATGGAGCTTTGGTCTGACCCAGGATGGCCATTTTTATAACTGGAGTTAGGAGTTTCCCACCCTAAATCATGATACAAGGAATCCACCAAATTTCCTTGTACAAGCTAAAAATCTCTCATCCTTGGATGAGCCCTTCCACCAGTTCTCTCTTTGTTCTTCCCACATTTCCAGGAGTTCCCTTGTGTGGGAGGAGGAAGCAAAGCCAAAAGATGATGTTACTCTCCACTATATAGTGTCAGAGGTGTAGCCGTGTTAGTCTGCACCTTCTCAGAACAAGCTAAGTTCTGCTCCAGAACGTGTAGAAGTGGGTCTTTCCCACAAAAGCTCTTTACTCACTAAATAATACTGTTAGTCTTAAAGGTGCTACAGGACTGCTTGCTTTGTTTCAGTTTTGCACAGTTTATTGATCTGGTGGGAACCCTTTGCTTCAAGCTTATTTCTGAGCCCAATGTTTGGAAAAATAAAGCTACCAAAACGAATTATAGTAGCAGAGATATAGTCGTTCTAGTCTATGTATCATCAAAACAAAAGAACAGTCAAATAGCACTTTAAAGACTAACAAAATAATTTATTAGGTGATGAGCTTTCTTGGGACAGACCCACTTGATCTGAAGAAGTGGGTCGGTCCCACGAAAGCTCATCACACAATAAATTATTTTGTTCGTCTTCAAAATGAACAATAGTGTCATGTGGTCTGCTGACATGACTGAATGAATCATTACAGCCATCACTCATAGGCTGACTGAAATATTTACCGGAAAGCTAAGTTCCTCCATGGGCCATTTTCATTCCTAATGAGCAGTCAGTGCTATCTAGCTCCTTGACTGATGTACCTGAAAAGCTACTTGTGGGTGTTAACTACTGTTTGCACATTTGAAATGCAGCTACATAGTCAACATTCATTAGTTCAATTAGCCTGGGTGCGGGCCTGGAAGAGTTTGCCCACCACACAACCCCATCTGTGGCACTTCCTGGCCCTTTCTTTCCAAAGGACGTTTGTGGCAGCGTGAACGCTCTCTTTTGAAAGAGAGCCTCACCTTCTGAGAGGGCAGCTTGGAGGTGCTAGATGCTGCTCATGTCAGAATGCTGTGTTCCAAAAGGCGATCTTTCAAAGAATGGATTTCAAATGAGCACCTTTCAAATTCGCACTGTGGTGTACACATAGCTTATGGATGACATCTTGCACTAAGGAGTCCTCACTAGGACTTACATTTTAAAGAATGGCTTTTATTCTCTAATTTGTTTTTGTTTTTTGTTTTCTTTTTCATCTGCAGTGACAATTTTTTAATTCTCCTACTTTGGTTTTCATCTTGGGGGTGTGCATGTAAGTTGCACTCCTATTATAGTGTCTTTCAATTTTCTCCATGCAGGGATTTCATGGTGGGCAATGTACCATTTAATTTTTGTTTTGTGTGCTCCCCAGTTTTGAAATTTAATGCTTCAGTGTAGGGATATAGTAATTATTTCCCATCTTCCAATATTCAGGTAACTATTGCCAAGATGTCAAGTATTAACACCTCTTGGATCAGATTCATGTTCTACTTAGCACCAAATACAGAATTACCTGTTCTCTGCTGGGTTTCAGAAGAAGATGTTTTATGAAGCTGTCATATAAGATATTAAGAAGCTTTATCTCTGCATCTCTTCCTGAAGTGACAAACCCAGTTAATGTGGAGAGAGATGAAATCCGTTATTATTATTATTAATGTCTCTACAACATTCCTGACCTTTTCATATTTCCTAGCACCATCCTGGTGTGGTGAGATACCCACTTATACAAGTTTATTATTTGAGCATGAAATTTCTATCCATAGAGATTTTATGGTAGAGTTTGACTCACTTAAGATTTTTAATTCATTAGATTCCCACATCTGAGAACAAGGGATGTGTCCATCTTTGCTGGAAGGGGGATCCAATGGTGGTAAGCAGTGTCTCTGAAAAACCCCATTAGCAGATCTTACAGGCACTGGCTACACTACCAGGCCCAGCCTGTACATACATCCTGAAATGGGGCAGTCAGGGAGGGGGAGATGGTTCTGGAAGAAGGGAGGAGGCCAAGGGATAATGGAGGATTGGCCCAGGTACCAGAGGATCACTGACAGCCTTGTGGAAATGTCCTTTCCTGGCTGCATCCCAGGTGTGTAATGCAGGAAAGGGGCATGACATAGACACATCTGATTATGTGTACTTGTGTACCGTCACTGCCTAGCCACTGTGATTTGGCCCAGTGCACTTTGCTATTGGCTGTGTTGGGGTTAACGCTGCTGCAAACAAAGTTAAGTAGATGAGGTTCCCTGATGGTCAAGTGGCCCCCAAGGGAACATGTCGGCATGTTTCATAAAGGCAATGGCCTCCCTCTCTGAAAACACACTGCCTGCTGCCTGTACAAACACTCTTATAATTGCATGTCCTTGCGAGGAACACCTCTGGTGTCAGGGCTCCTCATCTATTCGGACTTGGTATGTTGGCAATTTCACTGTTTGTAAGTGGTTCATATTTGCTGATGTTCTGTACTGAAGGAGAGGATGCAGATGGATTGCTGGGCTAAGTGAGTAACTGGGCTGGAGGTCAGGCAGTGGATGAGAGCTGGGAACCTGTCCCTTACATTAGCCCAAGCTTGACAGTCGGCTGTTCAAGTGTCACAGAAATCTAACCATAACAGTAAGACTGAAGTGATAAAAGTCAGAGGCAGGTTTTCTCAGGGGATCTCATTTCTAGAGATGCCAGGGGCTCTGGGCTTAAACCTATCAGGGACTGAGGGTGAGGAGACAACGTGATTTCCTCTCAGTCACTCCCTGACAGGTTTGAGCTCAGAGCAATGAGATGTCTGTTAATGGATCCCCCCACAGAAAATCAGCATAAACCCCTAAATCAGCTCAGGGACATGTCCTCCCGCAAACATAATCAGCAAAGTTGTTTGTAATGACTTTATTCTCTGCTTTGTTTGTGAAGTCACATATTCAGAGCTTCATTACTCAATAGGACGTCCAATGGGGCAGGCTTTTGTTTCCTGACTAAATGTGTGCTCCAGTTCTTCTGCCACATAGATTAACCTCAGCATTACAGGGCTACCAACATTTCAGCCCTTCTGCTCTTCAAGTGTCCATTGTCAGGCCTCTTACCCAGCCCTCTCTTGAGTTGGAATCTCACAATACTCCAACCTTAGACAGGGAGCTGGGCTTCAGAACACTATGGGGCCGCTGGACCTGGCCAGCAGGTCCAAAAGGTTTTGGAAGCTGTGGCCCTTCCAATAGGCAGCACCATTAAGGAGTGAGATCACTTGAGCAGCCAGCTTCATCAACCAAAACACTCAGCAGAAATAAGTGTGACATGGAAGAATAAGAGGGTTTTTGAACAGCACTTTGGACGTTACTGGCACCAGGCCCTCGTACTCTCCTGGGAACTGGTGCACAGCAAGGGTCTTCAGACTTCCCCACTGGTGTCTGCATTGTCAGTCTGTAATGCTTCTCAGTCAAAAAACTAGGCCACCTCTTCATGGACACTCAGCACTGACAGAGCAAGACAGGTAACCTGGCTAGTGACCGGAAGTCGGCTCTTCCCAGCTTGTAGCTCTGGATTGGTCTCTATACCTTCCAGAATTGCTCACTGAGCTATGGCTGTTTTTCAGTTGTTGCTGCCCTTCCTGCTTATATTGAAGCAACCTGATGTGCAACTGAGAGGAGCCAGGATGGTTTATCCTAATACAGACATAATGTAAACAACCCGATAGTTAACTCAATATAGCCTCACAACAAACACCTCATTGTGCAGGTTTAGCAGACGCATTTATTAAGGTAACACTCTGAATTCAGGTTTCAGACAGCCAGAACAGAACCTGAAGAAAACCAGTGAGCAAGTACGCCAGGGTGACAGGAATTATTAGATGTTTGTTTGCTGACAAGTGGCATAATAGGTGTGGAGATGCTGTGATCTTGTTGCCTAAGAAAGGTTGCAAGAATTCAGTGTGTTTAGTCTGGACAAGGGAAGAGAGAGAGGGGACCTGATGAAGTCCCTCAAAGATTGATCCCAGGAAGAGAGAGAATAATTATTCTCCTTCCAATTTGGTGACAGGATAAGAAGAAATAGGTTTAATTTGCAGCAGAGAAGGTTTATGTTGGACATTACTAAAAGCTTTCTAAGTATCAGGGTGCTTAAGCACTGAAATAAATTACCAAGGGAGAGTCTTGAATCTCCACCATGAGAGATTTCTACAGACAGGATGGGCAAACGCACATTAGTAATTGTGTGTGTCATCCGGAAACTTTTCATAAAGCAACATATTACAGATACCTGTATGGGGAGAGGGTGCAGCACCCATGAGGATTGAGAGACACCTGTAGGAGGATTGAACTCTCTGGATTTAGCCACAACTGGCCAAACAAAGCACTTTGGCTTCTCTTGTTGGGATTCCTGGGCAGTGAAAGTGTATCAGGAGATTTTAGGTTGAATTTAATAAAGCCTAATTGAGCTGATGTCTCAAAATCTGGAACGTTGCCACGGAAGTTGGTGTTATTGAGTTGAGAACCTACACCTAAGAATTTATCCCATGTATAGCAGAGAGGCAGTGGCATACTGCGTAATCCCAGGAGTGGGAATATAGAAAAAAATACATATGGAATCAAAGAAATATGTTCATCAATAGCTTTAGCACAGGAAAAAAAATACAATGATATATTTTACCAGGCAACTGCCATGTGGTGATAAAAGGGCCACCTTCAGAAGTGGTGGACCAGAACAGATATCTGTGGGAAGGTCACTATAGTTAAATCACTCAGTACACAACAGGCTGTAGTGCTCACAAGTAAAACACATCAAAGTGTCCAAAAGCTTAGGAAGATTCAAGGAGGGCTTGGATGATAGTATGGCTAACAAGCAAAGTGTATATTGCAGGGTTTCTTTGACCATCCTCGCATTGTTTTGTACTATCCACAGGATACTGGTAAAGATAAATTATCGGTCTGATTCAGTCTGTGAAAATTTTCCTGTTTGTGTTATGTATCCAAGACAAAGTTCTTGGTGTCTTCTGTGAGATCCTACTAGTTTCGATGCTCATACTCAGTAAAGGATAATGTGCCACTATGTACCAATTAATCTGCTATTCTTTTCCCATTTAGGAAAGAAAGCTGAAATACAAGTGGATCAATCCAGTGCACTATGTTACCTGTCAATAACAGCACATTCACACATGCAGTGCTCCTTCTCACTGGGATGCCAGGGCACAAAAGTGACTATCTCTGGATCGGTATCCCTTTGTTATTAGTATATATTATTCTGATACTCGGAAATTCCCTCATTCTGTTCATTATAAAAACAGATTCAAACCTTCATGAGCCCATGTACATTTTCCTTTCCATGCTGGCTGTGATAGACCTTGGTTTATCGATAGCCACGATGCCAACAATACTGGGAGTTTTTCTGTTTAACTCAAGGGAGATCAGTATTAATGCCTGTTTTGCCCAGCTCTTCTTCATCCATTTTAGCCAATTCACTGAATCTACTGTGCTCTTGTTCATGGCTTTTGACCGCTTTGTTGCCATCAGTAACCCACTGAGATACACTTCTATCTTAACCATACCAAGAACCATGAAGTTGGGGTTGGTGTGTGTGCTAAGAGGATTCACCATTATACTCCCACTCCCACTTCTCCTTAAACGATACAGATACTGTCAATACAATTTTCTTTCCCATTCCTACTGCCTGCACCAGGAGGTCATGAAACTGGCTTGTTCAGACTTCACAGTCAGCAGCATCTATGGTTTGTCAGCTTCACTTTCAACGTTGGGATTGGATTCTATTCTCATCTTCTTCTCTTATGTGATAATTCTCAAAACAGTGCTGAATCTTGCATCCCGAGTGGATTCTGTCAAAGCTTTGAAAACATGTGGATCCCACCTCTGTATCGTCGTGCTCTTCTACTCACCCGAGATAAGCTTGTCTCTGATACACAGATACATGAATAGCTCCTCACACTTGCTTCAGATAATTCTGGGCTATATAAATATGCTGGTGCCACCTCTTATGAACCCAATTGTGTACAGTGTGCAAAGCACGCATCTGCGTGGGAGGTTAATTAGGATATTTGTGAAATGAATGTTTAATTCATCACCAGGCTCCAGTGGTGGTGAGACAAGAGAAAGAACGTGGTATGTGGCTCCATATTCCATACTGGATCCTTACCTCCAAGGTGAGGTGAGGGCCTCATCTCCCCTCTCCGGTGTTTGTGCAGAACTAGAACACCGGTAGGATGTTGTCCCACAAAGGTTGTGCCCCTTACTCTTCTGATCTTGGAAATCCTGTTAATATCATCAATAAAGAACAGGGAAGAGGACGTAGTCTCTGATGACACCAGCTGTTGTGCAGCGACATATTGAACCCTTCTTGAGCACTCTGTGTTCTGTGTGATATATGGGTTCTGCACGAGGTATAAGCAGTGGCTAGCCAAGGGACACAATGAGCCACCTTCCCCTACACCGTCAGCCAGCAGCTTGCAACTGTGTCATGTCAGCTAAATGGCTTTCTGAAGAGCCTCATGGGAAGCCAGTCAGGAAGCCTTCACTTGACTGATGGCTCTGCACATGACACAGCTGCGGAGCCCACTCCCACCACATCAGGGTCGAGCTGTGCGTGAGTGAATGTCTGGAATGCAGAAGTCTCAGGCCCCTTTGGTTTGTGCTGTGTTTCTCTAGAACTCCTGGGTGAATATTATCAGGCCCTGGTGACTTATGATGCTTAATTTTTCAGATGGCTTTAAACCTATGTGACAGATTGTTGCCTTGTTGTAAAGTCTGGGAGCTGACATTAGTGTACTGATGGCCAACGTATCAAAGCAGATTACCTATTAAATATGGAAAGCAGCACATCAGACATAACATTCTAGACTGATAATAGATCAGTCAATAAATAAATTAATTTTTAAATGCTTCCAGAAGATCTAGGGGTCACTCTAGTAGATTTAAAACTAACCAAAGGAAGTTTTTACTTCTCACAGTGCATATTAAGTCTCAGACCTCTTTGCCAAAGGATGTTATGAAGAACAGGACTTTAACAGGTTTGAAAAATGAACTAGGTAAATGCATGGGGATTAAGTTCACCTATTGTCCAGAATGGGCAAGAATGGTGTCCCTAGCCTCTGTTTATTAGAGGCTAGAATTGGAAGAGAGCAGAGGGATCATTTGATGATTACATGTCTTTTCACTCTCTCTGGGCCATTTGGCATTGGCTTCTATCAGAAGACAGGACACAGGGCTGGATGGACCTTTGGTCTGAGCCAGTACAACAGTTCCTATTCTTTGAATTAGGAAAAAGTCATCCCAAATCATGATAGAAGTCATTAGTTCAGGTATAAAACTGATATATGCACACAAATAATATAGTCATATTCTGCAAATCATGTCTAATCACATCTCACAAGATATATCTTCGATCAGATGCACGATAATGATGTAACAATCATTTCAAAATTACAAGGTATTCTAGTTCACCCATCTTCATATTTAGACTCCTATCTGCATTTTATCATCTTTCATCCTCTTCTCTTTACTAGAACACAAAGAATGTTCAGTATTAAATTCTCCACAAGAGATGTCTCTCTCTAAACCATATTCTCCTCTGAATCTTCCTGATGTTTTTTTGAAAATCCAAGTGCACTTAAATATGTCCATGGATCACTCTTTACCATGTTTGTTGGTTCCCTCAAAAAGTCTAAGAGATAGGTGAGGAGTGATTTACCTTTGAAAATCTGTATTGATTCTTCCCCAACAAAGTGCCTGTTTATGTTTCTGATCATAGAAATTATACTATACAGGTGTTCCCCGATAAAAAACACATTGACTTACAACCATTCATACTTATGACCCACTTCCAGTTCACCTCCACGCCCTCCGCATGCCCCAGCACACCTCCCCCAGCAGAGGGCTCCAATCACACTCCTGGCTCCAAATGCCACTGACCTGGTTCCAACCCCTGTGCCCCAACCTCCCCTCATACCTCAGTCTCGATCCCAGCCCCAAACCCCGCTGACCCAGCAGTCCTGGCTCCAACCTCCCGGCCAGGCTTAACCCCCGCCCCAACCCCCTGCTGCCTGAGTCTGGTCACAGCTGTGGAGTCACCAGTGCTGGTGGTCTGGACCCTGGGGCTGGTGGCCTACAAGATCTATAGGGCTGACAGCAAGTGGGATCCAGTTGAACCCCAAACAGATCACTCATAGTGCAAACCTTGGGCACCCCCACCTTCCCAACTGGGGAAGTCAGATAGTCTGGTCCCCACAGCACACTGGCAGTACAGAGATATCTCTGGGGGTAGGCAGAGGCCTGTTTCTAGAACTGAGTGCTTGGGCAGGGAAAGACTTGCCTGTGGTAGTCTGGGGAAAGGCCCAGTGGGCACTGAAGTGATCAGGGCGATATTACCCTTTGTCACCAGAACTCTGGTCAACAGTAGAAGTGGAGGCTGCAGTGGGATGTGGGGAGGACCAGGGTTTTGCAGGAAGATGAGGCTGAGGGAACCAGCATAGGACACAGAAGAGGCACCGGAAGTTGGGCAGGAGGGAAGGCTAATCACATTCTTGACTCTCACAGAACATATTTCTGGCCAAATTGGAGAATTCGTCTGAAATAAACAGGATGAAGTTCAATAAAGACAAATGCAAAGTGCTCCACTTAGGAAGCAACAATCAGTTTCACACATACAGAATGGGAAGCAACTGTCTAGAAAGTAGTATGGCAGAAAGGGATCTAGGGGTTATAGTGGTCCACAAGCTAAAGATGAGTCAACAGTGTGATGCTGTTGCAAAAAAAGCAAACATGATTCTGGGGTGTATTGACAGGTGTGTTGTGAACAAGACACAAGAAGTCATTCTTCCACTCTACTCTGTACTGGTTAGGCCCCAGTTGGAATATTGTGTCCACTTCTGGGTGCTGCATTTCAAGAAAGATGTAGAGAAATTGGAAAGGGTCCAGAAAAGAGCAACAAGAATGATCAAAGGTCTAGAGAACATGACCCGTGAAGAAAGGCTGAAAGAATTGTGCTTGTTTAGTTTGGAAAAAAGAAGATTATGGGGGGATGTGATGGCAGTTTTCAAGTATCTCAAAGGGTGTCATAAAGAGGAGGGAGAAAACTTGTTCTTCTTGGCCTCCGAGGATAGGACAAGAGGCAATGGGCTTAAACTGCAGCAAGGGAGGTTTAGGTTGGACACTAGGAAAAAGTTCCTAACTGTCAGGGTGGTCAAACACTGGAATAAATTGCCTAGGGAGGTTGTGGAATCTCCATCTCTGGAGATATTTAAGAACAGGTTAGACGACTGTCTATCAGGGATGGTCTGCACAGTACTTGGCCCTGCCCTGAGGGCAGGGGGCTGGACACGATGACCTCTCAAGTTCCCTTCCAGTCCTAGCGTTCTATGATTCTATGATATTCTTGACTACAGTGGGATGGACAGACAGACAGACAGGTAACTCTCCTTTCTATAATAGTGTAATTTTAGTTTAGTTCAGTTCTGTAATATCACAACTGTTATGGCATCAAGGTGACCACCTTGAAGGAGACATGTGATTTATGAGAACCTTACTAAAAGTTCATGGCAAGACAAGATTCTAGGAATGGAACCTGCAACGGGTCTGTTCAGTATATGTTTCTATCTCTGGATAAGCGTCCCCTTCAGTTTAATATATGTTGTTTTGATACTAGGAAATTTTGTCATTCTCTTTGTTACAAGAACAGATTCAAGTCTGCCTGAGCCAATGTATATTTTCCATTCCATGCTGGCTCTCAGAGACATTGGCTTATGGATAGACACCATACCAACAATATTGGACATATTTTTGTTTAACTCAAGGGAGATCAGTTTCAATGCTTGTTTTGCCCAGATGTTCTTCAACCATTTTAGTCAATTTGCTGGATCCTCTGTGCTCTTGTTTTTGGCTTTTGACAGTTTTGTTGCAATCAGTAACCCCTTGAGATGCACTTCCATCTTAACTCTGACAAAAATATCCATGATGGGGCTCATGTGTGTTAAGAGGTTTGGCTATTCTACTCCTACTCCCACTTCTCCTGAAATGGTACGGATACTGTCTTGACAATGTCTTCTCCCATTCCTACCACCTGCACCAGAAAGTCATGAAGCTGGCTTGTTCAGACATCACAGTCAACAGCATCTATGGGTTGTCTGCATTAGTTTTAACTATAGGGTTGGATGCACTGCTCATCTTCTTCTCTTATGTGATGATCATGAAGACAGTGCTGAATGTTGCATCTTGAGCTGATTGTCTGAAGGCCTCAAAAATCTGTGAATCCCACCTCTGCATCATCTTATTCTTCTACTCACCAGAGATAAGCTTGTCTGTGATACACAGATACATGAATAGTTCCTCACACTTGCTTCAGATAATTCTGGGCTATATAAATATGCTGGTGCCACCTCTTATGAACCCAATTGTGTACAGTTTACAAAGCACACACCTGAGTGCAAGGTTAATCAGGTAACTGGTCAAGTGAATGTTTAATTCATTAATAGGCTCCAGTGCTGGTCACATTAGATTAAGAACATGGGACACAGCTTCTTATTACTTCATGGATTTTTAACTCCAGGATGAGGTGAGGGCCTCATTTCTACTCTCCTGTGTTTGTGGAGAACTAGGATACTTGTAGGATGTTGACCTATAAAGTGTTCAATCTGTGAATTCTCTGATCTCAGAAATCCTGTTGATATAGTCAATAAAGACAAGGGATGAGGATGTCCATTCTCGTGACACCAGCTGTTGTGCAGTCATGGTCAGGCCTTTGTTGAGCACTCTGGGTGCTGTGTGATCCATGGAGTCTGCACGAGATATAAACAGAGGCTGATCAAGGGACACCATGATCCCCCTTTCCTCTACACCCTGGGCCAGATGCTTGCAACAGTGTTATGTCACAGATATGGCTATCAGAGGAGGCTCATGGGAAGCCAGTCAGGCAGCCTCCACTCAGTTGATGGCTCTGCACATCACACAACTGCTGAGCCCACTCTCACCACAGAAGACCTGAGCTCTGTTGAGTGAGTATCTGTCACACAGGAGACTGAGGCCCCCGTGGTCTGTGCTGTGTTTCTTCAGATCACCAGGATGGATAGTATCTGCCCCTGGGGACTTTCACTGCTTAGTGTATTAGTTTGTTTTTAAATCTCTGTGACAGGTTGTCACCTTCAGCTGCCCTCTGGGAGCTGATGAAATTGCAGAGCCCCTTAACCATTTGTCTGTGCTGGCCTCTCTCACACTGCTCTGCTCCTGACATAGACTGTCTATCCTGGCCCTTTTATCACCCACCAGGACAGCAGGTAGCATCATGACCTCCACTGAGCACTCTGAGTGCTTTACCTAAGCCACTCAAGGAGAAACAGGAGACTACAGACAATTTCTTAGCCCCCAACCCTTCACACCTGCTATCATATAATCATGGCATCACAGAAACTTGTAGAACATCAGCATCTGTACAATGTAAGCTTGTTAAGATAGTTCACTTTCCCTTCATAGCGGGGAAGATGTACAACTGCCTTTGTTTAAAGAGTGGAGATTTTCCCAGCCACTTCACTGATAACACGGTAGATATGAGAATACCTATAAGAAGTTCATTAACCACAGAAAGACAGATTTTGCATTAGTATAGCTATGGCCAACAAATCAAAGCAGATTACATTGCAAATATGAAAAGCTGCAAACTGGACATAACATACGAGATTGACAGTAGAGGAATTGATTGATTATTGTACTACGGCTCACCAAATGAAAGTAATGGGTAGCAGGTTTAAAACTTTTAAAAGGCGGAGCACTGTAGGCCTGTGGAACCTCTTGCCAGAGAATGTTGTGAAGACCAGGATTTTAACAGGCTTAAAGAAACTATTATACAAATTCATGGAGGTTATGCCCATCAATGGCTGTTATCCATAAGAGAGAGGAATTATGTCCTTATCATCTACTTGTCAGGGGCTGAAGATGGATGACAGGAGAGGGATTGCTTGATGATTACCTTTTCTGTTCACTCCCTCTGGGGCATCTGGCATTGGACTCTGTTGCTAGACAAGACAGTGGGTTAGATGGAGCTTTGGTCTGACCAAGGATGGTCATTTTTTTATGACTGGAATTAGGAATTTCTCACCCCAAATCATGATACAAGGAATGCACCAATTTTCCTGGTGCAAGCTAAAAATGTCTCATCCTGGGACCATCCCTTCCTTCTCTTTGTTTTTTGACATGTTTCCAGGAGTTCCCTTACGTGGGAGGAGGAAGCAAAGCCAAAAAATGATGTCACTCCTCACTATATAGTGTCAGAGGTGTAGCCGTGTTAGTCTGTACCTTCTCAGAGCAAGCTAAGTTCTGCTCCAGAATCTGTAGAAGTGGATCTTTCCCACAAAAGCTCTTTACTTGCTAAATAATACTTTTAGTCTTAAAGGTGCTACAGGACTGCTTGCTTTGTTTCACTTGCTTCAGCCTTATTTCTGAGAGCAATATTTGGAAAAATAAAGGTACCAAAATGAATTATAGTAACAGAGATAGCTGTGCTACTCTATATATTATCAAGACAAAAAAGCGGTCGAGTAGAACTTTAAAGACTAACAAAATAATTTATTAGGTGATGAGCTTTCGTGGGACAGACCCACTTGATCTGAGGAAGTGTCATGTGTTATGGTGACGTGACCGACAGAATCATTACCGCCATCACTCCTCTGTTAACTGAAATATTTACTGGAAGGGTAAGTTCCTCCAGGGCCATTTTCATTGCTGATGAGGAGTCAATGCTATCTAGCTCCTTTACTGATGCTCCTGAAAAGCTACTTGTGGGTGTTAACCACAGTTTGCACATTTGAAATGCAGTTACGTAGTCAATATTCATTAATTCAAGCATAAAAATGATACATGAACACAAATAAAATAACCATATTCAGTAAATCGTACTTCCAATCTCATCTCCCAAGAAATATCTTGTGTGAGATGCATGAAAACATTGTCACAATCATTTCTAAATTAGACCAGTGGCATGGATACGGGACGCAGCATCACAATCTTCTCTGGCTCCTCAGAAACATCAGTTTTAGAGCACCACTCAGGTGTGGGCTTCTCCTGCATATCCTCTGCAGGGAAGACCCCAGGAAAGAATTTTTTTAACCTCTCTTCTACAGTCTCCTGTAGATGGTTAGAACATTTAGACGCTCTTTTGGATAGTGACCCTATTCATTTTTTGGCTAGTTTACAGCTCCTGATATGCCTTGAAAAAGATGCTTTTATTTTTGCTATTCTTTGTTAGGTGCCCTTCCTACTTTTTAAACTAAGTGGCCTAATGGCCAACCCCATTCAAGCATCATAGGCATGTCTACACCAGCCAGTACATTCAAATCATTCATCCCTCTTTCGAAAGAGAGCATGGAGCGTCTTCACACGAAGCACACCCTTTTGAAAGGAAATTGAAGGAGTGTATATAGTTCTATTCCCAGTTGTTTACATCTACACATTGCTGTTAAACATGATATAGTTTATTTAGTCTAAATAACAGGGTGCTGTGCACAAGGCGAAGTGATGGGGTGAGGGGAGTGTGCTGGGGTGGTGATGGGGAGGGGGAAGTGCGTGGTGTGGTGACAGGGAGCCTGCTGGGGGTGGCTGGGGAGTTGCTTAGTGGGGCACCTGAGAGAAGTGCTCACGCAGGACCTCTCAGATGTGGTCCCTGTCCCGGTGGGTTTGGAGGCTAGAGGCAGCAGCTGGCTGTTCATAGGCCGAGCCAGAATTGGCTTCCCAAAACTGGTGGAAAGTTTCACCCTTGCTCTCAACAATCTTTTGCAAGGTGCAACAAGCACCCACCACGTGGAGGATTTTTGGTCAGGAGACACTGTCACCAGCCCTTCAAACGCCCGAAAGCTCACTCCACCACATTTCGGGAACTGTTGAACTGGGAGTTGCAGAGCTCCTGGCAGGGTCTTGGATAGCCTGTATACGGACGGCCTCATGAGCCAGGCCTGGAGGGGATAGGCGGCGTCTGGGGCACAGTGGTTTGGTCAAGTGGAAGCTCTCTCCAGGCAATGGAGGTCCCTGCTGCCATGTGGCGGTGTTGGCCAAAGTTGCTGAACACCTGAGCATTGTGCTTGTGGCCCGCCCAGCCCACATAGATGTCCTGGAACTGACCCCTGCTGTCCACCAGGGCATGGAGCACCACGGAGTCATAACCTTTCCTGTTTATACGCTGTCCCCTGCTGTGCTCCAGTGCATGGATCAGTATGTGAGTCCCATCCAGGGCACCAAAGCAGCTAAGGAACTTGAGTGCTGCGAAGCTGGCAATGGCCATACCCAGGTCCATTGTACGGATCACCCTTTGCAGCAGCATGGTGTTGATGGCCTGAACCACCTGCATGGGATGGAGGACACGTGCACTAATGAGGGCATAATGGAGAGTGCCTGGCTCCTCTGCCCACCAAGGCCTTTCTGGCCCCTGCCCCCATGTCCTTCCCATCCCTTTTCCTCCTCAAGCCCTTTCTGGCTCTCAGTCCCTAATGATCCCGCTATCCTGGCAGCCCCCTCTCCCTGGTGGCTGTGTGACCTGGGCAGGACTTACTTCCATTAGTACAGCCCAGATTGTGGCCTTGTCCAAACTGTTGGCCAAGAGAGCGGTAGCTATCCAGGGTGGCTTTCTTCCACAGGGCTATGGAGACCCTCTTTTTGATGGGAAGAGCAAGCTGAATCTGTGTGTCCTAGTGTCTTGAGGCAGGAGTTAGCCACTGGCAGGTCTCTGTGGAGGTCTATCTCCTCATCCTAAAATTCTGGAGCCATATGACATCATCCCATTCCCCCACCACTAGCTGCTCCCACCGATTGGAGCTACTGGGATGGCTCCAGATTCAGTGGGGCACTCAGGTGAAGAGCTGTCAGGATCCCAGGTCTGGGGGTTTCACGGCCATGGCAGAGGGGAGATTCCCAGGAGAAGGTGGAGGATGGCCACCACTGCTATGGACAGGGGAGAGAGAGCACACCGTTTGGGAGGGCCAGCAGGAGCTCCAGGCCTCAATTGTTCTGTCCAGTGCCTGCACTCCACCCACCGGGCTCATGGCAGCTCTGAAAGCCTGAACGTGTGTAGGTTAAGAGTGTTGGCAATGGGATGATTAAGGGAGCCCCTGGCTGCGGGGCTGGGAGATCTTCCCCACCATAAAACCCCACCTGTGTCATTTCCTGGCCCTTTCTTTCCAAATGCCATTTGTGGCAGTGTGGACGCTCTCTTTTGAAAGAGCACCTCACCTTCTGGGAGGGCGGCTCGGAGGTGCTAGACACTGCTCGTGCCAGGACACTGTATTCCAAAAGGCATCTTTCAACCATGGATTTCAAAAGAGCGTTTTTCGAAGTCACACTGTGGTGTAGACATTGTTTATGAGTAACACCTCGCACTAAGGTTTCCTCACTAGGACTTACATTTTAAAGAATGACTTTTATACTCTCACTGCTTTTATTCTCTAACTTTTTTTTTTAACTATGGTGACACTTTTTTGATTCTCCTGCTTTGGTTTTTAACTTGGTGTTGTGCATGTAAGTTTCACCCCCATTATAGTGTCTTTGAATTTTCTCCATGCAGGGATTTCATGTTGGGCAATGTACTTTTTAATTTTTGTCTGACATATACACTTTGTTTTGTGTAGTCTGAAATTTTGAAATTTAATGCTCCAGTGTTGGGATGCAGTGATTTTTTCCCTATCTTAGGAGTGTTAAATTTAATCATATTGAGGTAACTATTGCCAAGAGCTCAAGTATTAACACCTCTTGGACTAGATCCATGCTCTACCTAGCACCCAATCCAGAATTGTCTCTTCTCTGCTGGCTACCAGGAGAAGATGCTTTATAAACACTCCCAAATTAACTGTCATAATGTAGTAAGAAAAGCCAAAAAAGAGTTTGAGGAACAGCTAGCCAAAAATTCAAAAAACAATAGTAAAATGTTTTTTAAATACATTAGAAGCAGGAAGCCTGCTAAAAAAGCAGTGGGGCCCTTGGATGATAAAGATATAAAAGGAGCAATCAAGGAAGACAGTGCCATTGCGGAGCGATTAAATGATTTCTTTGCTTCAGTCTTCACGGCTGAAGATGTTACAGAGGTTCCTAAATCTGAGCCAGCCTTTTTAGGCGACAAATCTGAGGAACTCACTCAGATTGAAGTGACATTAGAGGAGGTTTTGGAATTAATTGATAAGCTGAATAGTAACAAGTCTCCAGGACCAGATGGCATTCACCCAAGGGTTCTGAAAGAACTCAAATGTGAAATTGCGGAGTTATTAACAGTGGTTTGTAACCTATCCTTTAAATCCACTTTGGTACCAAATGACTGGAAGACGGCCAATATAACACCAATATTTAAAAAAGGCTCTAGAGGAGATCCTGGCAATTATAGACCGATAAGTTTAACATCAGTACCAGGCAAATTAGTAGAAACACTAGTAAAGAGTAAAATTGCAAGGCACATAGAAGAGCACGAATTGTTGGGCAAAAGTCAGCATGGTTTCTGCAGAGGGAAGTCGTGTCTGTCTAATCTATTAGAATTCTTTGAAGGGGTTAATAAACATGCGGACAAGGGGCACCCAGTGGACATAATATACCTAGATTTCCAGAAAGCCTTTGACACGGTCCCACACCAAAGGCTTTTATGTAAATTAGGTGGTCATGGGATAGGAGGAAAGGTCCTTTCATGGATCGGGAATTGGTTAAAAGACAGAAAACAAAGGGTGGGAATAAATGGTAAATTTTCACAATGGAGGGGGGTAACTAGTGGTGTTCCCCAGGGCTCAGTCCTGGGACCGATCCTGTTCAACTTGTTCATCAATGATCTGGAAAATGAGGTAAGCAGTGAGGTGGCAAAGTTTGCAGATGACACCAAGTTGTTCAGAACAGTCAAAACCAAAAGGGATTGTGAAGAACTACAAAAAGATCTCAGCAAACTGAGTGATTGGGCAGCAAAATGGCAAATGAAATTTAATGTGGGTAAGTGTAAGGTAATGCATGTTGGAAAAAATAACCCAAATTACACGTACTACATGATGGGGTCAAATTTAGCTACGACAGATCAGGAAAGGGATCTTGGAGTTATAGTGGATAGTTCTCTGAAGATATCCACGCAGTGTGCAGCGGCAGTTAGTAAGGCAAATAGGATGTTAGGAATTATTAAAAAAGGGATCGATAATAAGACAAAAGATATCATACTTCCCCTATATAAATCTATGGTACGCCCACATCTCGAGTACTGCGTGCAGATGTGGTCTCCTCACCTCAAAAAAGATATATTGGCATTAGAAAAGGTTCAGAAAAGGGCGACTAAGATGATTAGGGGCTTGGAAAGGGTCCCATATGGGGAGAGGCTAGAGAGACTGGGACTTTTCAGTTTGGAAAAGAGGCGATTGAGGGGCGATATGATAGAGGTATATAAAATTATGAATGGTGTGGAGAAAGTGAATATAGAAAAATTATTTACCTTTTCCCATAATACAAGAACTAGGGGACACCAAATGAAATTGATGGGTAGTGGGTTCAAAACTAATAAAAGGAAATTTTTCTTCACACAGCGCACAGTCAACCTGTGGAACTCCTTGCCCGAGGCGGCTGTGAAGGCCAGGACTCTGTTAGGGTTTAAAAAAGAGCTTGATAAATTTTTGCAGGTCAGGTCCATAAATGGCTATTAGCCAGGGATAAAGTATGGTGCCCTAGCCTTCATAACAAGGGCAGGAGATGGATGGCAGGAGATAAATCACTTGTCTTCTGTTCTCCTTCTCTGGGGCGCCTGGCATTGGCCACCGTCGGCAGATGGGATGCTGGGCTTGATGGACCTTTGGTCTGACCCAGTATGGCCATTCTTATGTTCTTATGTTCTTATGTTCTTATTACACTATCATTTAAGATATCAAGAAGCTTTTTCTCTGCATCCCTTCCTGAAGTAACAAACCCAGTTAATGTGGAGAAAGTTGAAATCCATTATTTTTATGGGAAGTGTCTCTCCAACATTCCTGTTCTTTTCATACTTCCTAGCACCATCCTGGTCTGGTGAGATCCCCACTTCTACAATTTTATTATTTGGGAATGAAATTTCAATCCATGGAGGTTTATGGTAGATTTTGGCTCACTTAAGATTTTTAATTCATTATATTCCCATGTCTGGGAACAAGGGATGTGGCCATCTTTGCTGGAAGGTGGTCCCAATGGTGGGAAGCAATGACTCTAAAGCCGTGTCTACACGTGCACGCTACTTCGAGGTAGTGGCACTAACTTCAAAATAGCGCCCGTCACGGCTACACGTGTCAGGCGCTATTTCGAAGTTAACTTCGACGTTAGGTGGCGAGACGTCGAAGCTGCTAACCCCATGAGGGGATAGGAATAGCGCCCTACTTCGACGTTGAACATCGAAGTAGGGACCGTGTAGTCGTTGCGCGTCCCGCAACGTTGAAATTGCGGGGTCCTCCATGGCGGCCATCAGCTGAGGGGTTGAGAGACGCTCTCCCCAGCCCCTCAGCTCAATGGTGGCCACATGGAGCGGCCCCTTAAAGGTCCCCTCCCGCTCCTTTCCTGTGCAGGAAGCTGAGGGAACGTGCAGGCAGCAGCTCAGACACGCGGCCATGCTGCACGTCCCTCAGCAGCCACAGGAGGCACAGGACCTTTAATGGCGGCCCGGCAGCCCCCCCAGCGCCGCCAGGGGACCCCCCCCAAGGGGAGCCAGGGCAGCCAGCCCAGCCAGGCTGGCAGCCAGGCCGGCAAGCGGCAGCGGGGCCCCTCCTGGACGGAGGCCGAGCTGCGGGACCTGCTGGCACTCTGGAGCGAGGAGGAGGTGCTCCAGGTAATGGGGAGCAAGAGGCGGAACGCAGATGCGTTCGCTCGACTGGCCGAGGGCCTGGCCGCCCGGGGTCACCCTGCCCGCACTCCTGATCACTTCAGGAGTAAGGTGAAGGAGCTGCAGCAGGGTTACGCCTGGGCCCGGGATGCGGCCAGCCGATCTGGGGCCGCCCCCATCACTTGCCCCTTTTACAGGGAGCTCAGGGACATCCTGGGCCCCCGGCACACCTCCTCCCCTCCGGCCACCCTTGATACTTCAGCCGACGAGCCCCAGCAGGCCCTGCAGCCGGACTCCGCCCCGGAGGTAAGCCCTGCACCCGGGGGCCCCCCCGGAGCCCACCACCGGGCCATCGTGGCAGGAGGAGGAGGAGGAGGAGGAGGAGGGGGGCTCCTCCTCCGCAGAATCTGGGCTGCAGATCCTCCTCCTGCCATCCCGGAGCAGCAGCCGGGCCTCCACCCCCCAGGGATCTCCGGACCGTGGGAGTGGACCAACAGGTATGTACCCCCCTCTGGTGTACACCCCTGGGCTTGAGGGGCGGGGGGTAATAGATGTGTGTCCAGGGCCCCCCACATGCTCACATGGCCATGGCCCCAAAGACAGCAGGGCCATGTCCCCCACAGCAGTGCATCAGCCCCTGCCCCCTCCCACCCAGCACGACACTGCCATGCCCCATCCCCGGGGCAGGGGGAGCGGAACCTCGAGAGGCCCCCGGGAGGAGGGGGTGAGACACCCCGCAGCAGCAGCAGCAGCAGCAGCAGCAGCAGCAGCAGCATGTGATGGAATGGGGGGAGTGCAAAACGGAGACTCAGGCTAGATATGAGCAACAAGAGCCGAATGGCTCCCAGGGCCAAAGGAGGATCCTGGGGCTACAGCTGGCAGGTGACACCTCTGCCCTGAACAAAGAGGAGGGAGGAGCCGAGCTGGCTTTGAATGGCGGGGGGGCGGGGGCAACAGGTAGAGGCTAGGGGAAGGGAGAGCTGGAAGGCAGCCAGCCTGAGGAGGGGGAAAGCTACACCCCAGAGGGGCACCCCTTGGGGTCTTCTCCCCAGGATGGGTTGGAAGGACTGTCTCTTCTGACAGCTGGTGCTGTCACTCCTGAGAGAAACTGGGCATCTGTGGCCTAAGAAAGCTCTCCTGTCAGACCCTGCGGAGTGAAGTGAGAGTCGCTCCCACCAGGGGATGGGGTGCAGTGCAGGGGGACCCCTGAACCCCATCCATCACAGCAGCATCTCCCGGGGACAGGGATGGGGAACCTGCAGCACAGGGCTGGGGGGACAAAGGCCACTGCTCGGGGCCCACACTAACGCCTGTCTCCATTCTTCTTCCCCCCCTCTTCTCCTGTGTCCCGCAGCTGCACCATCGGAAGGACCGGAAGAGAGCGCCGGCGAGGCATCAGTGGTCCCGGAGACCCCTCCAGGGCCAGTGCTCCAGGCAAGCCCCTCGGCCGAGGACCGACCGGTCCCACGGCGGGCTAGACGGCGGACCCCGCACCACCACCAGCCGACGGCGACGGACCCCCAGCTGCTGGCCATCCACCATCGGCAGCTGGAGGTCACGGAGCAGCACCTGCACCTGCAGGAGCGGGCTCTGGCCTGGCGCCAAGAGGCGGGGGGGGCCTACATGGACACTTTCAACCGCCTGGTGGACTACCTGGTCCCCCATGCCGCGCCGGCCGCCACAGCGCCCGCCCTGCCTGCTCCACCCATCGCACCACCAGCTGCTCCGCACGTCACCATCCCGTCCGCCGTCGCCCCGCCACCCACCACCGAGGGCCAGAGTGCCGAGGGACCCCTGGAGCCAGCTGAGACTTGCCGGGCATATCTTTCGGTCCGCCCCACCCCCAGCCAGCCCCGGACAGGGCTGCGGCCGCGGCGGGGCTCCCGGCCGCCCACGCCCAGTGCCGGACTTTAGGGGTGAGGGGCCCGGGACATGGCCCCCCCACTTGTATATAGTTGTGACTTATTAATTTGTGCCCCCCGTTTGCCCCGTCCCCCCCATGTAAATAGTTCTCCCTTTTATCATCCCTGGTTTTCTTTTTATTACTGAACAAACTTTTTTATTACTATCGTTTTATTTGTACATATTACTTTGGTTCCACACATGTTGTATATAGTTTGTTCTTGTTTTATTTATAGTTAAAAAAAAAAGTTCTAAAAGAAAAAGCAGTTTAAGTTCAGCCACAAGTGCGTGCTGTCATTTGTCCAGGAAAAGTGGGGTGGGGGGTGCGGTTGGGTGCTCCATGGTGTGGGCGTTGGGGCAGGGAGTGTTGTGGAGGAAGGGGTGGGCAGTGGGGGGCCTGGCAGAGTTCACCCTGAGGCCTCATCATCGAAGTGGGCCCGCAGGGCCTCCCGGACCCTGGTCCCTTCGGGGTCCACCTGCTGACTGGGGGCAGCGGGTGGCTGCATGTCGGCCCTGCCGGCCTCCACAGCCCAGCCCTGGAAAAAGGCCTCCCCCTTGCTCTCCATCAAATTGTGCAGGGCGCAGCAGGCACCCACAATCAGGGGGATGTTGTTGGGGCCCGCATCCAGGTGGGTCAGGAGACATCTCCAGCGTCCTTTCAGGCGGCCAAATGAGCGCTCCACCACCTGGCGCGCGTGGTTCAGGCGCTGGTTGAAGCGCTCCTGGCTAGCAGAGAGATGACCCGTGTACGGGTGCATGAGCCAGGGCCGGAGGGGGTATGCCGCATCTGCGATGACGCAGAGGGGCATGGTGGTGTCCCCCACAGGGATCTCCCACTGGGGGATGTAGGTCCCCGCCTCCAGCTGGCGGCACAGGCCCGAGTTCCGGAAAACCCAGGCGTCGTGGGTGCTGCCAGGCCAGCCCACATAAATGTCCTGGAAACAGCCCCGGCTGTCCACCAAGGCCTGGAGGACCACAGAATGGTAGCCCTTGCGATTGATGTAGCGTCCTCCACTGTGATGCGGGGCGCGGATGGGGATGTGAGTCCCATCCAGAGCCCCGAAGCAACTGGGGAAGCCCAGGGTGGCAAAGGCCGCGATGGTGGCATCTGGGTCCCCCAGCCTCATGAGCCTGTGCAGGAGCATGGCATTGATGGCACGCACAACCTGCAGAGAAAGCACATGGGAGAGCACCAATGAGGGGTGAGCAGGGTGTGCGTGGCCCTGCCCTGCCCTCCCCTCCCCTCCCCTGCCCTGCCCTCCTCTGCCCTGCCCTCCCCCCGTGGGTTCTCTTACCTCCATGAGGACAGCCCCGACGGTGGCCTTGCCGACACCAAACTTCTGTCCCACGGACTGGTAGCTGTCTGGAGTGGCCAGCTTCCAGACAGCGATGCCGACCCGTTTCTCCACAGGGAGGACACGCCGCATGGCAGTGTCCTGGTGCCTGAGTGCTGGGGTGAGACACTGGCACAGCTCCATAAATGTCTGCCGGCTCATCCTGAAGTTCCTGAGCCAGCGGTCGTCGTCCCACTCCTCAAGCACCAGCCGCTCCCACCAGTCGGTGCTGGTGGGGTAGCTCCACAGCTGCTGGCGTGTGAGGTGGGGTGGGGGTCGGGGTGCTGCAGGGTTGGGGGTTGAGCCCTGCTGCCCTGGGGGCAGCTCCTCTTCCGGTGTAGCAAGGAGGTGCTCAGCTGCCTCCCACATGGCATGGATCAGGGCAAGCCCTGCTCCTGCCGGGAGGGCTGGGTGGACCTCTGGCTGCTGCTGCTGCTTCTGCTGGGGGTCCATGCCTGCGTCGCCCGGGGTCTGTGTGCCTATGGCTCCTCAGACCGCGTGCTGTGCAGGCTGAGTGTGTCTGGGAGGGGCCCTTTAAGGGAGCGGCTAGCTGTTGCCCCGGAAGCGCTAGTCCGCCCTGTGACCCTGTCTGCAGCTGTGCCTGGCATCCCTATTTCGATGTGTGCTACTTTGGCGTGTAGACGTTCCTTCGCAGCACCTATTTTGATGTTGTGCTGCGCAACGTCGAAGTTGAACATCGACGTTGCCAGCCCTGGAGGACGTGTAGACGCTATTCATCGAAATAGCCTATTTCGATGTTGCTACATCGAAATAAGCTATTTCGATGTAGGCTTCACGTGTAGATGTAGCCTAGAAGGGTCTTCACAAAACACCATTAGCAGATCTTGCAGGCACTGCATACCCCAACAGGTCCAGCTTGCACATACATGCTGAACTTGGTCTGACAGGGAGTGGGAGGGGGTCCTGAAACAGGAAAGGAGACCAAGAGATAAATGGGGATGGGCCCAGTAACCAGAGAATCACTGAGAACCTTGTGGAAACTTCCTTTCCTGGCTGCATCCCAGGTGTGTTATGCAGGAAAGGGGCATGACAGAGAGAAATCTGATTCTGTGTACTTATTTTATTTTATTTTTATTTAGTTTAGTTTAGATTATAAAGATAACAGCTGCAACAGCATTAAGGTGACCACCTCATCATCCTTGAAGGAGCCATGTCACTTATCAAACCTCTCTGAAAAAATGGTAACAAGCTCAGAGTCCAGGAAAGGAGCCTGCAGCTGGGCTTGTGCTGCATTCCAGTTGTTTACCATCACTACCCAGCCCCTGTGATTTGGCCGAGTGCACTTTGCTATTGGCTGTGGTATGGTTAACGCTGGCACAAACAAAGCGAAGCAGTTGAGGTTCCCTGATGGCCAAGTGGCCCCCAAGGGGATGTGCCGGCATGCTTCATAAATGCAATGGCCTCCCTCTCTGAAAACACACTACCTTCTGCCACTGCCACCTCTCTGATAACTGCACGTCCATTAGGGTGAACACCTCTGGAGTCAGGTCTCCTGATGTATCTGCAATTGGGTACGTTGCCACATTTCCCTGTTTTTAAAATGTGCCCTGTTGGTGCAGTTTGTAAGTGGTTCATATTTGCTGATGCTCTGTTCTTAAGTAGAGGATGCAGATGGATTGCTGGGCTAGGTGAGTAACTGGGCTGGAGGTCAGGCGCAATGGAAGAGAGCTGGGAATCTGTCCCTTGCATTAGCTCAAGCTTTACAGTAGTCTGTTCAAGCTTCACAGAACTCTGACGTTAACAGTAAGACTGAATAGTAACAGAGAGGGAGCCGTGCTAGTCTATACACTATCAAAACAAAAAAACCCAGTCAAATAGCGCTTTAAAGACTAACAAAATAATTTATTACGTGAGCTTTCGTGGGACAGAGCTGATAACAAGGTTTGTTGCATGGATGGGTCCCTGAGTTAGAGTGACTGTGGTGCAGTGTAGAGTTGTTGGTTAGGATTTGCTTCAGGTTGGCAGGTTGTCTGTGGGCAAGGACTGGTCTGCCTCCCAAGGCCTGTGAAAGTGGGGGATCATTCTCAAGGATGGGTTGTAAATCCCTGATGGTGCACTGTAGAGGTTTTAGCTGAGGACTGTAGGTGATGGCTAGTGGTGTTCTGTTGGTTTCTCTCTTGGGCTTGTCCTGTAGTAAGAGGTTTCGTGACACACGTGTGACTCTGTTGATCTGTTTTTTCACTTCCTCAGGTGGGTATTTCAGTTTCAAGAATGCTTGGTAGAGATCCTGTAGGTGTTTGTCTCTGTCAGAGGGGTTGGAGCAAATGTGGTTATATATTAGTGCTTGGCTGTAGACAATGGATCATGTGGTGTGTCTGGGATGGAAGCTGGAGGCATGAAGGTAGGCATAGCGTTGCCAGCTCTGCCCACACATCTACAGCAGCAACACCATTACAGGACCTAACCAGATCAGCCAGACCATCGTGGGTTCATTCAGCTGCACATCTACCAATATAATTTATGCCATCATGTGCCAGCAATGCCCCTCTGCTATATACATCAGACAAACTGGACAGTCTCTACGTAAAAGAATAAACGCACACAAATCAGATATCAGAAATGGCAATACACAAAAACCCATAGGAGAGCACTTCAATCTCCCAGGCCACACAGTAGCAGACTTAAAAGTAGCTATCCTACAGCAAAGAAATTTCAGGACCAGACTCCAAAGAGAAATTTCTGAGCTGCAATTCACCTGCAAATTTGACGCCCTCAGCTCTGGCTTAAACAAAGACTGTGAATGGCTGGCTAAATAGAAAAGCAGCTTCCCCTCCCTTGGTGTTCACACCTCCAGATCAACTGCTGGTAGTAAGCCTCACCCTTGCTGACTGAGCTAACCTTGTTATCCCCAGCCTTGCTCTGGCTTGTTTATACCTGGCCCTGCAGATTTCCAAGACCAGCATCTGATGAAGTGAGTCTGTGCTCACGAAAGCTCATGCTCAAAACTTTCCTGTTAGTCTATAAGGTGCCACAGGACCCTTCGTTACTCTGAACTCAGACTTCAGACAGACATAACAGAACCTGAGGAGAACCAATCAGCAATTACACCAGGGTTACAGGAATTACTAGATGGTTGTTTGATGACCAGCGGCAGAATGTGATCTCATTACCTAAGACAGAAGATCGCAGGAATTTGGCTTGTTTAGTATGGGCAAGGGAAGACTGAGAGGGGACCTCAGAAAGTCTTTAAAGTGCCTAAAATATTGTTACAAGGAGGAGAGAGAATAATTATTCTGTTCTGGTCTGGCTATGGTCTGAAGAAGTGGGTTTGTCCCACGAAAGCTCATCACCTAATAAATTATTCTGTTAGTCTTTAAAGTGCTACTTTACTGCTTTTTTGTTTTTATTCTCCTTCCAATGTTATGATGGGATAAGAAGCAATAGGCTTAATGTACAGCAGTGATAGTTTACGTTGGACATTAATAAAAGCTTCTTAAGTATCAGTGGCTACGTCTACACTAGCACACTACATCAAAGTAGCTTATTTAGACGTAAGGACATAGAAATAGGCTACTTCAACACGTATCGTCTACACGTCCTCCAGGGCTGGTGCCGTTGATGTTCAATGTCGAAGTAGCCACAGGGAAATTTGAAAGGAGCTGCCCCGGAAGGAAATGTGGAGCGTCCACACACACAAGCACTCCCTGTCGAAATAAGGGGCCAGCAAAGCCCCAAGCTGCTCCCTTAAAGGGCCCCTCCCAGACACACTTGGCCTGCACAGCACGAGATCCACAGAGCCGACAACCAGTTGCAGACCCTGTGCATGAAGCATGGACCCCCAGCTGCAGCAGCAGCAGCAGCAGCCAGAAGCCCTGGGCTAAGGTCTGCTGCATGCGGCGATCGTAGAGCACTGGACAGAGAGTCTCTCATCCCTTCAGCTGATGGCCACCATGGAGGACCCTGCTATTTCAAAGTAGCGGAACGTGGATCATCTACACACACCCTACTTCAACGTTGCACTTCGAAGTAGGGCGCTACTCCCATCTTCGGATAGGAATAGCGATTTCAACATCTTGCCGTCTAATGTTGATTTCAACATCGAAATAGCACATGGTGCGTGTACACGCAACACGTGCTATTTCGATGTTGTTCCAGCTACTTCAAAGTAGCTGGCTAGTGTAGATGCACCCAGTGTGCTTAAGCTTTGGAATAATTTACCTACGGAGGTTCTTGAATCTCCTTTGTTGGATGGAGAAACACAATTTAGTCATGGTCTAGATGGTGCTTACTCCTGCCATAAGGGCAGGGGACTGGACTTGATGACTTCTTATGGTTCCTTCATGTTCTGTGAATCTATGATCTTGCCAGATTCTGCAGAAATCCAGATGACAGACACTACACTGCAAGTCCCACTCTTGCTGTGAAATCCTCCCTGAAACCAGGTCAGAGGGGAAAGACTGGACTGATCCGTGTGTACCAAAGTGTAGATGTGTAAAAGTTATGCCAAAGCTGTACACTGCATTACAGACATTATAAACCAAACTTCCAAGACATGCTTATATAATGAGAGAATTCAGCAAAGCTGTTGGAGTTTCTACAGGAAGGAGCTGTGGTAACTTCACTATTTAATGACTTTTGCTTTTGAACGCATTTCAGAAGTACTCCAAATTCTGTTTGCAAGGGTTTTCTGGTTCTCTGCTCATACCCCTTTGCTCTGTGAAAAGAAAAAAAATAAAAAAGTTTGCTCCTGTCTCCTGGTAATGAGCAAGAAATTTTTTTTTTAACACTGACATTCAGAGCCATGAGCATTTACAATGTGAAATACGTGTACATGACTTAATAAAAGATCCTGAGAGACCAGAACTGCTGGTCTGTGTTTCAGTAAAGAGCAGAGCTGAGGTTCAGGAAAGGAACATATATATATTTCACCATCTGTTACACACATATTGCTGAATAAATTGACACACTCAGTAGATATTAGTAAAGACCTAGTGTTTGCACTGTTCATTCATGTGTGATACCTATGGCTTCACTGTCAAGCTGAAGTAACTATGTGTCATCCGGACACTTTGCATATAGCTACAGATTGCAGATACCTGTATGGGGAGAGGGTGCAGGTCCCATCAGGAAGAAGAGAAGCCTGTAGGATGATTGAATTCTCTGGATTTAGCCAAAACTTGCCAAACAAAGCACTTCAGCTTCTCTTGCCGGGATTCTAGGGTAGTGAAAGTGTATCAGGAGATGTTAAATTAAATTTAATAAAGCCCAAGTCCAATTGAGCTGGTACCTATAACTCTGGAAGGCTGCCACAGCAGTCGTTGTTGAGTTGAGAAGCTACCCCGAATAGTTTATCCCATGAATAGCAGAGAGACAGTGACATTCTGCGCACTCTCAGGAGTTGAAAAATAGAAAAAAATACATATAGAATCAAATAAATATGTTTATAAATAGCTTTAGCACAGGGAAAACAAGTACGATGATGATTTTTACCAGGCAAATGCCATGTGGTGATAGAAAGGGCCACCTTCAGAAGTGGAGGACCAGAACAGATATCTGTGGGAAGGTCACTATAGTAAAATCACTCACAACATAACAGGCTGTAGTGCTCACAGGTAAAACATATCAAAGGATCCAAGAGTTTAGAAGAATTCAAGGAGGGTCTGGATGATTCTAAGGCAAACAAGCAAAAACAATTGCAGTGGGGAGGAATTTTAAAAAAATGGTCTCATAAGGGCTCTTAGAAGCCTTCCTACTTTATATCACAAAATTTGCCTAACTTCTGGGTGTCAGGGACAAAATTTCTCTGAAAGCAGGTTAACTCATAGCTATTTACTGCAGGGTTTCTTTCTCTGTCCTCTGCATTGTATCAGAGAGGTAGTCGTGTTAGTCTGTAGCTTGGAGAACAACAAGAAATCTTGTGGCACCTTATAGACTAACATTTGGGAGCATAAGCTTTCCTGGGCAAAGACCCGCTTCATCAGATGCATGAGTGGGATGGGGTTCAGATATTTAAAGAGTGGGGTCCCAGTAAGAGGGAGGGCCAGAGCTGACAAGGTCTTTTCATCAAGGTGGAAATGGCCCAGTAACAACAGTACCTACCAAAAGAGGAAAAAAGTAAGTCAGATCAGACAGGGGGGTGTGAGCCTTTGTCAGAGTCTAATGGGGAGATATTAGCACCCAGAGCAGAGAAACTGCTTTTGTAAGCTGCAAGACACTCCCAATCTCTGCTTAATCTATGGTTAATGGAGTCAAATTTGCAAATAAATTGCAGTTCAGAGATTTGCCTCTCCATTTTATTTTTAAATTATTTTTGTTTCAGGACTGTCACCCTTAAATCTGCTACTAAGTGTCCAGGGAGATTGAATAGTAACAGAGAGGAAGATAATCTGCATACTTGCATAAAAAGACGTCTGCATACTTGGCTCAGTCTAATTCTTGACCTTCCCCTCCACTCTCTGATTTGCTCACCTTGATTATCTTTTTCTGATTTGTCCTCCTTGCTTACTGTTTTTGGTTCTCTGTGCCTTAAATATTGAGTCTGTTCTGGTGTGGCTATGGTCTGAAGAAGTGGGTCTGTCCCACGAAAGCTCGCCCAATAGACTATTTTGCTAGTCTTTAAAGTGTTACTTGACTGCTTTTTGTTTTGAGAGGGAGATTGAAGTGTTCCCCCACAGGCTTCTGTACATTAATGTTCCTGATGTCTGATTTATGTCCGTTTATTCTTTTATGGAGAGACTATCCAGTTTCATCATCATCATCATCAATAACCGTGGGCTCAGCGCCCATTGGTGTCTGATGCCTCTCTCACTATTTCCTTCCATCTTTTCCAATCCAGTGCAGAGTGGCTTAGTTTCTGTAGACTAGCTCCGCACCAATCTACTACATCATCTATCCATTCTCTCTGGGGTCTGCCTCTCCCATTCGAGCCATCCATTTTGCTGAATACTAGGGTCTTGATTTTTCGTTCGTCGTTCATTCTGCAAATATGTCCAAATAGTTGTAGCTTCCATTTTATAACCTTCTGCAGCAGGTTCTCTTTTGGCTGTATCTTCCTATATAATTCCTCACCGGTGACCTTCTTCATACAACTTATTCTCAGAATCTTTCTATAACAACTCCTTTTGAACGCCAATATTCTTCTTTTCCAATCTTTCGTTATCACCCATGTCTCACATCTGTACAACATGCTGCTGAATACACGTTTTCAAAACACGCAGCTTTATTCTTAAGCAATTGCTTTGCTTTTCTGGATCTTATCACTCTTGATTTCGCTATTCTAGTCGCTATTTCCTTCCTACAGTCTAGATCATACGTTATGTTGTTCCCCAGATACGTGAACTTCTCTACATTTTCTAGTTCAATACCATCCACACTGATCTTCCTTCCTATTTCCTTATCTCCAAATACCATTGTTTTTGGTTTATTGATGTTCATCATCAGTCTGTACCACTTCCCTTCTTTTTTTAACATCCGCAAGGTTTTCACTAGCTTCTCCTCATCTTCCTCAATGATAACTATATCATCCGCAAACCTCAAGTTGTTAATTCTCTCCCATGCACAGATATCCCTTCTACCTCTTCCTTGATCTTGTCCATCACTCTCTCCATATGTGCGATGAAGATACTTGGCAATATTGGGTCTCCTTGACTCGTACCTCTACGGACATGCCGATCAAATGACAGGAAGTCCAAGAACATGATAGATATGATTTTGATAAGAAGAAGATGTATAACATCAGTACAGCAGTGCTGAACTTTCCAAGAAGCGGATATAGACTCAGACCAAAGCCTAGTGATTGCAAAAATTAAGAAAGAACTCAAAAGAAAATGTAAGACACTGTCCAGTTTGGCCAATGTAAATTTCAGTGGGGCACTGCTGGCACATGATGGCCTATATTATATTTGCAGATGTGCAGATCAAAAAGCCCCTGATGGTATAGCTGGTCTTAGGTCCTGTGATGATGTCACTGGTGTAGATGTGTGAGCAGAGTTGGCAGCAGGGACTGTTTCAGGGGCTGGTTCCAAGCCTAGAGTCACTGGTTTGTGATTTGTAGTGGCTGGTGAGGATTTGTTTAAGGTTGGCAGGCTGTCTGTAGGCGAGGACACTCATGCATCTGATGAAGTGGGTCTTTGCACATGAAAGCTTATGCTCCAAAATATCTGTTTGTCTGTAAGGTGCCACAAAACTTCATCTTGTTCTCGGTCCTCTGCATAGTTTTGTACCATCCACTGGATAATGGGACAGAAGAACTATAGGTCTGATCCAGTCTGTGTCAACCTTCCTATTTGTGATATATAACCAAGACAAAGTTCTTGGTGTTTTATCTGACATCCAGCTAGTTTCTATGCTTGTACACAGAACAGAATACTGTGCAACTATGTATCAAGTAATGTCCTATTCTTTTTTCAATTTAGGAAAGAAAGCTAAAATCCAAGTGGATCAACCCAGTACGCTATGTCATCTGTCAATGACAGCACATTCACACATACAGTGCTCCTTCTCACTGGGATGCCAGGGCATGAAGATGACTATCTCTGGATCGGTATCCCCTTCTTTTTAATTTATGTTATTCTGATACTAGGAAATTCCCTTATTCTGTTCATTATAAAAACAGATTCAAACCTGCATGAGCCCATGTACATTTTCCTTTCCATGCTGGCTGCCATAGACCTTGGTTTATCATTAGCCACCATACCAACAATACTGGGCATATTTTTGTTTAACTCTAGGGAGATCGGCATCAATGCCTGTTTTGCCCAGATGTTCTTCATCCACTTTAGTCAATTAACTGAATCCACTGTGCTCTTGTATATGGCTTTTGACCGCTTTGTGGCCATCAGTAACCCTCTGAGATACACTTCCCTCTTAACCCTGCCGAGAATAGCCAAGATGGGGTTAGCATGTATGCTAAGAGGGTTCGCCATTATACTCCCACTCCCCCTTCTCCTTAAACGATACAGATACTGTCAAGACAACGTTCTTTCCCATTCCTACTGCTTGCACCAGGAGGTCATGAAACTGGCTTGTTCAGACTTCACAGTCAGCAGCATCTATGGTTTGTCTGCTTCACTTTCAACAGTGGGGTTGGATTTTGTGCTCATCTTCTTCTCTTATGTGATGATACTCAAAACAGTGCTGAATCTTGCATCCCGAGTGGATTCTCTTAAAGCTTTGAAAACCTGTGGATCCCACATCTGCATCGTCCTGCTCTTCTACTCACCCAAGATAATCTTGTCTCTGATACACAGATACATGAATAGTTCTTCACACTTGCTTCAGATACTTGCGAGCTATGTAAATATATTTGTGCCACCCCTTATGAACCCAATTGTGTACAGTGTGCGAAGCACGCATCTGCGTGGGAGGTTAAGTAGGATATTTGTGAAATAAATGTTTAATTCATCAAAAGGCTCCAGTGGTGGTGAGACAAGAGAAAGAACATGGTACATGGCTCCATATTCCATACTGGATCCTTACCTCCAAGACGAGGTGAGAGCCTCATCTCCCCTCTCCGGTGTTTGTGAAGAACTAGGACACTGGCAGGATGTTGTCCCACAAAGAGCTGTGTTCGTTACTGCTCTGATCTCGGAAATCCTGTTGATATACTCAATAAAGAACAGGGAAGAGGACGTAGTTTCTCATAACACCAGCTGTTGTGCAGTCACAAATCAGACCTTTCTTTAGCTCTGTGGGTGCTGTGTGATACAGGGCTTCTGCACCAGGTATAAACAGCGGCTGATCAAGGGAAGCAGTGAGCCACCTTTCCCTACACCCTCAGCCAGCTGCTTGCCACTCTGTCTTGTGAGAGAAATGGGTTTCTGAAGAGCCTCATGAGAAGCCAGTCAGGCAGCTTTCACTCGATTGATGGCTCTGCACATCACACAGCTGAGGTGTTCACTCCTACCACAGCAGACCCAAGCTGTGTGTGAGTGAATGCCTTGAATGAAGGCGACTCAGGCCCCTTTGGGTTGTGCTGTGTTTCTCCAGAACTCCTGGTGAATATTATCAGGCCCTGGTGACTTTTGATGTTTATTTTTTTCAGTTTGTTTTATACCTCTGTGACAGATGGTAGCTTTATGGTACAGTCTCAGAGCTGACAGATTTTACATTATTATACCGATGGCCAATGTATCAAAGCACGTTACCTATTAATATGGGAATTAGATGTAACATTCTAGATTGATAATTGGTCAGTCAATCAGTAAATTAATTATTGAATGCTACCAGAGGAACTAGGGGTTACCAAATGAAATTAATGGCTAGCAGGTTTAAAACTGAACAAAGCAAGTTTTTGTTTGTTTGTATTTTTTTCTTCTTGGAGAGCACAGTAGATCTGTGGACCTCCTTGCCAAAGGATGTTATGAAGAACAGGACTTCAACAGGTTTGAAAAAAGAACTAGGTAAATTCATGGAGGTTAAGTTCACCTATTATCCAGAATGGGTAAGAATATTGTCCCTATCCTCTGTTTATCAGAGGCTAGAATTGGAAGACAAGAGGGGGATCACTTGAAGATTAACTGGCTGTTCACTCCCTCTGGGCCATCTGGCATTGGGTTCTATTAGAAGACAGGACACTGGGCTGGACGGACTATTGGTCTGAGCCAGTACGACAGTTCTTATTCTTTGAATTAGGAAAAGCTAGCCCCAAATCATGATAAAAGTCATTAGTTCAGATTTAAAAATGATATTTGCACACAGATAATATAGTCATAGTCTGCAAATCATATCATGTCCAATCACAACTGACAAGAAAAATCTTGGTACAGATGTATGATAATGATGTTGTAATAATTTCAAAACTACACCACTGGGATCAATATGGGGCAAAGCATCACAACCTTCTCACTGTCACACAGGTCCTCAGAATCATCACCTGAAGAGCACGGCTCAGGTACGAGACTATGTCGCATATGCTCTGCAGGGAGGACAAAACGAAATAATTAATTTAACATCTCGGTAACAATCTCCTCTACCTTGAATGATCATTTTGAACCTTAGTCATCTATTGGCCCCATTCATTTATTGGCAACTTACAGCTTCTGATGTCCTTTGAAAAAGATGCTTTTTTTTTCTTTTTTTTAAGTTGCCCTTTCGACCTTTCAAACATAGTGCCTCTTTGGTAAGTCCCATTGAAAGAATGGGAATCATAACTTACACTAGGGTTTCCTTCCTTTTTAAAGAATGTTTTTTTTTCCTTGCTTTGTTGTTTAACCATAGTGGCATTTTTTTTATTCTCATACTTTGGTTGTTCATTTGGGATGCACACGTAAGTCCAACCTCTATTATGGCGTCTTTAAAATTTTTCTTGTACCTTGCAGGCTTTACATTTTGGGCACTGCACCTTTTAATTTTTCTTTATCTTATATTCTTAGTTTTGTGTGTTCCCCTTTTCTGAAAATAAATGCTCCAGTGTCAGGATGAAGTGCTGTTTTCCCCATCTCAGGAGTGCTAAATTTAATTATACAATGCTTATTCTTACCAAGACGTCAAGCATTTTATCCTCCTGGACCAGCTCTGTGCTTTACTTAGAATCAAATCAAGAATTGCCTGTCCTCTTGTAGGTTCCAGGAGAAGCAGCTCCATGAAACTGCCTTTTAAGTTATCAAGAAGCTTTAGCTCTGCATCCTGTCCTGAGGGGACATACTGAGTTAATATGGAGAGAACTGAAATTATTATTATTATTATTATTATTATTATTATTATTATTATTATTATAGCATCTCCAATCTCACTGAGAATTTCACAGTTAATAGAACCATCCCGGTCAACTGATATCCTCACTTCTACAATTTAATTCTTCGAGCATGGAATTGCAATCCAGAGATTCTATGGTCGATTTTGGCTCTTTGAAGATGTTTACTTCATTAGATTCTACTTTGTATTTCACATGTAATGCTGCTCCCCTACCAGCATGAATTGTTCTGTTATTTTGATAGATTTTATGCCCTGTTAGTGCAGTTCCCCATTGACTACTGTCATTCCTCCAAGGTTCTGTGATACTTAATCTGTGGGCTTGGCTTTTTCATCAGACATCAAGTCTGCCTGGTAAAAGTAGAAACAAAGCATAAACCAGGATATGAGGGCCCGGCTCAGTGTGGAAAGGATGCAGTAGAAGGTGCGAAATGGGAGACATCATGAGCTTTTGGGTGTTCTACTGACAGAATATAGCCAAGTGCTTATAATAGCCCCTGGTAAATTGGAAGTGCACAGAAGCAGGAGAAAATATAAACAGGGGTGAGGGATTTAGCATGGAAATTATTGGGCGAAGACTGAGACTAGAACTTCCCACCTGGGAGACGGTGATCGGATCATTGCAATAAAAGGGGAAATATCAAAAAGTCTTGGTGCTCAATCTTCAATATGGGGAGGAGGTAAATGGGGGATGCTTATTTCCTCTCCCTTCTGGAGAAGTCCCTGGTTCAATGCATGATAATCTCGTAACTGAAGACTCCAGTCCTCTGGTGTTCCCGTGTGTCCGCTCCGCAAGCCCAATGATAGTGGGATTCCAGCAAACCACTAAAATATGGGTCCGCAACCCCCATCATGCATACCGAGACTGGTACGTGAGCCGATTTGCCTTGTCATATGAGATGGAATCTCAGCCCTTCCCATCACGTGCAGCTGGGAGCTTATTGAAAGCCTGTAGATTAACAAAAGGCCATTTTATGCTACCACCACCACCGAACTGGTAAAACTCTGCATCTTCATTTATTATTGAAGCTATTGTAAGTTGGACTATTAGTTATTTTAAAAAGTATCACCATCACTTGGACCATCCATAGAAGTTAAAATGTTGCTGACTCCTGCTCTAAAACATACTGTCCTCATCTACATGGGCTCTTTCTGTCCACAAAACTGGGATTTTGCCAACAAAACCTGTGGAGCATCTACAAAGCTGAAGCACTGTGTCAGAAGTTTGTCGACGGAACCAAGCTCTTCAGCAAGCAGCTTTAAACCTCTCCCCTATCGGCTATAGTGTCTCGGTCGTCAGTGTTTTGTCTACAGAGTGCCTGTGTAAGCAGTTCTTTTGAAAGATGGGGCTTCTGGTTCACCGTGCAGCCCTGTTTGCAGAGCTTCCAGTCAGCTGCTCTGTCAAGAGAAGTCCGGGCGGTCTGGCTGCTCTCTGTTAAGAGAGTGGATTGCTCTGTTCTGCTTTATGCGTAGCTGTAATCCGTCAACAGAGGTGCTGCCAAGGTTTCTGTCAACAGTGACCTCTTTTAACAGAGTCTGACCATGTAGAAGTAGTGATTATATCAAATCCTCATAAAGTACAAGGTATTCTAGTTCACCCATCTTCACATTTAGATTCCTATCCATATTTTATCATCATCTTTCATCCTCTTCTCTTTACCAGAAAAAAAATGTTGACTATTAAATTCTCCACAAACGATGTCTCTCTCCAAACCATGTTCTCCTCTGCATCTGCCCAACATTTTCTGAAAGTCCAAGTGCACTAAAATATGTCCCCAGATCACCCTTTTGCATGCTTGTTGGGTCCCTCAGAAATTCTGAGATTAGCGATGCATGATTTACCTTTTAAAACCTGTATTGATTATTCCCCAACAAAGTGCCTGTCTATGTTTCTGATCAGAGAAGTTATACTACACAGGGGGTCCCTGACTTACAAACACATTGACTTATGACCACCCGTACCTGTGACCAACCTCCAGTTTACCCCATCCCCGTGTATGTCGCAGCTCACCTCCCCTAGCAGGGGGCTCCAACTACACTCCTGGGGCTCCCCTCCAACCCCCGCTGACCTGGCTCCAACCCCTGTTCCCCAACCCCCCTGCACACCCAGATCTTGACCCCATCCAACCCAGCCCTAACCTCCTTGAACCTGTCCCCCATGCCCCCAGCTCCCAAGTGGCCCAGATCACGCCCCCCGCGCAGCTGGCTCACCACTCACAGGGTTCCAACCTAGCCCCCATTCAATCCCCCTGCCCCGATCCACCCCTTCTGAAGCCTTATTTGAAAACAAGCATCACATTAGCTGTCTCCAGTCACCTGCCTCAGAGGCTGATTTAACCATTCATTGCCTATGGCAGTTTGAATTCCTTCGGAGCTCTTCAGTGACTACCATCTGGTCCTGGTGACTTTCTACTGTAAAATTTATCACTTTGTTGGAAAACCTCCTCTTGATGTGCCAGTGACCTGTCACCCACACATGAGATCACAACTGTGGGAATCTCCTTCACCCACTGCAGTGACGACAAATGCAAATAACTCATTTCATCTCTCCACAAGTGCATTATCTTCCCTGACTGCTCCCCTCGCAGCTCCATTGCTGTAGCTCACTGATGAACTTTTATTTTTTTAAGTAATTGCTATTAACTTTGTCTTTTCTGCTACTTCTTCATGGATGGGCGTACATGGACCTGTTGTGCTGACAGATTCATGGAAATGAATTGTCGCACAATTGTAGATGGCTTCTCATTAGCATAATCATGCAGCTGATTAACATAGCCACCCAATATCTCCCTGCCAGTGGCAGGTGCTGGCAGTAAATGGTCTTGTAGGAAAAAAACCTCTGTTGCCAGCTCCTTGTGCCTGAATTTTTTGAGCACTTGTTAGTGCATCTGATTCAGTGTTTCTAGCTTTTCTGCAACACATTTTTACAAACAAAACCCTTCCTTGGTAAAACAGGGAGCTGAGGTTGCTGTAGAGTCTCTCGATCCCAGAAGTTGGGTTTCTTAGGAAGACAAGACATAGTGCAAGACTTGCAATAAAATCCCAGAAGTTGGGAGCACACGGAGAGTGACAATGAGTTGATGTTTTGCTCACACAGTCCATTAGCTGTAGGAAGGTTGCTTCACTCTGCATTGCCCCTACATGTCAGTGCTGCACAATTGACAGGCAGCCGTAATGGTGGTTGTCTTGCAGTGTCCCTGGGTACCTGAGTAACGGCTTAGAGGTGTTTCTCCTCACAGTCAGGCACATGAGGCAGTTGTCAGATGGAGTTTGACAGGATTTTTCACCAGACGACATGCCTGGTGTCCCCTGCCATAGCAGGGAACTGGGCTCAGAGACTCAAGTGATCACTTTTAGACCCATGTCCTATTGGTCATGTTCACTCATTTTGTTTATACCAGGCAGTCCGGGGGGTGTTGTGTGTTCACTCAGACCAGGAGTGCTGGAGATATTTTTAAAGTGGGGGTGCTGAGTTGTGCCCCTCCCTGTACCTGTTTGCACCCTTCACTGCCCCACCCTGGGGTCATATCTTGGGCTGCCAGTCCTCCCAGACCAGCTTCCATTGCAATAAAAGGGGTCTGGTCTGCCCCTTTCAGGTGAGCTGGCACAATAGCCACAGCTGTGGAGCCTATAGCGCTGGTGGGCTGGACCCTGGGGCTGGTCAACTGCAGAACCTATAGGGCTTGCTGTCAGTGAGATCCAGTGGTACCCCAAAGAGATCACTCGTGGTGCAAAACCTGAGGCACCTCCACCTTCCCTGCCTGGGAAGTCAGAAAGTCTGGTCCCCACAGCACACTGGCAGCAGAGGGATATCTCTGGGGGTGGGAGAGGCCTGTTTCTGGAACTGAGCACATCAGCAGGGGGAGATTTTCCTGTGGGAGTCTGGGGGAAGCCCCGGTGGGCACTGTGGTGGGCAGGGCGACATCACCAGGGGTCACCTGAACTCTTGTCAAGAGTGGAAGTAGAGGCCATAGTGGGGGGCAGGGCACTCAATGGGGTTTTGCAGGGAGGTGAGGCTGACGGAAGCAATCTTGGCCACAGAGGAGGCCGTGGAAGCTGGGCAGGAAGGGAGGCTGATCACATTCTGGACTTTCCCAGAACATGTTCATGACTACAGTGAGGTGGACAGACAGGTGGGTGGGCACGTCTCCTATTATAACAGTATAGTTTTATTTTAATTTATTTCTGCAAGAACACAGCTGTGATGGCATCAAGGTGACCACCTCATCACACGTGAAGGAGCCACGTGATTTATCAGAACTTTGTGATAAGTTTGTGACAAGCCAAGTTCCTAGGAATGGAACCTGCAGCACGGTTCTTTAGCCTTATCCCCTTTAGCCTTACCTGAAGTCCAGTTCTTTAGCCTTACCCCCATCCTCTCAGATTTTGCCTTCTGCATTTTGCCACTGGCTGTGACAGTGGCTAATGCTGTTGGACACAAATCCAATCACCTGAGGTTCCCTGATGGCAAAGAGGCCCCCAAGGGAATGTGCCAGGATACTGCATAAATACAATTGCCTCCCAATCAGAACACACACTGCCTGCTGCCTGTGCAACCTCTCCGCTGACTCCATGTTCACTAGGGTGGTGACCTGAGGTGTCAGGGCTCCCCATCTAACAAGAACTGGGTACGTTGGCAGATTTCACTGGCTTTAAAATGTGCCCCGATTCTTCAGGTTGTGAGCGGTTCACACTTGCTGGTGTTCTGTGCCGAGGAAAAGGATTCAGTCGGGTTGCTGGGGTAGCAGAGTGACAGGGCTGGAGGGCAGACATTGTAAGAGAGCTGGGAAACCCTCCCTTACATCAGCCCAAGCTTGACGGTAGGTTGTTCAGGCTTCACAGAAATCTGACATTAACAGTGAGCTTGGAGCAGTAAAAACCTAATCCAGCTTTTCACAGCTGGTCCTATTTCTAAAGGTGCCTGGTGCTCTGTACTTGAACCTGTCTGGGGCTGAGGATGAGGAGACAGTATAGTCACCTCTGAGTGGTCCCTTGACAGGTTTGAGTTCAGAGCACTGGCACCTCTAGAAATGGAACCCAGCACAGAACATCAGCAGAAACTCCCAAAGCACCTACGGTGAGTTTCCTCCCACAAATGTACTGTGTAAAGGTAATAACATGACTTTATTCTCTGGCTAGTTTCTGAAGACAGGACTCAGAGCTTCATTGCTGGCTGGTAGAAGGTTCAATAGGGCACAATTTTCTTTCCGGACTAGATGTGTGCTCTGATATTTCCACACAGTAGATTCACCTGAGTTACAGGGCTACCAGCATCTCAGACCCTGTCTGCACTGTAAGCGCCAGAAATCAGCCCTCCTACCCAGCCCTCTCATGGGATGGGCTCTGACACTACTCCAGCTTCAGACAGAACCCTGGACTACAGCATCGTCTCGGCCCACCGGGCCTGGCTGGCAGTTCCAAAAGGGTTTGACACCTGTGGTCCTTCCCAAAGGCAGGAGCTGGTAAGTGGTGCGATTGGGGAGCAGACAGCTTCTTCACCCAAAACACTTTTTAAGCAGAACAACAGGAATTAAGCATAACGTGGGCAAATAAGAGGGTTTTAAAGAACACTCTACATGTCTCTGACCTCAGATCCTCCCACTTTCCTGCAGACAAAGGGCCTTCAGACTTCCCAATGTTGTCTGTGCCTGTCAGTCGGAAGGGTTTCTCAGCAACTGCACACTGTCTCCCACCCCGGGAAGAACAAGAAGCATAATGTGCCTGGAGCCCAGAAACAGGCTATTCCCAGCTGGTAGCTCTGGTGTGGCCTATAATCCTCCCTGAAGCGCACACTGAGATATGCTTGCTTTTTAACTGTTGCTTCCCTTCCTGGTGGTATTTATGCAGCGTAATGTTGAACTAAGAGAAGCCAGACTGGTAATCCTAATACAGCCATGACATAGAATATCCAACCATCTACTCAGCATAAGCTCACAGCAAACACACCAACACCCAGGTTTAACAGAAACATTCATTAAGGTCCCACTCTGGATTGAGGCAGCAGGTGAACAGAATGGAACCTGTGGAGAACCAGTCAGCAATTACTCCTTGGAGAGAAAGCAGTCAAGTAGCACTTTAAAGACTAGCAAAATAGTTTATTAGGTGAGCTTTCGTGGGACAGAGCCACTTCTTCAGACCATAGCCAGAGTCTGTTCTGGCCTGGCTATGGTCTGAAGAAGTGGGTCTGTCCCACGAAAGCTCACCTAATAAACTATTTTGCTAGTCTTTAAAGTGCTACTTGACTGCTTTTTGTTTTGATAGTGCATAGACTAGCATGGCTTCCTCTCTGTTACTATCCTTAGAGAGAGGAACTACGAGACGTTTGTATGCCAACAAGTGGCAGAATGGGTGCAGAGATGCTGTGATCTCATTACATTTGAGAAAAAGTTGCAAGAATTGGACTTGTTTAGTCTGGACCAGGGAGGACTGAGAGAGGACATGCTGATGGCTCTGAAGTATCTAAAATATTGTTATTAGGAGGAGGTGAATAATTATTCTCTTTGCAATCTGATGACAGGAGAAGAAGCAATGGGTTTAAACTGCGGCACGGAAAGTTTAGGTTCGGTATTAGTAAAAAACTTCCTGAGTGTCAGGAAGCACTGGTATTAAGTGACTTCAGAGGTTGTGGAATTTCCATCCGTGGAGATTTATAAGGACAGGATGGACATATACATCAGTGATCGTCTAGATGGTTCCTGGTCCTGCCATGAGGGCAGGTGACTTGACTCGATAACTTGTTGTGGTTCCTTCCTGTTCTATAATCTATGATCTTGCCAGATCCTGCAGAAATCTAGACAGCCAACGCTACTGTAAGCCCCAAAGGACAGATGTGTAAAAGTTAGGCCAAAATTATACAATGCTTTACAGATGTTATATCAAACTTCCACAGCGTGCTTTTATAGAGCACCATCGGCAGAACTGATGAAATTGCTACAGGAAGGAGCCGTGGTAACTTTACTATTTAATGATTTTTGCTTTCAAAAATATTTCTGAAGTACTCCAAATTCTGTTTTCAAGGGGTTTCTGCTCTTAACTCTTTATTCTCTGAAAAATGGTATGTTCCTGTCCCCTGGTAACAAACCAGCAGCTGTTATACCACATACATGACTGAACTCTCTGGATTAAGCAAACATTGGCCAAACAAAGCACTTCAGCTTGTCTTGAGGTGTAAGAGTGTGTTACCAGAAGCCTTGGTTAAGGGCAATTTAATAGACCCTGGTCTGATTGAAATAATACCTATACATCTGGAGGGTTGCCACAGATGTCACTGATGTTGAGTCAAGAACCTTCCCCTAAGAATTTATCCCATGTATGTCAGATAGGATTTGTGTATTGTGTACTCTCAGGAGTGGGAACATAGAAAAAAATACATATAATGAGTCTAACAAATACATTTATAAATAACTTTAATGCAGGAACAATAAATACAATGGGAATTTTTACCATGCAGCAAGCATGAGTTTATATGTGTGTGTATATATACAATGGGTCACCTTCAGAAGTGGACTGTCAGAGCCAAGGTCTGTAGGAAGGTCAGTACAGTAATATGTCTCAATGCACAGCAGGCTCTAGTGCTCACAGTTAAATAACACAAAAGGTCCCAAAAACTTAGCAGGACTGAAGGAGGGACTGGATTATTCTACAGTTTATAAGCAAATGAAATTACAGTAGTGAGGGCTTTTAGACTTCCTTTGTCCTTTATACTAAACAAATTGTATAACTTGTGACTGGCACAAGTTCCCTGCAAGCAAGTTGTGTCATAGTTATCTATTTCAGGTCTTCTTTCTCCATCTTCTCCACTGTCTTCTACTGGCCACTGGACAGTGGGATTGATTGACTAACAAGCTGATCCAGTCTGGCAGTGCCTACATTCCTATTTGAGATATAAAAGCAAGACCATGTTCTTCGTGTCTTCCATGAGTTTGGGGGAGTTTCTAGGTTTGTGATGAGCACAGAACGAAGTGTCATTATATATCGTCTGAAGAAGTGAGTTAACTCACGAAAGCTCATGCTCTAAACTTTTCTGTTAGTCTATAAGGTGCCACAGGACCCTTCGTTGCTCTACAGATCCAGACTAACACGGCTACCCCTCTGATATTATATATCATGTAATCACCTTTTCTTTTTCCATTTAGGAAAGAAAGCTAAAACTTCATTGGATCAACCCAGTATGCCATGTCACCTGTCAATGACACCACATTCACACATGCAGTTTTCCTTCTCACTGGGATACCTGGGAAGGAAGATATCTATCTGTGGATCGCTATCCCCTTCTGTTTCATATATGTTATTTTGATCCTAGCCAACTCCATCATTCTCAATGTTATAAAAACAGATTCAAGTCTCCATGAGCCAATGTACGTTTTTCTTTCCATGCTGGCTGTCACAGATCTTGCCTTATCGATAACCACCATGCCAACAATATTGGGCATATTTTTGTTTAACTCAAGGGAGATCAGTTTCAATGCCTGTTTTGCCCAAATGTTCTTCATCCACTTTAGTCAATTTGCTGAATCCTCTGTGCTCTTGTTTATGGCTTTTGACCGTTTTGTAGCGATCAGTAACCCCCTGAGATACGCTTCCATCTTAACCCTGCCAAGAATAGCCATGATGGGGCTTGTGTGTGTGTTAAGAGGGTTGGCTATTATACTCCCACTTCCACTTCTCCTGAAAAGGTACCGATATTGTAGAGACAATGTCCTCTCCCATTCCTACTGCCTACACCAGGAGGTCATGAAGCTGGCTTGTGCAGACATCACAGTCAACAGCATCTATGGGTTGTCTGCATTAGTTTTAACAATGGGGTTGGATGCACTGCTCATCTTCCTCTCTTATGTGATGATCATGAAGACGGTGCTGAACATTGCATCCCAAGCGGATTGTCTGAAGGCCTTGAAAACCTGTGGATCTCACCTCTGCATAGTCTTGCTCTTCTACTCACCAGAGATAAGCTTGTCTGTTATGCACAGATTCATGAATAGTTCCTCACACTTGCTTCAGATAATCCTGGGCTATATCTATCTTCTGGTGCCACCCCTGATGAACCCAATTGTGTACAGCGTGCAAAGCACACACCTGCGTGCAAAGTTAATCAGGTTATTTCTCAAGTGAATATTAGTTCACCACCAGGTTTCAGTGCTGGTGACATAAAACAAAGATGATGGGACATGGCATCTTACTCCATCATAGATCCTTACCTCCAAGATGAGATGAGATCCTCACCTCCACTCTTCTGTGTTTGTGCAGAAGTAGGACATTGATAGGATGTTGTCCCATAAAGAGCTGTACCTGTGGCTGCTCCAATCTGAGAATTCCTTTTGATATACTCAATAAAGACAAGGAATGGGGATGGGGGTGCTTTCTCATTACACCAGCTGTTGTGCATTCACTGTCTAGGCCCTTCTCGAGAACTCTGGATGCTGTGTAATCCATGGGCTCTGTAAGAGCTATAAAGATCAGATGTTCAAGGGACACAGTGATCCCCCTTTCCCTACAGCCTGGGCTGGGTGCTTGCTACTGTACCATTTCACGCACATGGTTATCAGAGGAGCCTCAGGGAAACTAGTAGCATCTCAATACTGCTGAGCCCACTCCCACCACAGCAGACATGAGCTGTGTTTGAGTGAATGTCTCGCATACAGCAGGCTCAGCTCCCCTTGATTTGCACTGCATTTCCTCAGAACACCAGGGTGAATATCATCTGTCCCTGGTGATTTTCACTGCTTTATTTATCAATTTGTTGTTAAACCTCTGTTACAGGTTGTCACCTGAGGGTGCAGTCCAAGGAAACTGCAGAGCCCCTTAACCATTCAGCTGTGCCCGCCTCTCCCACAGTCCTCTTCTGCTGATATAGCCTGTCTGTCCTGGCCCTTTTATCACCCACCAGAATAAAAGTTAGCACCATGCACCAAACTGAGCATGCTGAATACTTTACCCTAAGACACTGATAGAGAAACAGAAGACTACAGCCAAATTCTCAGCCCACCCAACCTTGCACCCTTGTTGATGTACAAACATGGAAGTAGAGAATAGTGTATCACACAAGCATCTCTATCATGTGTACTTGTTAATATATGTAACAGAGAGGTAGCCGTCTTAGTCTGTAGTCCAATAAAACAAAGCAGAGGACATGTAGCAATTTAAAGACTAACAAAATTATTTTGTTAGTCTTTAAAGTGCGGCATTTCCTCTGATTTATTTTGTTAATATAGGTCACTTTCCCCTCACGGTGGGCAAGACATACCACTGCCTTTGTTTACAGAGGGGAGATTTTCCCAGCCACTTCGCTTAAAGGAGGGTGGTTATGAGAAAACCCCACAGAAATTCATTAAATACAGAAAGACAGATTTTACATTATTATAGTGATGGACAACAGATCAAAGTAGATAACCTAGCAAATAAGCAAAGCTCAAATTTAACATAATATGCTAATCTGATAGAAAAGCGATCAATCAATAGATTGATTAATGAATGCTAACATAAGAACTAGGAGTTACCAAATGAAAGTAATGGGTAGCAGGTTTAAAATTAACAAAAGGAAGTTTTTCTTCACCCAGAGCTTGGTTGGCCTGTGGAACTCCTTGCCAAAGGAAGTTGTGGGGACCAGGACTTTAACAGGATTCAAAAAATAAATAGATAAATTCACGGAGGTTAGGTTCATCAGTGGCTATTAGCCAGAATGTTCAGGAATAGTGTCCCTAGCCTCTGCTTATCAGAGTCTGGAAATGGAAGACTGGAGAGGGATCACATGATAATTACCTGTTCTGTTCACTCTCTCTGGAGAATCAGGCATTGGCCTCTGTCAGAAGACAGGATACTGGGCTGGATAGAGCTTTGGTCAGACCCAGGATAGCCGTTCTTGTGATTTGTATTAGCAATTTCTCACCCTGATGCATGATCAAAGGAATCCACCAAGTTTCCCTCCCGCAGTTCTCTCTTTGTCCTTCTTGGCTGTGGCCAAACTAGCAAGGGCCATTGAAAGGGATAATCCCGATCTGTAATTTCGAACAGAGTCATTTCGATGTGAAGCATATACACACAAAGCGTGGCTCGATACTGCACTGCAATGTCGAAAAGACCCCTCGTCCTTTCAAAAGAGAGTGGCTACACCTCATAGAGCCTCCTTTCGAAAAAATGGGTCAGGAAATGGGGCAGAAAGGGTCAAATGGCCGACAAGCCCTTCCTGGAGCATGGACCAGCCGCCACCTTAAGGTGCCCCTCCCAAACACCTCCCCCCATTATATGCTGAGGGTTCAGGATGCATGCCGCGCACGTCCTCCAGCTCAGCATCGGTGGAGCCTTGCTCATCCCCAACCCTGCAGCATGCCATGGACCAGCAGCACCTCCAGGACGAGGCCACCCTCCACATTATGGCCAGCCTGATGGCCATCCTTGCTGCAGTCCGTCTGAGAATCCGGACTACCTGCCACATGACTGGCTTCCTGGAGACCCCCACCTCTGATGGTGCACCCAGAACACCTGCTTCCCCAGGCCTGACATCTCCTCTGGCAGTACCCCACCAGCAGGGAATGGTGAGACTGCATCATTCTGGAGGAGTGGGACAACGAGCGGTGGCTCCACAATTTTAAGATGACCAGGGCCACCTTCATGGAGTTGTGTCAGTGGCTGGCACCAATACTAAGCCACCAGGACACTCTCATGTGCCCTGCCCTGTGGACACTGTCATGTGCCCAACCTGTGGAACTCCTTGCCCGAGGAGGCTGTGAAGGCCAGGACTCTATTAGGGTTTAAAAAAGAGCTTGATACATTTTTGCAGGTTAGGTCCATAAATGGCTATTAGCCAGGGATAAAGTATGGTGCCCTAGCCTTCATAACAAGGGCAGGAGATGGATGGCAGGAGATAAATCACTTGATCATTGTCTTCTGTTCTCCTTCTCTGGGGCACCTGGCTTTGGCCAGCGTTGGCAGATGGGATGCTGGGCTTGATGGACCTTTGGTCTGACCCAGTATGGCCATTCTTATGTTCTTATGTTCTTATGTTCTTATGCCCTCCCTCTGGAGAAAAGGGTGGCCATCGCTGCATGGAAGCTAGCTACCTGGACAGCAATCACTCAGTCAGCCAGCAGTTCAGGGTGGGTAAGGCCACTGTTGGGGTTGTCCTTCTTGAAGTAAGTCAGCTGGGGCTATGAACCCACAACAGGACCCGGGGGGGGTTAGGGAGGGGGATCAGGGTTGAGGCTGGGGAAGGGGCTGGGGTAGGCCAGAGGAGGGGGGCAGAGAGGAGACCCCCATGCACCCCTCTTGAAAACAAAAATAAAAACCTTTCTTGGTAAAACTGAAACCTGAGATTCCTGTGCACCCTCTTGATTCCAGGAGTTGGGGGTTTCAGAAAGAAAAGAAATAGCACAAGACATTCAATAAAAACCCAGAAACTGGGAGCACCCGTATACAGAGAACCAACAAATGAAGTCACTGGAATTAGTTGATGGTTTTGGCCACATAGTCCCTGAGCTACAGAAAGGTTGTTTCACTCTGCACTATAGCAGGGAGCCCCCAGTTCTCAGGGCTATACTGTCAACAGCCGGACATAATAATGGTTGTCTTGCTGAGTTACAGGGTACCTGAGGCACAGCTCAGAGGGGTTTCTCCTTATGTTCAGGCAGGGGAGCTGGTTGTAAGAGGGTGTTTGACAGGTTTATGCACTGGATGGTATAACTGGGGCCACCTGCCATAGCAGGGAACTGGTCCCATTGACAAGGGAGGTCATTTCTAAACTCGTGTCCAAATGGGTCATATTCACTCATTTTGCCTCCTCACTGGAACTCCTGTGGCATTGCTTCCTCACCATGACCAGCCACACTGGAGCTAGCTTTAGGATGGGGGTTCTGAGTTGTGTCCATCACTACACATGTATGTGCCCTTCCTGCCCCTAACCTAGGGGTCACATCACGGGCTGCCAAAGCTCGCAGCCTGGACACAATGGAAGTTAATGGGGTCTGTTCTGTCCCTTTTGAGTGAGTTGGCACACTAGCCACAAATGGAGACAGATGCAGAGCGTCCAGGGCTGGTGGCCTGGACCCTGATGCTGGAGGACTGCACAGCCTGTGGGACTGGCAATTAGTGCGACTCCAGGACGTAGTGAATAGTGTGGGACCCCATTACGGGTCACTCAGCATGCAAAACCAGGAGCACACTTACTTCCTGCACATGTATGACTATGACCCTGCTCTGGGCCCTGGCTGATGGATTTCCTCAGTAGATTCAGGAGAAAGCATGACTCAGTGTTATTGTCTGTTAAAGGAATTGAAATAAATAGATGGTTGGAGATACACATCTCCTAGAACTGGAAGGGACCTTGGGAGGTTATCTAGTCTAATCCCCTGCCCTCTTAGCAGCACCAAGCACCATCCCTGACATCTATTTGGCCCACTCTCTAAATGGCCTCCTCAAGGATTGAGCTCACATCACTGGATTTTGGAGGGCAATGCTCAATCAACTGAGCTACCCCTCCCCCTTGGGCTCCTGATGTTTTGGGTTCCTGTTTAGTGCTGTCACAGGAGTGTAATTCCCTGCATTTCTGGTAATCTCCGAATGTGAAACTGCAAGATGTCCCTCCCAGCTGCTACCTCCTTGGAGGAAGAGTCGTTCTGGGGTTAATGTGCTGACCGGGGACTCAGTCGCTCTGGGTTCAGTTCCAGGTTCTTCTACAGACTTCTGTGAACTTGGGCAACTCACCTAGTCCCACTGTGCCTCAGCCATATATACACGAGCCCCCTTCCTTTCAGAAAGGGCAAGTGAATAAGCGAGTTGAAAAGGTGCTAATGAGGCACTGTTATGAATACGCAGCACCTCATTAGCATAATGGTGGCCATGGCAATTCGAAAGTGCCGCTTTTGAATAGCGCGCTGCCTGTGGAGACAGGGCCTTTCAAAAGGACCCCCCAGTCTTCAAGAGCCCCTTCTTCCTAACAGATAGGAAGAAGGGGCTTTTGAAGTCCGTGGGGTCCTTCTGAAAGGTGCCCATCTCCCCAGGCGGCACCCTATTCAAAAGCGGCACTTTCAAATCACCACAGACACCATTCTGCTAATAAGGTTCTGCATATTGATAGCAGTGCCTCATTAGGATCTTTTCAACTTGCTCATTAACATGCTTTTGAAAGGAAGGGGCTCGTGTAGACACAGACTGTGTGTTTGGATAGGGCTCCGTGTAAACAGGTACATCTGGGAACAAGGGGTTTTGGCCATCCTTGCTGGAAAAGGGACCCAATGCTGGGAGGCAGTTACTCTGAAAACTGATCAAAACCCCATTAACAGATCTTAAAGACACTGGCTACAACAGCAGGCCCAGCTTGCACATCTGTGATGAACTTGGGCTGGCAGGGGGTGGGCAAAAGTCCTGGAAAAGAAAGAGGTCCAGAGACAGTGGTGGATTGGCCTAGATGCCAGCAGATCACTGAGATCAATACCTAAATTTAGTCATCCCTGGAGCCTTTTCAGTCCTCAGATATGGCCCAATAAAATCCCCAGGGAGATGGGAAGGGACCTGCCATGCTGGAACAACGTGAGGCTTTAGAGCCTTTTGAAATCTTCTTTTTCTTGCTGCATCCTGGGTTTGCAATGCAGGAAAGGGGCCTGACAGAGAGAAATCTGCTCCGATTTTATCATTATTGTTATTTGATTCTATTTTACTTTAAGACAACCACCTTGTCAGGCCTGAAGGAGCCGTGTGAGTGGTCAGACATTTATGAAAAATAGTGACAAGCCCCAGTACCAGCAATGGAGCCTTGGGCAGGGCTGTCCCTTCAGACCAGTTATTTAGCATCACCCCCTGTTATTTGGCCTCCTCCCATTGGCCTTTGGCTGTGATGGGGTTAACGCTGGTGCATATGAAGCCAGGCAGCTGAAGTTCCTTAATGGCCAAGTGGTCCCCAAGGGAATGTGCCAGCATGCTTCATAAAGGCAGTTTGCTCCCTGTCTGCACACACATTGCCTGCTGCCTGCGCAACCTCTGCACTGACTCCATGTCCTTTAGGTTGATGATCTCGGGTGTCATGTCTCCATATTTAACAAGAATTGGGTACGTTGGCAGGGTTCACTGCCTTTAAAATGTGTCCTGAGGGTTCAGGTTGTAAGTGGTTCACATTTGCTGATGTTCTGTGCTGAGGCAGAGGATGTTGACGGGTTGCTGGAACAGCAGAATCACTGGGCTGGAGACCAGGCAGCGTAAGGTAGTGGATCCCCTTCCTTACATCAGTGTGAAGGTCGGTTGTTCAGGTTTCACAGAAATCTGACTTTAACAGGGAGCTTGGAATGGTAAAAACTTGATCCATGTTTTTGGAGCAGATTCCATTTCTAGAGGTGCCAGGGGCTCTGGGCTTGAACCTACCTGAGGCTGAGGGTGAGAAGATAACATGGTTTCCTCTCACTTGGCCTCTGATGGATTTGAGCTCAGAGCACTGGCACCTCTAGAAATGGAACCCCACACGGAACATCAGCACGAACCCCCAAATCACCTCAGGGGCCTGTTCTTCCAGAAATGCAATCTGTAAAGGCATTTACAAGGACTTTATTTTCTGGCTTGTTTGTGAAGGCAGGAACTCAGAGCTTCATTGTTGGGCAGTAGAAGGTCCAACAGGGCATGTTTTTGTTTCCTAACTAGATGTGCTCTGCACTATTTCTACGCTGTGATTTCATCCTCAGAGTTACAGGACTGTCAGCATCTCATGGAGTGGATTCTCCTGAAATTCCAGCCTTAGTCATGGCACTGGGTACAGCACACTGTGGGTCCTCTCTTACTGGCTGGTAGACTTGTCAGGACTGTACAAAAAATGGTGAGAAGCCTAGATTCCAGGAACAGATCCTGTAGCAGGGCTGTCGCTGCAGTACAGTTCTTTAGCACAATCCCCCAACTCCTGTTATTTGGAGCCCTGCAGTTTGCCATTAGCTGTGATGGGGTTAATGCAGGTTCATACAAAGCCGAGCAGCTGAGGGTCCCTGATGGCCAAGTGGCCCCCAAGGGAATGTGCCAGCATGCTTCATAAATACAATGGCCTCCCTATCTGAACAGACAATTAATTCTGCCTGTGCAACCTCTCTTCTCACTCCATGTCCACTAGGGTGGTGACCTCAGGTGTCAGGGATCCCCATCTAGCAAGTATTGGGTACGTTGGCGGGTTTCACTGTCTTTAAGATGTTCCCTGATGCTGCGGGTTGTGAGTGGTTCACATTTGCTGATGTTTTGTGCCAAGGAAGAGGACTCAGTCAGGTTGCTGGGGTAGCAGAATGACAGGGCTGGAGGGCAGGCACTGCAAGAGAGCTGGGAAACTCTCCCGTACATCAGCCCAAGTTTGACGGTAGGTTCTTCAGTCTTCGCAGAAATCTGACATTAACAGTGAGCTTGGAGTGGTAAAAACATGATCCATGTTTTCTGAGTGGACACCATTTGAAGAGGTGCCAGATCCGCTGGGCTTGAACTGGTCTGGGGCTGAGGGTGAGGAGAAAGCATGGGGTTTCCTGACAGGTTTGAGCTCAGAGCACTCTCACTTTTAGAAATGGAACCCCATATGGAACTTCAGCATGAACACTCAAATTTCCTCAGGTGCATTTTCTCCTATACATTTAATCAGTAAAGGATTTTCTCTGGTTTGTTTGTGAAGACAGGAACACAGAGCTTCATTGCTGGCTAGTAGAAGGTTCATCAGGGCATGCTTTTGTTTCTTGACTAGATGTGTACTTCACTATTTCTGCATTGTAGATTCATCCTCAGAGTTACAGGACTACCAGCATCTCAGCCCTTATCTACACTGCAGGTGTCAGATGTCAGCCCAGGCATCTCATGGGGTGGCTTTTCATGATACTCCGACCTTAGACATGGTGCAGGGCTACAGCACATTGTGGGTCCTCTCTCACCAGGTAGTAGACCCAAAAGATGTTAGCACCTGTGGTGCTTCCCATAGGCAGCTCCTGATAAGTGGTGAGATCAGCACAGAGACGGCTTCTTCAGCCAAAACACTGTTCAAGCAGAACAACAGGGATTAATTGCTACATGGGCATCTAAGAGGGTTTTGAAATAATAGTCTACACATTTCTGATACCAGGCCCTTCCACTCTGACAGGAATCCTGGAAGGCAGAGGGGCTTCAGACTTCCCTAGTGGTGTCTGTTCCTGACAGTCTGTTAAGCCTGTTGGTCACAGCTGCCCCACATCTGCACAGACTCCCAGCTCTGGTGGAATGACCCAGGTAACATGGCTGGAACCCAACACTATGCTTTTTCCAGCTTGTAGCTCTAGTGTGATCTTTAAACCTCTCTGAAGTGCTCACCAAGCTATGTCTGCTTTTTGGAGTGGTGTTTCCCTTCGTGCTTGTGTTTAAACAGCCTGAAGCTGAGCTAAGTGAAGCCAGACTGGTTTATCCTAATACAGCCATTACATAAACCACCCAATAGTTAACTCAATATAGCTGCACAGCAACTATCCCAACACCCGGGTTTAATAGACATATTCATGAGGTACCACTCTGGATTCAGGCTGCAGATGGACAGAGTGGAACCTGAGGGTAACCCATCAGTAACTACTATGAGGAGAGAAAAACTACTAGACATTTGTTTGCTGACAAGAGGTGAAATGGGTGCGGAGATGCTGTGATCTTATTACCTTGGAGAGAAGTCTGAAAGAATCGGGCTTGTTTAGTGTGGACAAAAGAAGTCTGTGAGAGGACATGATAATGACTTTGAAGCACCTAACAGACTGTTACAAGGAGGAGGGGGAATAATTATTGTACTTATGATCTGATGAGAGCATGAGAAGAAAATGGCTAAAATTTAAGCAGGAAAGGTTATGGTTGGACATTATGAAAAAAATTCCTAAGTGCCTGGGTGGCTAAACACTGAAATAAATTGTCTGAGGAGGTACTGGGATCTCGACCACTGGAGACTTACAAGTGCAGGATGGACAACCGTCTGTCAGCGATGGTCTGGATTGTGCTCAGTCCTGTCGAGAGGGAAGAGGAATGGACTTGATGACTTCCCATGGTTCCTTCCTATTCAATGAGTCTATGATCTTGATAGATTCTGCAGAAATCCAGACGATAAAGACTACACTGTAAGTCTCACTCTCGATGGAGAAATCCCCGCTGAAATCAGATTAGAGGGAAAAGACTGGTTTGATGTGTGTGTATCAAAGTATAGATGTGCAAAAGTTATGTCAAAGCTTTTCGCATCTTATTAACCAAACTTCCATGACATGCTTTTATAGCGAGAGCCAATATTGAGTCTTTCTGGTCTGGCTATGGTCTGAAGAAGTGGATCTGTCCCACAAAAGCTCATCACCTAATAAATTATTTTGCTAGTCTTTAAAGTGCTACTTGACTGCTTTTTGTTTTGATAGTATGTAGACTAGCACAGCTCCCTCTCTGTTACTACAGGAAAGACGTGTGGTATTTTTACTATTTAATTATTTTTGCTTTTGAAAGTGTTTCAGAAGTACTCCAAACACTGTTTGCAATACATTTCTACTCTTAACTCTTCGTTCTGTGAAAACTTGTATGTGCATGTCTCCTGGTAAAGGACCAGAAGCTGTATTAACACTTACATTCAGGGTCACAAACATTAACCATGTGCTGTACCTTGGCAAAGGGATATTAGTACATATGTAGTGTTTGCACTATTCCCTCATGTGTGGTACCTACTGCTTCTCTGTTGTGCTGAAGTAACTCTCTGTGTCATCTAGACACTTTCAAATAGCTACAGTCCCTTGCATAGGGAGCGGTTCTGGTCCTCTGCAGAGGTAGAGAATGCTGTAGGATAATTGCATTCGCTGGATTTATTAAACACTTCAGCTTCTCTTGCAGGGGATTCTTGGGTGGGTGAGAGTGTATTACCAGGAGCCTGTTGTTAAGGGAAAGTTAATAAAGCCCAGAAAATAGATAAATACATATAATGAGGCAAACACATTAACAATGAGGTTTTTTACCATGCAGCCGCCACGAGTTTACCTATGTGTGTTGCTATAACAGGAGACGTTCAGAAGTGGAGGCCCACAAAAGGTGTCTGTGGCAAAGCCATTACTGTAAAATCACTTCGTGCTCAACAGGCTGTAGTGCTCACAGCTTTCTTCCTCCTCTATACCACAAAACGTGTCTGTGTGTCAGGCAGAAAACTTCCCTGGAAGAAGTGCTCTCATAGCTGTGTACTGTCGGACTTCTCACACCTTCTTCTGCAGTGTCTTGTACTGGTCACTGGATACTGGGATAGATAAACTGTTGGTCTGATCTAGTCTGGCTGCGCCTACCTTCCTATGTGTGGTATAAATCCCAGACCATGTTCTTGGTTTCTCCCCTGAGATCCTGGGAGTTTCTATGTGCTGAGAGAAGAAGGATGTGCCATTATGTAAAATGTAATTGCCTTTTCTTTTTCCATCTAGGAAAGAAAGCTAAAACCTCATGGGATCAACCCAGTACACCGTGTCACCTGTCAATGACACCACATTCACCCATGCAGTTTTCCTTCTCACTGGGTTACCCGGGCTGGAAGATGTCTACCTCTGGGTCGGTATCCCCTTCTTTTTAATATATGTTATTTTGATACTAGGAAATTCTGCCATACTGTTCGTTATAAAAACAGATTCAACTCTCCATGAGCCCATGTACATTTTCCTTTCCATGCTGGCTGTCATAGACCTTGGCTTATCAATAGCCACCATACCAACCATACTGGGTGTATTTTTGTTTAACTCGAGGGAGATCAGTATCAATGCCTGTTTTGCCCAGCTCTTCTTCATCCACTTTAGTCAATTTACTGAATCCTCTGTGCTCTTGTTTATGGCTTTTGACCGCTTTGTTGCTATCAGTAACCCACTGAGGTACACTTCCATCTTAACTCTGCCAAGAATAGCCATGATGGGGCTGATGTGCGTGCTCAGAGGGTTGGCCATTATACTCCCAGCCCCACTCCTCTTGAAACGATACCGATATTGTCGAGACAATGTCCTTTCCCATTCCTACTGCCTACACCAGGAGGTCATGAAGCTGGCTTGTGCAGATATCACAGTCAACAATGTCTATGGCTTGTCTGCTTCAGTTTTAACAATGGGGTTAGATGCACTGCTCATCATTCTCTCTTATTTGATGATCCTCAAAACAGTGCTGAACATTGCATCCCGAGCAGATTGTCTCAAGGCCTTGAAAACCTGTGGATCCCACCTCTGTGTCATCCTGCTCTTCTACTCACCAGAGATCAGCTTGTCTGTGATACACAGATACATGAATAGCTCTTCACACTTGCTTCAGATAGCCCTGGGCTATATCTATATGCTGCTACCGCCCCTCTTAAACCCAATTGTGTATAGCGTGCAAAGCACGCACCTGCGTGTGAGGTTAATCAGATTATTTGTCAAGTGAAGGTTTAATTCAGCAGCAATTTCCAGTGCTGGTAACACAAAACAAAGAACAGGGGACATGGATTCTTATTCTACCCTAGATCCTTACCTCCGAGACGAGGTGAGGGACTCATCTCCAGTCTCCTGTGTTTGTGAATATCTAGGACACTGGTAGGTTGTTGTCCTATAAAGATTTGTATCTGTGGCTGCTCTGATATTGGAATTGTTTTTGATATACTCAATAAAGTCATGAGATGGGAATTCCCCTACTCGTGTCACTGCTGTTGTCACGGCACCTCTTGAGCACTCTGGGTTCTGCGTGATTGATGTGGTCTCTGCCAAAAATAAACAGTGGCTGTTGATGAGACACAGTGACCCACCCTTCCCCCACACTCTCAGCCAGGTTCTTCCAACTGTGTTATGTCACAGATGTGTTTATCCGATGAGGCTCATTGGAAGCCAGTCAGGCAGCTTCCAGTCGATTGATGGCTCTGCACATCACACAACTGCTGAGCCCACTGCCACCGCAGCAGACCTGAGGCATGTGAGTGAAGGTCTGGCACACAGGAAGCTCAGGCTCCATTAGTTTGCACTGAGTTTTTTGAGAACTCTTGGGTGAGTATTATCTGGCACTGGTGACTTTCACTGAGTAATTTATCAGGTTTTTTAAAACCTCGGTTCAGTCTGGGAGCTCCTGAAATGGGAGAGCCCCTTAATCATTCAGCTGTGCTGGCCTTTCCCACACTGCCCTGCGGCTGACATATCTGGTCTATCTTGGCCCTTTTATTGCCCACCAGGACAGCGTCTGGTACCACAAACACAACTGAGCAGCTTGAGTGCTTTACCTAAGCCACTCAATGGCTCCTTCTACATGAGAAAAACCTTTCGGAAGACCCAGGGCTCTTTCGAAAATCCCATGGAGCGTGTACACACAAAATACATTTGTTCTAAAGGAAATCAGAAGAACTTGTTGCTTCTTTTGGAAGGGCTTTTCCGATCCTGGATCAGGAAGACCTTCTCCTTCAGAAAGACTCTTTTGAAAGAAAATGTGTGTAGATGCTTGCATGTGGAGATACTCCCTATATCTGGCTGCATTTAAAGCTGCAGGGACCGAGAAACTCTGTGACAGGATGGTGACAGCATGCAGAGACCAGGCATGTGAGCTGCTCAGTACTATGGCCTTGGAGCCATCCCTGGACCTGACAGCCTAAATCAGCCTGACCAATGGCCAGCAGCCATGTAACCCCTAAAGACCCCGCCAGTGAGCTGACCAGTCCCCTGAAAAGCAAGACAGCACCATTCTGAAAGGGGCTGGGGCTCAGTGATCTCCTTGGGCTATGGTGGACAGGTCTGTAAACCATACACATGGGGAGGGTTTGAGCAGGGCTGGACCATGCCCGATGCATGGCCCACTCATGTTGGGCCCCCTCGGGGGGGGGAGGGGGGAGCCACTGCCCATGGAGGGAGCTTAGCCCCCGGGGATGGACTGTGGGACTGACATGTCATCCATCTCCATACAACTTCATTGTCTAAGGGCCATGTGAGACCCATCCCATCCCTGGGGCCAGACACTCCACCAGAAGTGATGGAGAGGACCGGGGTGGACCTGTGGCCAGAGGACCCAGAGGCACACAGCAGGTGACAACATGTACACCACCACCATCTGCTGCCAGATGGAGGTGGTAGAGCAGAGGGTCAGGGTGGAGAAGGCAGACCTGGCCTGACGGCAGGAGGCCTGGCCTATAAGATGGGCAACCTCTGGGACATCATGGCCATTCCGCAGGAGCACGTGACCCAGCTTCCAGCTCCTGCCTTCCCCTCCCACTGTCCAGCCACTACTCCTTCTTCTGCTGCCAAGCTGAAGCCCACCAAAGCCCTCCCATAGCCCTACCTCCCTGTGCTTCCTGCCCCATCCCAGACACACTGGGGACACCTGGGTGGGGGGATCCCAGGGCCAAGGGGGCTCATGGCCCTCCACCCCTACTCTGGACTACTGCTCCCCTTTCCCCTGTCACCTTCTGGATTGATGTGACCTCCCTTCCCTTGCCCCCTAGTGTATGTAGTTAGCACCTCTTCCCCACTGTACATAGCTGGTTGTCCCTATTGTATTATTCCACAGGTTCTCTCATTATGTTAAATGTTTATTTTTTCACCACTCCTGTGTCCCGTGTTCATGGTGGGGGGACAGTGAGGGGTGGATGTGCGGTGGGGGTCTGTTGGGGGGGGTTCATGGGTGAGGGTCACTGGGTCCCCTGGGTGAAGATCTCACGGAATGACTCCCTAATTTGTACACTGTCCTGGTGGGCCTGACAACTGAGGGCAGCGGCCAGCTGTTCATAGCCAGGACTGGACTTGGTGACCCACCTCTGGACAAAAGTCTCACCCTTGACATCCCCAGTGTTGTGGAAGGTGCAGCAGGCCCCCACCACCTGGGGGACATTCTGCAGGACAACCTCCGGGCATATTAAGGTGCTCCTAAATCAGCCCTCCAGGCTCCCAAATGCATACTTGGCTAAGTTACAGGTCTGGTTCGGCTGGGTGTTAAATAGCTCCTAGGTGGGGTCTGTGTGGCCGGCATAAGGCTGCTTAAACCACAGTTTCAGGGAGTAGGCTGCATCTGTCGCCCTGCACAGAGGCATGGTGATCTGCCGGAATGGGAGCTCCCACAGGGGGATGTAGGTCCCCACCTGCATCCGCCAGCAGAGGCTGGAGATCCGGAACTCACAAGCATTGTGTGCCCAGCCCAACCAGCCCATGTAAATATCCATGAATCACCCCTTAACTTCCACCAGGGCCTGAAGCAGTGCCAAAAGGTAACTCTTGCAGTTTCTGTACCGGTCCATGCTGTGGTCTGGGAGAAGCATGGGGATATGGGTCCCATCCAGGGTGACAAAGCAGTTCAGGAATCTGACCTCAGGGAATCATGAGATGGCCAAGTTCAGATCCCCCATGTGGGTGACCCTCAGGAACAGCATGGCATTGATGGACCTGATGCCCTGCATGGGATGGACAGTGCACACACTTGTGAGTGTGTAATGGGATGTACACAGCCTCCTCCCCACATGCCTAGAGTCCTTTTCCCACACTGCGAGGCCTATGTGGGGGTGGTGAGGCAAAGTCTCCTGGGGATGGTTCTCCCTGCCCCCCAGCCTACCTCCTTGCACCTCTGCCCCCCCTCCACCGCCAAGGGTCCCCCTTGCCTGGGAGCCCTCTCCCCACTCCCCATGGCAGGTGTCTGACAAGAACATGCTTACCTCCACCAGAACAGCCCTGATGGTCTCCTTGCCCACCCTGAACTGGTGTCCCACAGACCAGTAGCTGTCCAGGGTGGCCAGCTTCCATACCACAATGGTGACCCACTTTTCCAGGGCAACAGCTGGCCTCGTGAATGTTCTAATGTTGGAGGGCAGGAGCCAGCTAGTTTCAGAGCTCCAGGCAGGTCTGCTTGCTCATCCTAAAGTTCTGGAACCATTGGGCATTGTCCCACTTTCACATCACATGTTGGTCCCACCAATAGGAGCTGCTGGAATGGATCCAGAGGTGCCAGAACACCGGGGGCAGGCTGGGTCATGGGACCCTGAGGAGACAGGGGCTCCAAGGCCCCAGTGGGGAGCTAGACCACCAGAGAAGGTGAAGGGCAGCCATGACCACCATGGCCAGCAGGTCAACCACAGCATTAATGATGTCCATGTCAGGGAGCTGCTGGGGATCCATGTGGCTGTGGAAAGGCTGCCCGGTCCCAGCACAGTCTCAGCTCCGCTGCAACAGCTTGGTAGGCCTTAACTAAATGTGCACAGAGGGGGCGTTTGGGGGGTCCCTTTAAGGGAGCGACTGGCCAAGGCCCCTTGATGGGCTTGGCAGCCATGGGACCCTGTCCGCATCATTTCCTGGCCTGTTCTTTCAAAAGAGCAGCCGGGGCTGTGTGATCACTCTCTTTCATAAAAGCAGACTGATCTTCATAAGGATGGATCGCTCTTTCAATCCACTCTTTGTGGGCAGACGTGCTCTTTCGAAAGACAATATTCCACAGGATATCTTCCAGAAGATCGTCTTTCAAAAGAGCACTGTAATGGAGACCACAACCAATTTCTCACACTCCCATCCCAGTTTTGCACCCTTGCTGGTGCCTAAACATGGAATTATACTATCTTGTACCACGCAAGAATCTCTACAATGCAAACTTGTTAATAAAGGTCACTTTCCCCTCACAATGGCAAAGACATACAACTGCCTCTGTTTACAGACTGAAGATTTTCTCAGCCACTTCCCTTACAACATGCCAGTTGTGAGAAAACCTAAAAGAAGTTCATGAAGTACAGAAAGACAGATTGTATGGCATTATTTTGAAGGCCAACAGATCAAAGCTGATTACTTAGCAATTTTGCAAAGCTGCAAATTAGGCATAAGATCCAAGACTGATAGTTGAGGAATCAATTAATAGATAGATTATTGAATGCTAACATGAGAACTAGGGGTCAAGAAATGAAATTAATGGGTAGCAGGTTTAAAACTAACAGAAGGAAGTGTCCTTGCCAAAGGATGTTGTGAGGACCAGGACTTTAACAGGGTTAAAGAAACACCTCGATCAATTAATGGCGGTTAGTTCCATCAATGGCTATTATCCAGCATGGGTAGGAATGGTGTCCCTGGCCTCTGTTTGTCAGAGGCTGGAAATGGATGACAGGAGAAGGATCACTTGATGATTACCTGTTCTCTTCACTCCTTCTGGGGCATCTGGCATTGGCCTGTGACAGAAAAAAGTACCCTGGGCTAGCGGGAGCTTTGGTCTCACCCAGTACAGCCATTCTTGTGACTGGAATTAAGAATTTCTCACCCCGACTCATGATACACTAAACCCTCAAAATATGCAATTTCGTGTGGTGCTTAACTCACAATAACGCATAATTCATGAGTTAAGCACAACTCAAAATCTGGCTCCTGCTGGCCCTGGCTCAACCACTGCCTGGCCTCACACAGCCCAGTTTAACGCCCCCCGACCCTGTTAAAACCCCTCCCTGGCTCTGGTTCAAACCCCCTGTGGCCCAGATCAACCCTCACCACGCAGCTCCAGCCCAATCCCTGCATGTGTCTCCAGCTCTGGCTCACCCCCAGCCCAGCTGCAGCTAAACCCTCCCATGCAGCTCTGGCTCAGCTCCAGACCCCACCCCCTGCAGCCCTAACCCACCCCAGGCTTAATCCCTCCGCCCCTTCCAATGGCCTCAACCCCACCACCATTCTTAACACTTCCCAAATGCCCCCCAACCCCAGGACTTGCCTTTCAAAAGAGCTCCAGGTGCTCCTGCCGCTTCCCTGCTGCTTTCCACCAGGGAAAAAGCCTCCCCTGACTGACGTGAAATTCGAGTTATGCTGGGTGCGTGGGAACAGAATCCTCACATAACTCGAGGGACTAATGTACAAGGAATCCACCAAGTTTCCCTGTGCAGCCTATAAATCTCTTTAGCTTGGGACCAGCCCTTCCCCCAGGTCTCTCTTTGTTCCTCAGGTGGTTCCAGGAGTTCCCTTGTGTGAGGGGTGGAAGCAAAGCCAAAAGTTGACATTGCTTCCCACTTTATATAGATTATTGATATGGTGGGAACTATTTGTTTCAAGCTTAGTTCCCAGCCCAGTTTTTGGAAAAAATACAGGTACCAAAATGGAGTTCAGTTTCAGGTGGTCTGGTAACATTACATGATGAATCACTCATAGGTTGAGTGGTGCATTTACTGGAAGGCTTAAGTTCCTACATGGCCAATTTCCAAAGCTGATGAGATGTCAAACCTGTCTGGCTTTTTCACTGATGTACCTGAAAGGCGACTTGTGGATGTTAACCAGAGTTTGCACAATTGAGATGTTGCTGTATAGTCAACATCGATTAGTTCAGGCACAAAATTGATATATATGCAGGTAAATAAGAATATCATGTTCAGCAAAGAGTATTTCCAATTACATCTCACAAGAAATATCCTTTATCAGATATATGAGAATGATGTCATAATCATTTCAAAATTATGCCACTGGGATGAATATGGGATGCAGAATTACAACCTTCTCAGGTTTTTACCATTTTTTCCTGCAGACATCTCAGTTTTGGGACTCTACCTTTTAATTTTTGTTAAACTTCTATCCTCACTTTTGTGTAGTCCCCATTTCTGAACTTAAATGCTCCAATGTCGGGATGTAGTGGTGTTTTCCCCACCTTAGGAATGTTAAATTTAGTTACACTATGGTTACTTTTATTAAGGGGGTCAAGTATTTATACTCTTGGACCAGGTCCATGCTCTACTTAGGACTCAACCAAGAATTGCCTCTCCTCTGGTGGGTTCCAGGAGAAACTGCTCCAAGAAGCTGCCATTTAAGGTATCAAGAAGATTTAGCTCTGCATTACATCCTGAGGGGACATACCCAGTTAGTATGGAGAGCGTTGAAAGTATTCTTATTCTTATTCTAGACTTTCCAGTCTCGTTGAGCATTTCATAGTTCCTACCAGTATCCCAGTCAGGTGATATCATTACTGCTTCGTTTTTTATAATTTTAGCATGGAATTACAATCTGCAGTATTCCTATGGCAGAGTTGGGTACATTTAAGATTTTCACTTCAAAAGATTCTACGCTGTATTTCAGATATAGTGCTGCTCCCCCACCAGGACAACCTGTTCTGTCCTTTGAATATATATTTTTTGTGCCATGTTATTGCTGTTTCCCATTGATTAATGTCATTACCCCAAGTTTCTGTGATGCCTCTGGAGGGGTCCTGCCTGTTTCAGACATCAAGTCTGTCTGGTAAGGTGGCAGCAAAGTGTAAACCAGGATGTGAGGGACTGGCTCAGTCTGTCAGGAAGTTGGCGGAACATGCAAAACAGGAGACCCTATGACCATAAGCTTGTGGGTGTTCTAAAGAGAGAGTATAACCAAGTGCTTCAAACAGCCCCAGGTAATGTAGAAGTAGGTAGAAACAGGAGAAAATAGAAACAGGGGAGAGGGATTTAGCAGTGAAATTATTGGTCCAAGACTGAGACCCAAACTTCTCACCTGGTGGGGGGAAAACTGATGATCGCAATAAAGGGAACCACAAAACAACCTTTGTGCACTCTCCTCAGGATATGCAGTTGGTAAACAGGTGATGGTTCTTTGCTTTCACTTCTGGCAAAGCCCCTGCTGGAATACATGGTAGTCTCATATGTGAAGATTCCTCTTTCTGTTTTTCAGCTATTCCTCAAATTCATTTGAGGGCTGTGTTCTCTCAGTGGATCCCACCATCTCGGAAGAGGGATCTCGTAGCTGTGGGCAGGCACAAGAGGTTCCACCTGGATTTTGCTGCTCTGACTGTTACTCTGTGTGTCAGTTAAGAAAGCCCAACAATAGTGGGATCCCACCAAACCTTCAAAACCCATTATTTCAATATCCTCATTGAATATGAGGTACTCTAGTTCACCCATCTTAATGTTTAGACTTCTCAGATAAGCCCTTTAAGCACATGCCTCTTTTTAGCTGTATGCCATTAGATGATATTTGACTGTGTTCCTTGTCAGATCTCACAAATATTTTATCATTTCTCATCCTCTTCTCTTTACCAGCTCATAGAATCATAGGATCCTAGGGCTAAAGGGGACCTCAGGAGATCCCTGCCAAAACAGGACCAACCCCAATTAAATCATCCCATCTAGGACTTTGTCAACAGGGGACATAAAAGCCTCTAGGGATGGAGATTCCACTACCTCTCTAGGTAACACTTTCCAGTGCTTCACCACGCTCCTGGTGAAATAGTGTTTCCTAGTATTCAACTGAGGCCTACCTCACTGTGACTTGAGACCACTGCTCCTTGTTCCTCCATCCATCACTTCTGCAACCAGCCTCTCTCCATCCGCTTTAGAACCCTGCTTCAGGAAATTCATAGAATCACTGAACTCTAGAACTGGAAGGGACCTTGAGAGGTCACTGAGTCCAGTCCCCTGCCCTCATGGCAGGAGCAAGCACTATCTAGAACATTTTGCTGATTCCCACCAATATGCCTTTAACATTCTTGGCTACCAGGGTACACTGTTGACTTCAATCCAGCCTCTCATCCACTGTAATTCCCAAGTCCTTTTCTGCTGCATGGCTACTTGGCCAGTCAGTCCCCAACCTGTAACAATGCTTGGAAATTCAGAGAAAAATCTGGGAGCACCCTCATACAGAACACACAAGTGTGAAGGCACTGAGAGTTGGTTGATGATTTTGGTCACAGAATCCTTCAGCAGGAGAAAGGTTGTTTCACTCTGCACTGTAATATGGAACCCCCAGCTCTCCAGGCTACACCGTTAGCAGCTGGACACAATGGTAGTTGTCTTGCAGAGTCAATGAGTACCTGAGGCACAGCTCAGAGGGGTTGTTCTTATGTCCAGGCAGATGAGCCAGTTGTCAGATGGAGTTTGACAGCTTTATACACCAGATGACATGCCTGGAGTCACCTACCATAGCAGGGAACTGGGCCCAGTGACACAGGATGTCATTTCTACAGCCATGTCCCTTTGGGTCACATTCACAAACAAACAGTGGTTTGTAACCTATCCTTTAAATCCACTTTGGTACCAAATGACTGGAAGACGGCCAATATAACACCAATATTTAAAAAAGGCTCTAGAGGAGATCCTGGCAATTATAGACCGATAAGTTTAACATCAGTACCAGGTAAATTAGTAGAAACACTAGTAAAGAGTAAAATTGCAAGGCACATAGAAGAGCACGAATTGTTGGGCAAAAGTCAGCATGGTTTCTGCAGAGGGAAGTCGTGTCTGTCTAATCTATTAGAATTCTTTGAAGGGGTCAATAAACATGCGGACAAGGGGCACCCAGTGGACATAATATACCTAGATTTCCAGAAAGCCTTTGACACGGTCCCACACCAAAGGCTTTTATGTAAATTAGGTGGTCATGGGATAGGAGGAAAGGTCCTTTCATGGATCGGGAATTGGTTAAAAGACAGAAAACAAAGGGTTGGAATAAATGGTAAATTTTCACAATGGAGGGGGGTAACTAGTGGTGTTCCCCAGGGCTCAGTCCTGGGACCGATCCTGTTCAACTTGTTCATCAATGATCTAGAAAATGAGGTAAGCAGTGAGGTGGCAAAGTTTGCAGACGACACCAAGTTGTTCAGGACAGTCAAAAGCAAAAGGGATTGTGAAGAACTACAAAAAGATCTCAGCAAACTGAGTGATTGGGCAGCAAAATGGCAAATGAAATTTAATGTGGGTAAGTGTAAGGTAATGCATGTTGGAAAAAATAACCCAAATTACACGTACTACATGATGGGGTCAAATTTAGCTACAACAGATCAGGAAAGGGATCTTGGAGTTATAGTGGATAGTTCTCTGAAGACATCCACGCAGTGTGCAGCGGCAGTTAGTAAGGCAAATAGGATGTTAGGAATTATTAAAAAAGGGATCGATAATAAGACAAAAGATATCATACTTCCCCTATATAAAACTATGGTACGCCCACATCTCGAGTACTGCGTGCAGATGTGGTCTCCTCACCTCAAAAAAGATATATTGGCATTAGAAAAGGTTCAGGAAAGGGCGACTAAGATGATTAGGGGCTTGGAAAGGGTCCCATATGGGGAGAGGCTAGAGAGACTGGGACTTTTCAGTTTGGAAAAGAGGCGATTGAGGGGCGATATGATAGAGGTATATAAAATCATGAATGGTGTGGAGAAAGTGAATATAGAAAAATTATTTACCTTTTCCCATAATACAAGAACTAGGGGACACCAAATGAAATTGATGGGTAGTAGGTTCAAAACTAATAAAAGGAAATTTTTCTTCACACAGCGCACAGTCAACCTGTGGAACTCCTTGCCCGAGGAGGCTGTGAAGGCCAGGACTCTATTAGGGTTTAAAAAAGAGCTTGATAAATTTTTGCAGGTCAGGTCCATAAATGGCTATTAGCCAGGGATAAAGTATGGTGCCCTAGCCTTCATAACAAGGGCAGGAGATGGATGGCAGGAGATAAATCACTTGTCTTCTGTTCTCCTTCTCTGGGGCACCTGGCATTGGCCACTGTCGGCAGATGGGATGCTGGGCTTGATGGACCTTTGGTCTGACCCAGTATGGCCATTCTTATGTTCTTATGTTCTTATGTTCTTATGTTCACCCAATTTGCCACATAGCTGGACCTCCTGTGGTGCTGCTTCCTCACAATGTCCACTAGCTCTGGGACTAATTTTAGGTACTGAGTTGTGCCCCTCCCGACACCTGTTTGCACCTTTCACTGTTCCATTCTGAGGTCAGATCTTGGGCTGCCGGATGCTATTGCAGCTAATGGGGTCTGGTCTCTCCCGGCCGAGTGAGTTGGTGCACTAGCCACCACTGGACACAGCTGCAGAGCTTCCAGGGCGAGTGGCCTGGATCCTGGGGTTGGGGGATTGCAGAGCCTGTATGGCTGGTTGCCAGTGGGACCTCTGGGCATCATGAATAGGGGTGACACTAGAGGGGTAACACAGAGTTTAAACTAGGGGCAATCCCGTTTCACTCACATGTGACTATGACTCTGCTGTGGGCCCAGGCTGATGGACTCGTCACTGAACAGATTCAGAAGAAAACATGACTCAACATTGCTGTCTGTCAAGGACATTGATCTTAAGCTCCGCTCTAGTGACTCCACAGAAGTATAATTCCCTGATTCTCTGGGTATCTCAGCATGCTGAGTTGCCACCTTCCCCTCCCCAACAACTACCCCTAGAGAGCAAGGGTGGTATGGGGGTTAAAGTGCTGGCCTGGGACTCAGAAATACTGGCTTCAATCCTAGGTTCTTCCACAGGCTTCTCGTGACCTTGAGCAACTCACTTCCTTCCTCTGTGCTCAGCTGTCTGTGTTTAAGTAGAGCTCAGTCTAAACATGCACGTCTGGGAACAAGGGATGTGGTCACCCTTGCTGGAAGGGGGACCCAGCGGTGGGAAACAGTGCCTTTGAAAAAGTCTGCACAAAATCCCATAAGCAGATCTTACAGGCACTGGGTACGTTAGCAGGCCCGGATAGCACATCTGTGATGTACTTGGGCTGTTGGGGGAGGGAGAGAGTCCTGGAACAGGAAGCGAAATCCAGAGGTAATGAGGGATGGGCCCAGCTACCAACTGATCACTGAGAGCTTGGTGGAATCTTCCTTTCCTGGCCACATCCCAGGTGTGTAATGCAGGAAGGGGCCTGCCAGAGAGAAATCTGCTCCTGTGTTATAATCAGATTAGTTGAGTTGAGTTTGTCATGATCACAACTGTGACCACATTAAGGTTACCCCTGCAGAAGCCATGTGATTTCTCAGAATCTTTGGAAACAAAGTCAACAAGCCCAGACTCCTGGACCGGAGCTTGCAGCACTTTTGACGCTGCAGTCCACTTGTGTGACACCACTGCCCAGACCCTGTGATTTGGCCAACTGTAATTTACCACTGGCTGAGACAGGGTTACTGTTCACACACAAGAAGCCAAGCTGATGAGGTTCCCTGATGGCAAGTGGCCCCCAAGGGAATGTGCCAGCATGCTAGATAAAGACAATGGCCTCCCTATCTGAACACACACTGCCTGCTGCCTCTTGTAACTTCTCCGATGACTCCATGTCCATTAGAGTGACGACCTCCGACATCAGAGCTCCTCATCTGTCTGGAATTTGGTACGTTGGCAGGTTTCACTGTTTTTAAAATGCGCCTTCAAGAATGGAGGCTGCAAGTGGTTGACATTTTCTGGTGTTCTGTGCTGAGGCAGAGGACTCAGGTGGGTTGCTGGGGTTGCAGAATGGCATGGGTGGAGGGTAGGCAGTGCGAGGTAGTGGGAAACCCTCCCTGAGATCTGCCCAAAATTTACAGTACGTTGTCCAAGTTTCACATAAATCTGACATTAACAGTTAGATTGGAGTGGTAAAAACCTGAGCCAGGTTTTCTCAGTGGGTCCTATTTCTAGAGTTGTCAGGTGCTCTGGGCTTGAACCCATCTGGGGCTGGGTTTAAGGACAAAACAAGGTTTCCTCTCAGTCAGTCCCTGACAGGTTTGAGCTCAGAGCACTGGAACCTCTAGAAATGGAACCCCAAACGGAATTTCAGCACGAACCCCCAAAGTGCCTCAGGTGCATTTACTTCCACAAATGGAATCAGCAAAGGCATTTGCTGTGACTTTATTCTCTGGCTTGTTTGTGAAGCCAGGAACTCACTTTTTCAATACTAGGTGGTAACAGGTCCAATAGGGCATGTTTTTGTTTCCTGACTACATGTGTGCTCCAATATTTCACCTCAGAGTTACAGGGCGACCAGCATTTTGGCCCCTATCTGTGTTGCAAGCGCTAGATGTCAGAGGTCCAACCAGTCCTCTCATGGGATGGATTTTCACTTTACTCTGAGCTTAGACAGGGCCCTGGGCTAGAGCACATTGTAGTTCCACTGGGCCTCGCTGGCAGCTCCAAAAGGGTTTGGCACCTGTGGTTCCTCACACAGGCAGAGCCTGATAAGTGCTGATCTTGATGAGCAGCTGTCTTCTTCAGCCAAAACACTGTTAAGCATTACAACAGGAATTAAGCGTAACATGGGAGAATAATAGTTTTCCAACTGCACTCTACACGTCTCTGACCCCAGATCCTCCCGCTTTCATGGGATCCCCAGTGGTATCTGTGCCTGGCACTCTGTAAAGTCTCTCAGTTATAGTTGCCCCACCTCAGCACAGCAGTGTCAGAAAAAGCTGTGTAAATTGGCTGGAGCCCAGAACTAGGCTCTTCCCAGGTAGTAGCTCTGGTTTGGTCTCTCAGCTTCCCTGAAATGCTCACTCAGCCATTTTTTCCTCTCAACCTTGTATTTAATCGGCTGCTGTTGAACTAAGAGAAGCCAGATTTATTTATCCTAATGCAGCCATAACATAAACTAAGCAATAGTCAACTTAATATGGCCGCAGAGCTAACATCCCAATACCTCGGTTTAACAGACACACTCATAAGGTACCACTCTGGAGTCAAGCTGGGGTCAGACAGAACAGAACCTGAGGAGAAGCTCTCAGCAATTACTCCGGGGGGAAAGGAATTACTCAAAGTTTATTTGTTGACAAGTGGAAGAATGGGTGCGGATATGCTCTGCTCTCATTTCACTGAGAGGAAAGATTGAAAGAGTTTGGCTGGACAAAAGAAGACTGAGAGAGGACATGATAATGGCGTGATTGTTCCAGGGAGGATGGGGAACAACTGTTTCTTCTTCCAATCTGGTGAAGCATGGAAGGTTATGGCTGGACATTAGGAATAGCTGCCTAAGTGTTAGAGAAGTTAAGAACTGGAAAAATTGTCTAGGGAAGTTGTGGAATCTCCATCATTAGAAATGTAGAAGTGGATGATGTACAAACACTGCTAGAATGGTCAAGATAGTGCTTGGCCCTGCCAAGGGGCTAGGGAACTGGACTTGGCTTGTTAGGTTCCTTCCTGTTCATAAGCAGTTTATGTTATAGCTGTCTATTTGCAGGACATCTTTCACCATCTTCAGCAGTGTCCTGTACTGGCCACTGGATACTGGGATAGATGGACTGTAGGTCTGATCCAGTCTGGAAGTGCCTAACTTCCTTCATGTGGTATAAATCCAAGAGTATATTCTTGATGAGATCCTGGAAGTTTCCACAATTATTCTGAGAAAAGAATGATGTGCCATTATGTATCATGTAATCACTTGTATTTTTCCATTTAGGAAAGAAAGTTAAAACATCATTGGATCAACCCAGTACGCTATGTCACCTGTCAATGACACCACATTCACACACACAGTGTTCCTTCTCACCGGGATACCTGGGCAGGAAGATGTCTACCTCTGGATCGCTATCCCCTTCTGTTTAATTTATGCTATTTTGATATTGGGAAATTCTGTTATTCTGTTTGTTATAAAAACTGATCCAAACCTGCATGAGCCCATGTATATTTTCCTTTCCATGCTGGCTGCCATAGACCTTGGCTTATCAATAAGCACCACACCGACAATATTGGGAATATTTTTGTTTAACTCAAGGGAGATCAGTATCAATGCCTGTTTAACCCAGATGTTCTTCATTCACTTTAGTCAATTCACTGAATCCTCTGTGCTCTTGTTTATGGCTTTTGACCGCTTTGTTGCAATAAGTAACCCCCTGAGATACACTTTGATCTTAACCTTGCCAAGAATAGCCATGATGGGGTTAGTGTGTGTTCTACGAGTATTGGCTGTTCTTCTTCCAGGTCCCTTTCTCCTAAAACGGTACCGATACTGTCGAGACAATGTCCTCTCCCATTCCTACTGCCTGCACCAGGAGATCATGAAGCTGGCTTGTGCAGACATCACAGTAAACAGCATCTATGGATTGTCTGTTTCACTTTTAACAATGGGGTTGGATGCAATACTGATCTTCATGTCTTATTTGATGATCCTCAAAACAGTGCTTAAAATTGCATCCCGAGGGGAGTGTCTCAAGGCTTTGAAAACTTGTGGATCCCATCTCTGCATCATCCTGGTCTTCTACTCAGCAGAGATAAGCTTGTCTGTGATACACAGATTCGTGAATAACTCTTCACACTTGCTTGAGATAATCCTGGGCTATATCTATCTGCTGGTACCACCCCTGATGAACCCAATTGTGTACAGTGTGCAAAGCACACACCTGCGTGCGAGGTTAATCAGGTTATTTATCAAGTGAAGGTTTAATTCATAACCAGGATCCAGTGCTGGTGATACAAAACAAAGAACACAGGACACAGCTTCTTATTCCTTCATGGATTCTTACCTCCAGGATGACGTGAGAGCCTCATCACCAATCCCCTGTGTTTGCGGAGAATTAGGACACTGCTAGGATTTTGACCTATAAAGAGCTGTATCTGTGGCTTTTCTGCTCAGAATTCCTCTTGACATAGTCAATAAAGACAAGGGATGAGGATGTACTTTATAATGATACCACTTGTTTTGTTGTCATGCTTTGAGCCCTTCTTGAGCACTCTGGGTGATGTGTGATCCACGGGGTCTGCACCAAGCAGAAACAGTGGATATCCAAGGGACACAGTGACCCATCTTTCCCCTACACCCTCAGCCAGATACTAACTGTGTCATGTCAGAGACATGATTATCAGTGGAGCCTCTTGAGAAGGCAGTCAGTAAGCCTCCACTCAGCTGATGCTCTGCACGTCACACAACTGCTGAGCCCACTCCCAACACAGCAGACCTGAGCTGTGTTTGAGTGAACATCTGGCATGCAAGAGACTCAGGCCCCCTTGGTTTGTACTATGTTTCTTCAGAACACCGGGGTGGATATTATCTGGCCCTGGGGACTTTCACTGCTTAATTTATCAGTTTTTGTTTTAAAACTTCTTTTACAGGTCGTCAACCTAGGGTGCTGTCTGGCAGCTGATTAAAATGCAGAGCCCCATAACCATTCATCTGCGCTGGCCTCTCCATACTGCTTTCCTGCTGACATAGCCTGTCTATCCTGGCTCTTTTATCACTCGCCAGGACATCAGGTAGCACCATACACCCAGCTGAGCAGTCTGTGTGTTTCACCTAAGCCTTCCAATGAGAATCAGGAGACTACACCCCCCCGCACACTTGCCCTTTCCTGGGTTATAAACATGGAGCTCTACAGTCCTATAATGCATTAAGCATCTCTACAATGCAAAATTTTTAATATGTCACATTCTCCTCAAAGTGGGAAAGACATACAACTGCCTTTGTTTATAGAGTGGAGATTTTCCCAGCCACATTACTTAATACATGCTGGTTATGAAAAAACAAAACAAAAGAAGTTCATTATCTACAGAAATACAGATTTCACATTAATACAGTGGTGGCAAACAGATGAAAGCAGATAACCTAGGAAATATGGAAAATTGAAAGCTAAGAGTACTATTCTAGACTGGTATGAGAGAAATCAAACAATAGATTGATTATTGAACGTTAACATGAGAACTACGGGTCGTGAAATGAAACTAATGTGCAGCGGGTTTAAAAAAATAAAGGAAGGTTTTCTTCGAGCGGCACACATTACGTCTGTTTAACTTCTTGTGAGAGGATGATGTGAAGATCAAGATTTTAACAAGGTTCAAAAGCGAACTAGATAAATTCATGGAAGTTAGGTCCACCAGTGGCTATTATCAAAGATGTGTAAGAGTGGTGTACGTAGCCTCTGTTTGTCTGAGGCTGGAAATGGATTCCAGGAGAGTGATCCTTCAACAACTACCAGTTCCATTCAATCTTTGTGAGGCATCTGGTATTGATCACTGTTGGAAGTTGGGATACTGGTCTAGTTAGGCCATTGTTCGGACCCAGTATGTCTGTTCTTATGATTGGAATTGGCTTAATCTAATTCTTGATCTCCACCCCCCCCGGCCCCTCTACTCTCCGATTTACTCACCTCAATATTTTTTTTTCTGATTTGTCAACCTTGATTCCTATTTTTGGTTCTCTGTGCCTTAAATATTGAGTCTGTTCTGGTATGGCTATGGTCTGAAGAAGTGGGTCTGTCCCATGAAAGCTCAGCTAATAAATTATTGTGTTAGTCTTGAAAGTGCTACTTTACTCGTTTTTTGTTTTCACACAGACTCATGATACAAGGAATCCACCAAGTTTCCCTGTGCAGGCTAGACCTTTCTTTATCTGGGACAAGCCCTTCCCCCAGTTATCTCTTTGTTCCTCAGGTGCTTCCAGGAGTTCCGCTGTGTGGAGGCAGGAAGCCAAGCCAAAAGCTGGTGTCACTCCCAGCTTGATACAGTTTAGTGATATTGCGGGAATCATTTTTTTTCAAGCTTAATTCCCAGCCCAATTTCTGGAAAAAAAAATACAGGTACCAAAAATGAGATACATGCCATATGATCTGGTTGCATGTCTACTGAATCATAACAGTCACACATAGGTTGGGTGGAACATCTATTGGATTGGTAAGTGTCGTCAGAGTTGCCACCAGCGTGGTGCTCTGCTCTCTCCAACGTATCACTCGGCTGCGTGCGTGTGTTCCCTCTGTGTGCTGCCCCAGCTCTGCAGATAGCTGACACAGCAGACTCGAAGAGAACCCCCAATGACCACAGAGTCTAGTAAGGTGCGAAGGCGCGTTGGCCAGGTTTATTGCCGTATTGGATACAATAGTAGTTCCCTGTAGATTTCTTAGTCTAAGTCAGGGCATACTACAAATATGTACCCACGGTCAATGGACTCGGCTCAGTCAGTGGCGGGACTTTCCACTGCCCCCTCGGCCGGACCCAGACCACATCCCAAGATTACATTCTTATACACAGGTACAAACAACTTACACATCACTCCTGACGTATTGAGGTACACCCCTTCTACATAGTTAGGTGCCGCCTCCCCCTTTGTACATGATGGTTTGAACAAAACAGCTCTATCCATCATATTATCCTTTTGCCCCTGTCATTGGGATGTATCGGCCTATTCTTTCTTATCTGAGGGATGTTCAAGGGTAGGGAGTTCTTGTACCATGTACCTGCCATACTACCCTTTTGCCCCTGTCATTGGGATGGATTGGCCTATTCTTTCTTATCTGTGCAATGTTCTGGGGTAGGGAGTTCTGGTACCATGTACCTACTTCAATATGCTAGGTAGATACGTTTATGCACCAGCAACCCTCTTCTTGCCAAGGTCTGTGAGTAATGCATTCCTTTACTGCACAGCTGCACTTTGCTTTCTATTAGCAAAGTCTTGACCATTACTTTGGTTCAGGCCTAAGGCCTCATACTGGGCCTGTGCTTACTACAGTAAGATAGTACATGGCCAATTCACAGCCAATGTTCACAGCCAATGTTCAAAGTGTCAGGTATCAAAATAGCACATGTATAGAAACAAGATAATCATATTCTGCAAATTACATTTTTAATCCCATCTCACAAGAAATATCTTGTGTCAGATGCATGGTGATGATGTCACAATTATTTCAGAATTATACCACTGGGATGAATTTGGGGTGCAGAACCACAACCGTCTCGGAATGGGACAGATCCTCCAAATCATCGCCTGCAATGCATGGCTCATGTGCGGGAGTCTCCCTCAGATCTTCTGCAGGGAAGACCGAAGGAAAGAATTCATTTAGCCTCTCAGCATCAGTCTCCTGTACCTTGAATGAGCCATTAGAACCTCAGTCAGCTAGTGGCCCCATTCAATTTTTGGCATGCTTACAGCTCTAGTATACTTTGAAAATGATGCTTCTATGTTTCTGGGTTTTGCTAGTTTCCCTTCCTACCTTTTTACCTAAGTACCACAACAGCCAGCCCCATTCAAACATTATGAATCACACCCTCAATAGGACTTCCTTTCTACAGTTTGGCTTTTAGAATCTCACTGCTCTGTTCATTTACTGTGTTGTTTAGCCATGGTGTCACTTTTCTGACTCACATAATTTGGTTTTTAATTTGGGGTGCATGTGTAAGTTGCACATCGATTGTAGTGCCTTTATTTATTTATTTGTTTCCTTATTTATTTTCCATGCAGGAATTTCATTTTGGGCACTGTACCTTTGAAGTATTTTTTGTTTTGTTTTGTTTTAATTTATATCTCTAGGTTTGTGTAGTCCCCAGTTCTGAAATTCAATGCTCCAGCGTTGAGATGCAGTGGTGTTTTCCCCATCTCAGGACTGTTAAATGTACTTATCTTAAGGTCACAATTACCCAGCGGCCAATTATTTTCACCTCTTGGACCAGCTGCCTGATCTACTTAGGACCAAATCAAGAATTGCCTTCCCTCTGGGGACTTCCAGGAGAGGCTGCTCCAACAAGTTGTCATTTAAGGTATCAACAAGTTTTATATCTGCATCTTGTCCTGAAGTGGCATACCCTGTTGATGTGGGGAGAGTTGAAATCCGTTATTACTATTATTATTATTATTATTACTATCAAGAGTAGTAGTATTATTACCTATCCATCTTCCTGAGCATTTCATGGTTCCTAGCACCATCCTAGTCAGGGGACATCCCTACTGTTGCAATTTCATTGTTCTAGTGCAGCCCCATCTGTATTCAGGAGCCTCTGCCTGTTGCAGTGTGCTGCAATCTGGCTGTAGAAACTACAGATCCCATGAGGCTTTGGGAAGGACAGCAGGTTTTTTGGCTAGATTGGTAGGGGAGTGTGGTCTCCTGTTGTTGCAGAGTTAGGGCTGGTTGAACAGAGTGCTTCAGGGTAAGTGTGAAGTTTTCTCCAGCCAGAAACTGATTAGGGGAACTACAGCCTGCTGAGGAGAGACAATGTAAGAAAGAAACTTTACCTGTGTCTCTTAAAATGCAGCAGAGGCCAGAGCACCTGGTCAGCTTGTTGCCTTCCCTTTCTTGCATAATATTAATGGATTCAGGTTGTCAGCAGAAGGGATTGAACTTGTGACTATAGGGGCTAAGGCCTAGAGTGCTGCCATGGGAGCTGAAGGCCACCTGGCTTCTAGTAAAGCTGCAAAGCAGAAGCATCACTGTCCCTAGTCCGTGGTGTCAGTACCTCTAGGTACTTCCCAAGCTTCTGAGACCTTCCAACAGTTCATTGCAGACAAGGACCCCCTTGTAACACTTACCCACCTCAGTTGCCCGCAGAATGGATTGAACCTGGTATTAGACTAGCTATAGGTTTGTGCTCTATCATAGTGTTTCCCAAAATGTGGTCTGCGGCCTGGTACCGGTCCTGGGGAAAAAAAAAAACCAAGACAGTCCTTGGAAAATATACACATTTTTGCACACAATCCTATTAATTTGGTACATTTCCTATTTTCCTGTTCAAATTCTAGTGGTTAATTGTAATTAAGGTCGTAACAATAAGTTAGGCACTTAAGTATTTGATATCAAGATTTATATTATTATGTAATGTTATTGTGAATAAATATTAAACAGTGAAGATTTATTCATTTTTAATTCATTTTTATATGCATTTATATTTTTGGCTGCAAAAAGTACTGAAAAAAACCTTGGATTCCAACTCTATAAAGTCTGGGAAACCTACTCTATCATACAAACCAAAGACCAGTTGCTGCTCAGCCAAGGCTATAGAGCAGGGACCTCACTCTCTCTAGTATTAGTGCCTCTGGGTTACACCTGGACTGACACACAGATCCCTCAGCAAGCTGTCTGCAATCCAGTGAACAAGAGCTGCATGTCAATGCAAGCAAACAACTAGAAGTTTGATAATGAAAGAGTGTGCACCCTGGGGCGGGGTAACTGAGGGCAGTGTGCATGCCAGTTGTATATTGGTAATTGATTTCATTCATGTTTAGTCTGTAACCATCTCCTTAAGTTGTTAAGTAAAGGTGTGTGTTGATTGTAATTTGGTCCATTACAGGTATACTGTTTATAATTGCTGTTTGGGAGTTAAATCCAAATTATAACTAATAATTTTCCTGAGAGTTCCCAAGGCACACCATTAAGTGTGTATGGGGGCCAGCAAGGTGGTGGCACCTTCATTTTACAGTGCTTTAGAAATCAGGGGTGGAAAGGGGACTCCCAACTATCCAACATCACCACAGGAAAACTCAGGATCTCCTTTAGTATTGAACCCATTAGGCGCACAGGCAGACAAGAGAGCTCTGCCTGCTCCCAGGTAACCCAGGGAGGGGAGGAAAGGAAAGGGCTTACACAAGCCTGGAACTGCAATCCATAGAGATTCTATAGTAGAGTTTGATTTGTTTATTTATTTATTTTTTTACTTCATTAGATTCTGTGCTGAATCCTACATAGATTATGTCCCCACAGCAGGCACTATTTCAGGATACAAAGGTATTAGCTGTCTGCAGCTGTGCAGCGTGCCTGTTGTCTTGAAATAATTCTTGAGATAATGTGAACATTATTCTGGCATCCCTGTAAACCTTGTTACATGAGGAGTAAAAGGATGCCTTTAAATCAGGCTTTATTTTGGCATGTGACATCATTTAGACAGCACCACGTGCCAAAAAAGCCAATTTCAAAATCCATTCAAAACCACCTACGCAATTCTGAGTCTTATTCCCAGGTTAGGATGTCGTAAAGACACAGCCTCATAGTGTGGCTCCCCCACCAGCACAATCTGTTCTGTCCTGTGGATAGATTTGGTACCTTGGTATTACTGTTCCTCATTGATTAATGCCATTCCCCCAAGTTTCTGTGGTAATTAATCTGCGGGCCTGGCTCTATCACACATTAAATCAATCTGGTAATCTGGGAACAAAATATAAAGAAGGACAAGAGGTCCTGGCTCAGTCTGGTTAGATGCTGGCAGAAGGTGCAAGACAGGAAGTCCCAAGACCTTTACGGTGTTCTACTGACAGAATATAACAAAGTGCTTAAAACAGCCCCAGGTAAATTAGAAGTGGGCAGAAGCAGGAGAAAATATAAACAGGGGTGAGCAGGGAAACTACTGGGCCAACACTGAAACCAGAACTTCCCACATGGGAGGCAGTGAACTGATGATTGCTATGAAGGGGAAACACAGAAAACCCTGGGTGTTCACTCCTCAGTAATCAGAGCGCATAAATTCGTGATGCTTCGTTACATTCATTTCTGGTGAAATTCCTGCTACAGCAAATGGTAACGTTGCCACTGAAGACTCTGATCTCTGGGTGTTCCTGTGTGTCAGCTCAGCAAGCCCAGCTATAACTGGATCCCACCAAACCTCCAAAATGTATTATATCGATGTTCTCATTGAATACAAAGAATTCTAGTTCACACATCTTAATATTTAGACTTCTAACATTTCTATATAAGCCCTTTAAGAACATGTCACTTTTTAGCTGTCTGCCATTACATCATGTTATTGACTGGGACTCTTTTTTACTTCAATGTTTCTTATTCGATCCTACATATATTTTATCTTTTCTCATCCACTTCTTTTTACTAGCACATAGAATCATAGAACCCTAGGGCTGGAAGGGACTGCAGGATATCATTGAGTCCTGCCCCCTTCCCAAAGCAGTATCAGCCCTAACTCAATCATCCCATCCAGGACTTTGTCAAGCTGGGACTTAAAAACCACTAGAGATGGAGATTCAACCATCTATCTTAGTAATGCACTCCAGCACTTCACCACCCTCCTGGTGAAATAGTTTTTCTTAATATCCAACCAACACCTCTCCCTCAGTAACTTGAGGCCATTGCACCTGCTTTTCCCATGCATCACTTCTGAGAACAGCCTGTATCCATCCTTTTTTGAAGCCCCCTTCAAGAAGTTGAAGACTGCTAGCAAATCACCCCTCACTCTTCTCTTCTGCAAACCAAATAAGCCCAGATCCCTCAGCCTCTCCTCGTAGGTCATACGTTTAATTCCCTTAATCATTTTCATTGCCCTCCACTGGACCCTCTCTAATACATCCACATCCTTTCTATACTGGGGACCCAGAACTGGAGGTAATACTCCAGATGTGGCCTAACCAGTGCCAAATAGAAGCAAATAATAAGTTTTCTAGACCTGCTGGAAAAGCTCATCCTAATGCAACCTAATATGCCATTAGCCTTCTTGGCTACAAGGACACACTCCAGTCCAGCCTCTCACCCACTGTAATCCCGAGGTCTTTTTCTGCTGCACTGTTACTTAGCCAGTTGCTCCCCAGTCTGTAACAATGCTTGGAAATGCATAGAGGAAGTTGGGAACACCTGCATGCAGAAATCCTCAAGTGAAGGCACTGAGAATTAGTTGATGTTTTGGTCACACAGTCTTTCGGCAGCAGATTTTTTTTTCTCTCTGCAGTGCAATACAAAGCTCCTTATTCTCAGGGCTACACTATCGAATGCTGGACAAAATGGTGGTTGTCTTGCAGAGTCCCTGGGTACGTGAGGCACAGCCCAGAGGGGTTTCCCCTGGTGTTCAGGTGCATCAGCCAGTTGTAAGGTTATGTTTGACAGGCTTATGAACCAGATGACATGCCTGGGGTCACCTGCCATAGCAGGGAATTGGGCCCAGTGACACAGGAGGTCATTTCTAGACCCATGTCCCTATGGGTCACATTCACTCTTTTTACCTCATATCAGGACCTCCGGGGGTGTTGCCTCCTCACTATGACCAGAGGTGCTAGAGCTATTTTTAGGGTGGGGGGGTGGTGAGTTGTGCCCCTCAGTATATCTGTTTGCATCTTTCATCTCCCATCCCTGGTGGTCAACCCTCCCAGACCAGACGCTGTGGCAGCTAATGGGGTCTGGTCTCTCCCGTCTGACGGAGTTAGCACACTAGCCACTGCTGGACACAGCTATGGAGCTTCCAGGGCTGGTGGCCTGGACCTGTTGTTGGCTGATGGCAGAACCTGTGTGTCTGGCAGCCATTAGGACCCCTGGGCACAGTGAATAGGAGCCACCCCAGAGGGGTCACTCGGAGTGCAAAATCGGAGCCACACCTACTTTCCAAACATATGCCTATGGCCCTGGTCTGTGCCTGGCCGATGGATTTGCCCTTCACTAGATTCATGAGAAAGAATGACCCAGCATTATTGTCTATCAAAGGCATTGTTCTGGAGCCCCCTTTAGTAATGTCACAAGAGTGTAATAACCTGAATTCTGGTAATCTCAATAGGCTGAGCTGACAGTTGCCCCTCCCAGCTCCTGAGAGGAAGGGTAGTTCATGGGTTAATGTGCTGGCTTGGGACTCAGAAGAACTGGCTTCAGGCCTAGGTTCTTTCACAGAATTCTCATGTGACCTTGGGCAACTCACTTAGTCCTCTGTGCCTCAGTAGCATGTGTTTCATTTGGCTCAATGTATAAGTGTACATCTGGGAACAAGGGATTGTGGCAACCCTTGCTGGAAGCGGGACCTAATGGTGGGAAGCAGTGCATCTGAAAGAGTCTGCACGAGACCCCATTAGCAGATCTTACAGGCTCTGAATACCCCCACAGCACCTACTTGTACATCTTTGATGAACTTGGGCTGTCAGGGATGTGGAGAGGGTCCTGGAACACAAAAATGACCCAGAGATAATGAGGGGTGGGCTCAGCTACTAACAGATCACTGAGAGGCTTGTGGGATCTTCCTTTTCTGGCTGCATCCTGGGAGTGTGATGCAGGAAATGGGCCTTCCAAGGACAAGTCTGATCCTGTATTATCCTTGTTTTATTTTCTTTTTACTTTCATTTTGTTCAATTTATCATGACCACAGCTGTGAAGGCACTCAAGTTACCACTTCATCAACCCTGAAGGAGCCGTGCGATTTATCAGAACCTTACAAAAAATGGTGAGAAGCCCAGATTCCAGGGACCGCACTGCAGTCCATGTCTGTAATATTGCCACCCAGACACTGTGATTTAGCTTTCAGTGGTTTGTCATTGGCTGTGGCAGGGTTAATGCTGGTGCAGAGGAAGCCAAACAACCGAGGTTCCCTGACGGCCAAGTGGACCCCAAGGGAATGTGCCAGCATGCTACATAAAGACAATTGCCTCCCTATCTGAACACACACTGCCTGCTGTCAGTGGAACATCTCTGATGATTCCTTTTACTCTTGAGTGATGACCTCAGGCAGCAAGGCTCTTCACCTATCTGGAACTGGGTACGTTGGCAGATTTCAGTGTTTTTAAAATGTGCTGTGAAGAAAGGAGGCTGTCAGTGGTTGACATTTGCTGATGCTCCGTGCTGAGGGAGAGGACACAGGTGGGTTGCTGGGGTAGCAGAGTGACAGGGCTGGTGGGCAGGCAGAAAGACAGCTAGGAAACCCTCCCTTACATATGCCCAAATTGGTAAGTACATTGCTCAAGCTTCGCAGAAATCTGACATGACCAGTGAGACTGGAGTTGTTAAAAACCTGAGCCTTGTTTTCTCATGGGGATCCTTTCTATAGGTGCCTGGTGCTCTGGGCTTGGGCCTGTGAGGGGCTGAGGATGTGGAGGGAGCACAGTTTCCTCTCAGTCAGACCCTGACAGGTTTGAGCTCAGAGCACTGGCACCTCTGGAAATTGATCCCCGCACAGAACATTCGCACGAACCTCCAAATGATGTCAAGTGCGTTTCCTCAACAAATGAAACCAGCAAAGGTGTTTGCCATGATATATTACCAGGCTTCTTTGTGAAGACAGGAACTCAGAGATGCATTGCTGGAGGGGCAGTAGGCACAAGAGGACACGCTTTTATTTCCTGACTAGATGTGCATTCCACTATTTCCACACTTTAGATTCACCTCAGACCTACAGGGCTACCAGCATCTCGGGCCTAACCCTCAATGGGAGTGTCGGATCTCAGCCCTCATACCCAGCCCTCTCATGGGGTGGAATCTCAAGATACTCCAGCCTTAGATAGGGCCCTGGGCTACAGCTCATTGTGGATCCACTGTGCCCAGCTGGCAGCTCCAAAGGGTTTGGCACCTCTGGTTCTTCCCATAGGCAGCCCCTGATAAGTGGTGAGATTGATGAGCAGGCGCCTTCATCAGCCAAAACACTGCTCAAGCAGAACAACAGAAAATAAGTGTAACATGGGAGAATCAAACAATACACCAGGGGTCTCTAACCCCAGAACTGCTCTCTCTGACAGGGACCCAGGCAGGCCGAGGGGCTTCAGATTTCCCCAGTGGTGTCTGTGCTTGATAGTCTGTAAAGCCTCTTGGTCACAGCTGCTCCACCTTTGCACAGACTCCCAGCTTTGGCAGAACAAGAAGTATAATGTGGCTGGAGCACAGAAATAGGTTCTTCTGAGCTAGTGGCTCTGGTTTGGTCTCTAAGGTTCACTAAAGTGCTCACTGAGCTCTGGCTGCTTTTCAGCCCTTGCTTCCCTTCCTGTTTGCATACAAGCAGCCTGATGTTGAACTAAGAGAAGCCAGACTGGGTTATCCTAATAGAGCCATAACATAAACTACCCAATAGTTAACTCAATATAGCCGCTCAGCTAACATCCCTTCATGCAAGTTTAACAGACATGTTCATAAGGTAACACTGTGGATTCAGGCTGGAGATGGACAGAAATGAATCTGAGGAGAACCAGTCAAAATTTACTCCAGCGGGATGGGACAGGAACTACTAGAGTTTTGTTGGCTGACAAGTGGCAGAATCAGGGTGGAGGTGCTGTGATCTCATTATCTGAGAGAGTAGATTGAAAGAATTGGGCTTATCTAGTCGGGAGAGGAGAAAACTGAAAGGGGACATAATGTCTCTGATAGTAACAGAGAGGAAGCCGTGCTAGTCTATACACTATCGAAATAAAAAGCAGTCAAGTAGCACTTTAAAGACTAGCAAAATAGTTTATTAGGTGAGCTTTCGTGGGACAGACCCACTTCTTCAGACCATAGCCAGACCAGAACAGACTCAATATTTAAGGCACAGAGAACCAAAAACAATAAGCAAGGAGGACAAATCAGAAAAAGAGAATCAAGGTGAGCAAATCAGAGAGTGGAGGGTTGGGGGGGAAGGTCAAGAATTAGATTAAGCCAAGTATGCAGAAGAGACCCTATAGTGACTCAGAAAGTTCCCATCACGATTTAAACCATGTGTTAATGTGCCGAATTTGAACATAAAAGCCAGCTCGGCTACTTCCAGTCCGGTGCAATTATTCTTCTTCAGTAACACACATACCTTTAGGTCATTGACAGAATGCCCCATTCCATTAAAATGTTGACTAACTGGTTTGTGGATCTGGAGTGTTTTCATGTCTGTTTTGTGCCCATTAACCCTTTGTCTAAGGGAGTTAGAAGTCTGTCCAATATACAAAGCATCTGGGCATTGTTGGCACATGATGGCATATATGATGTTAGTAGAGGAGCATGAGAAAGTGCCCGTGATTCTATGAGTAACCTGGTTAGGTCCAGTGATGGTATTTCCAGAGAAGATATGTGGACAAAGCTGGCAGCAGGCTTTGTTGCAGGGAAGTGTTCCAGGACTGGTGTTCCTGGGGTATAGACTGTGGCTGTTAGTGAGGATCCTTATAAGGTTGGGAGGTTGTCTGTAGGAGAGAACAGGCATGTCAGTGAGGGCCTTCTGGAGTGTGGCATCCTGATTAAGGATAGGTTGTAGGTCTTTAATAATTCGTCGCGGTGGTCTGAGTTGGGGGCTGTAGGTGATGATCAGTGGTGTTCTGTTCTTGGCTTTTTTGGGCCAATCTTGGAGTAGCTGGCCTCTGGGTATTCGTCTGGCACTGTCGATTTGTTTTTTTACTTCTCCTAGTGGGTAATTTAGGTTTATGAATATTTGGTCTGTCCCACAAAAGCTCACCTAATAAACTATTTTGCTAGTCTTTAAAGTGTTACTTGACTGCTTTTTGTTTTGATAATGTCTTTGATGTTCCTAAAAGATTGTTACAATGAAGATAAGGAATGCTTGTTCTCCTTCTGATCTGAAGCAGCAGGGATGGTTGTGGTTGGATATTAGGAAAAGCTTCATAAGGTTAAGTAATGGAATGAAATGTCCAAGAGACCACAACATTTCTGCCATTGGAGATTTATAAATCGCAGAAGGGACAAACACCTGTCAGCGATGGTCTAGATGGTGCTTGGTCCTACCAAGAGGGCAGGGGACTGGACTTGATAACTTCTCGTGGCTCCTTCTTCTTCCCCAAATCTAAGATCTTGACAGATTCTGCAGAAATGGAGATGTCAGATGCTAAACTGTAAGTATCATTCTATCCTGAATAACTCCCCTTGGAATGAGATACAAGGGCAAAGACTGGATTGATATGTTTACCAAAGGATAAATGTGTAAAAATCATTACAAAACTTTTCACTTCTTTACAGACATTATAAACCAAACTTCCATGGCATGCTTTTACATTGACAGTCATCAGCAGAGCTGTTGGGATCCTTGCAGGAGGGAGCCGTGGTAACAATGCTATCTAATGACTTTTGCTTTTGAAAGTATTTCAGAAGTCCTCCAAATACTGTTTGTGATGAGTTTCTGTTCTTAACTCTTTGTTCAGTGAAAAATTGTATTGTACCTGTCTCCTGGAAACAGACCAGAAACCGTTTTAACACTTACATTTAGGGTCATGGACATTTACTGTATACAATACCTATGCACGTGGATATTAGTACAAAAGTAGGCTGTGTCTATACTGGTACAAATCTTTGAAATAGCCATGCTAATGGCCATTTCAAAGATTACTAATGAGGCACTGAACTGAATGTTCAGCACCTCATAAGCATTGGCATGGTTCAGGCCGTGGTGCTTTGAAAACTCTGCTTTCGAACGCCTGTGGCTTGGCGCGGCTACACAGGGTCCTTTTCGAAAGGACACCTCACATTGCGAAATCCCCTTATTCCCTTCAGCTGGAAGTGTGCTAATGCTAATGAGGTGCTGAATATTCAGTTCGATATTCAATTCAGCGCCTCATTAGTTATCTTCGAAATGGCCATTAACATGGCTATTTTGAAGATTTGTACCAGTGTAGACAGACGTAGTGTTCATTTAACCCACACACCTCTGTGTGGTGAACCATCCCATGTAGTGCACCTAAATCACTTCGTAGAAAAAGAATAAGTGTCCCCTATAGCCAAAGCTGAAAGCCAGCTGGCCTTCAGCTCAAGCTTTTGCAGCATCTGCATCAAGCTCTAGAGGTCCCAGGTTCAATCCTGTGTGGACAGTTACATTTGCACTATTCTGTCATGGATGATAACAACTGCTTCACTGTTGCACTGAAGTCACTCTCTGTATCATCTGGAAACTTAGCAAATAGCTACAGAGCCTTGTATAGAAAGAAGGTGCTGGTCTCTGAGGATGAAGAAAAACCTACTGTATGACTGAACTCTCTGGACTGAGCCAACACAGGCCAAAAAAACACTTCAGCTTTGCTTGCAGTGGATTCTTAGGGGGGAGATAGTAAAATTGCTTAATGCTCAATAGGCTGTAGTGCTTACAGCTAAACTCATCCAAAGCCCCAGTAGCTTGGCAAGATTCAAGAAGGGACTGAATGTTTCTATGGCTAAAATTCAAATGCAATTACAGTTATGAGGAACTTTTTTAACAAAAAAGTCTTGTATGGGCTCTAAGACTTCCCTTGACCTCTTACCAAAAAAATATGTCTAAGTTGTGCGCCAGGGAGAAAATTTCCCTGGACTTAGTTTATGCCATAGCTATCTACTGCAGGGCTTCTTTAACTGTCTTCTGCAGCTTTTTGTATTGGCCCTGGATATCAGGATCTGATCCAGTCTAGTGGAGCTTATCTTCCTATCTGTGCTATAAATCCAAGAGCGTATACTTGATGTCTCCCATGAAATCCTGGGAATTTCTGCCCTTGTGCTAAGAACAGAATGATGTGTCACTATGTGTCATGTAATCATCTATTTTTTTTTCCATTTAGGAAAGAGAGCTAAAACCTCATTGGATCAACTCAGTACACTATGTCGCCTCTCAATGACACCACATTTACACATGCAGTGTTCCTTCTCACTGGGATACCAGGCTTGGAAGATGTCTATCTGTGGATCACTATCCCCTTCTGTTTCATATATGTTATTTTGATCCTAGCCAACTCCATCATTCTCTTTGTTATAAAAACAGATTCAAGTCTCCATGAGCCCATGTACATTTTCCTATCCATGCTGGCTCTCACAGACCTTGGCTTATCAATAGCCACCATACCAACGACACTGGGTGTATTTTTATTTAACTTGAGGGAGATCAGTATCAATGCCTGTTTAGCTCAGATGTTCTTCATCCACTTTAGTCAATTTACTGAATCCTCTGTGCTCTTGTGTATGGCTTTTGACCGCTTTGTTGCTATCAGTAATCCCCTAAGATACACTTCCATCTTAACCCCACAAAGAATAGCCAAAATGGGGCTGGTATGTGTCATAAGAGGGTTCACCATTCTACTCCCAGGCCCTGTTCTCCTGAAACATTACCGATATTGTCGAGACAATGTCCTTTCCCATTCCTACTGCCTGCACCAGGAGGTCATGAAGCTGGCTTGTGCAGACATCACAGTCAACAACATCTATGGCTTGTCTGCTTCACTTTTAACAATGGGGTTGGATGCACTGCTCATCTTCTTCTCCTATGTGATGATCCTCAAAACAGTGCTGAACGTTGCATCCCGAGCAGATTGTCTCAAGGCTTTGAAAACTTGTGGATCCCACCTCTGTGTCATCCTAATCTTTTACTCACCAGAGATAAGCTTGTCTGTGATACACAGATTTGTGAATAGCTCTTCACACTTGCTTGAGATAAGCCTGGGCTATATCTATTTGCTGGTGCCACCCCTGATGAACCCAATTGTGTACAGTGTGCAAAGCACACACCTGCGTGCGAGGTTAATCCGGTTATTTTTCAAGTGAAAATTTAGGTCAGCTGCAGTTTCCAGTACTGTCATCACAAAACAAAGAATATGGGACATGGCTTCTTTTTATTTCATCGTAGATCCTTACTCCTAGGATGAGATGAAGTCCTCATCTCCACTCTGCTGTGTTTGTAGAGAACTAGGACCCTAGTACGATATACTTCCATAAAGAGCTGTATTTATGGCTGCTCTGATATCAGAATTCCTGTTGATGCAGTCAATAAAGACAAAGGATGAGGATATACATTCTCATGGTGCCAGCTGTTTTGCAGTCACAGTCACGGTGCTTCTCGAGCACTCTGGCTGCTGTGTGATGCACATGGTCTACACCAGGATTAAAGACCAGCCGTTCAAGGGACACAGCGACAACCCACCCCACATTCCTCAATGCTTCAGCCAGTGCTTGCAACTATGTCATGTCAGAGACTTGGTTATCAGAGATGCCCCATGGGAATCCGATCAGGCAGCCTCCACTCGATTGATGTCTCTGCACATCCCTCACATGCTGAGCCCACACGCACCACAGCAGACCCAAGCTGTGCTTGAGTGAACGGCTGGCATGCCGGGGACTCAGGCCCCCTTGGTTTGTGCTGTGTTTCTTCAGAACACCCGAGTGAATATTATCTGGCCCTGATGACTATCAAGGCTTGATTTATGGGGTTGTTTGACAACCTCTGTGACAGCTTGCCACCCTAGGATGCAGTCCAGGAGCTGATTACAGCTTAGAGCCTCTTAACCTTTCAGCTGCATTGACCTCTGCTGCACTGCTCTGCTGCTGACATGGCTGGTCTATGCTGGACCTTTTACCACCCAGCAGGACAGCAGGTAGTGTCACACACCCAATTGAGCAGTCTGAGTCCTTTACTTAAGACACTGAACTAGAAAGAGGAGACTACAGCCAATTTCTCACCCCCCAAGCTTGCACACTTGGGCTTTGTCTACACTAGCCAGAAACTTTGAAATGGCCATGCAAATGGCCATTTCGAAGGTTAGTAATGAAGCGCTGAAATACATATTCAGCGCCTCATTAGCATGCGGGCGGGTGCGGTGCTTCAAAATTGACGCGTCTCGCCACCGCACGGCTCATCCTGACAGGGCTCCTTTTTGAAAGGACCCCAGCTACTTCAAAGTCCCCTTATTCCCATCTGCTCATAGGAATAAGGGGACGTCGAAGTAGGCGGGGTCCTTTCAGAAAGGAGCCCCGTCTGGACGAGCCGCGCGGTGGCGAGCCGCGTCAATTTCTAAGTGCCATGCCTGCCAGCATGCTAATGAGGCACTGAATATGTATTTCAGCGCTTCATTAGTAAACTTTGAAACGGCCATTTGCATGGCCATTTCAAAGTTTTTGGCTAGTGTAGACACGGCTTTGATGGCGTATAATCACAGAATTATGCAGTCTTGTATTGTGCAAACATCTCTACAATGTAAACCTGTTAATACAGGTCACTTTCAGGTCTGAGGAAAAGGGTCTGCCCCACGAAAGCTCATCACCTAATAAATTATTTTGTTAGTCTTTAAAGTGCTACATGACAGCTGGCTTGTTTTTTTAGCGGGAAAGACATTGAACTGCCTTTGTGTATAGTGCGGAGATTTTCCCTGCCACTTCTCTTAAAACATGCTGGTTATGAGGAAACCCAAAATAAGTTAATGAGCTAGAGAAAGACAGACTTTATGGTATTATAGTGGTGGCCAACAGATCAAAGCAGATTGCCGAGAAAGCATGCGCAGCTGCAAACTAAGTAAAATATGCTAGATTGAGAATACAGAAAACAATCAATAGATTGATTATTGAATGCTAACAGAAGAAGAAGGGGTCATCAAATGAAATTAGTGGTAGCAGGTTTAAAACTCACAAAAGGATTTTTCTTCCTCACGCAGCACACGGAAGGCCTGTGGAACTCATTGCTAGAGGATGCTCTCAAGTTCTGTACTTTAACAGGGTTCAGAAAAGAACACGATGAATTCATGGAGGTGAGGTCCATCAATGGCTATCAGCCAGTATGGGTAAAAATGGTGTCCCTAGCCTCTGTTTTTCGTAAGTTGAATATGGAAGACAGGGGAGGAATCACTTGATGATTAGCTGTTCTGTTCATTCCCTCTGGGGCATGTGGCATTGGCTTCTGTTGGAAGACAGGACACTGGGCTAGACTGACCTTATGTCTGACCCAGTGTGGCCATTCTTATGATTTGTACTGGGAACTTCTCACTCCTACTCATGATACAAGGAACCTACCAAATAGCCATGTGCAGGGTAAAAATCTCATTATCCTGAGACCAGTCCTTCCCCCAGTTCTCTCTTCGTTCTTTAAGTGTTTCCCTGAGTTTCTTTTTGTGTGGGCAGAAAGTAAAGCCAAAAGCTGATGTCAATCCCAACTTCACATTATGTATTGACGTGGTGGGAACACTGTGTTTCAGGTTTATTTCCCAAGAGCTTCCAGACAATTTTTTGGAAAAATACAGGTACCAAAATGCAGTTCCATGTCATGTTTTCTGGTCGCATAACCTAGTGAATTACAGCAGTCACGCGTAGGTTGGGATGTACATTTCCTGGAAGGCTAAATTCCTACATGGCCCATTTTCATTGTTGATGAGGTATCAATACTATCTAGTCTCTTCAGTGATGTATTTGAAAGGCTACTTGTGAATGTTAACCAAAATTTGCGCATATGAGATGAAACTACCTAAAGAATATTGACTAGTTCATTTGTAAAACTGATACATGCACGCAAATAAGATAATCATCTTTAGGAAATCATATTTTCAATCACCTCTTATGGGAAATATCTTGTGTCAGATATATGAGAATAATGTCATAATCCTTTCAAAATTATATCACTGGGATGAAAATGGGGCACAGCATCTAAACCTTCTTACAGTCTTTAAATTTTTTCCATGGAGGGATCTCATATTGGGCGCTGTATCTTTTAATTTTTGTTTAATTTCTATCCTGAGTTTTGTGTAATCCCCAAATCTGAAAGTAAATGCTCCAGCGTTGGGATGCAGTGCACTGGATCCTAGTTTATGTATGAATTAAACTGTAGTAAGTAGAACTATTGGTGACTTTAAAAAAGTATCACTGGCACTTGGACCATACACAGAGGTCAAAAGGTCAAATTTCTGCATTCTACCTTGGAAAGTTTGCTGACCCTTGCCCTAAAACATTGTGACTGCATCAAGTATCAGAGAGGTAGCCATGTCAGTTTGTATCTTTGAGAACAACAAGAAGTCCTGTGGCACTTTATAGACTAAGAGATATTTTGGAGCATAAGCTTTCTGGGGCAAAGACCCACTTCATCAGATGCATGAGTGGGGTGAGGTGGGGAGTTCAGAGGGGTATTTAAAGAGTGGGGTACCAGTTAAAGGGAGGGCCAGAGCTGACAAGGTCTATTCAGTCAGGGTGGAAATGGCCCATTATCAGTAGTAGGTATCAAAAGAGGGAAAAACAAGTCAGATCAGACAGGGAGGATGTGGCCCAAAGCCAGAATTTAATGGGGAGATGTTAACACCCAGGGTAGAGAAGCTGGTTTGTAAGGAGCCAGCCACTCCCAGTCTCTGTTTATCCTTGGTCGATGGAGTCAAATTTGCAAATACATTGCAGCTCAGAGATTTCTCTCTCCATTTGATTTTTGAAATGTCTTTGTTTTAGGACTGCTACTTTTAAATCTGTTATTGAAGTGTCCAGGGAGATTGAACTGTTCTCCCACAGGTTTTTGTAAACTACTATTCCTGATGTTTGATTTATGTCCATTTATTCTTTTACATAGAGACTGTCCAGTTTGGCCAATGTAAATTGCAGTGGGGCATTGCTGGCACATGATGGCATATATTATATTAGTAGATGTGCAGGTAAAGAAGCCCCTGATCTTATGTTTGATGTTAAGTTGTGTGGTGATATCACTGTTGTAGATATGTGAGCAGAGTTGACAGTGATTTGTTGCAGTGATTCGTTCCATGTTTAGAGTTGCTGTGTTGTGATCTATAGTTACTGGTGAGGATTTGTTCAAGGTTGGCAGGCTGTCTGTAGGTGAGGACAGGCCTGCCTCCCACCATCTGTGAGAGTGAATGATCGTTGTCCAGGTGGGTTTCAGATCACTGATGATGCACTGGAGAGGCCTTAGGTGGGGGCTGTATGTGATGGTCAGTGGTGTTCTCTTGTTTTCCTTGCGAGGCCTGTCTTGTAGCAGGTGGCTTCTGGGTATCCATCTGGCTCTGTCAATCTGTTTCCTCACTTCCCTAGGTGAGTATTGTAGTAGATATAGCGAATCCAGTGAGATCACAGAGGGGTCACTCAGAGGCCAGGACCCAGGACTGTTGGAGCCAGTGGCTTGTCAGAAGTGGGGCCTGGATAAGTCTGGTGAAAAACCAGGGGTTGCTGCAGTACACTCCCCGTCTCTACTTCTTACTCATATGACTATAACACAGCTCTGGACCTGGCTGATGGATTTGTCCCTCCACAGAGTCAAGAGAAAGCATAGCCCAGCATTATTGTCTGGCAAAGGCATAGTCGTCTGGCACTTGTTTAGTGATGTCAAAGGAGTGAGCTGCCAGCTGCCCCTCCTCAACCACTAGCCCCAGAGAGGAAGGGTGGTTCTGAGTTAAAGTGTTGGCGTGGGACTCAGAGGAACTGGCTTCAGTTCCAGGCTCTTCTACAGACATCTCCTGTGACCTTTTGCTACTCACTTAGTCCCTCTGTGCCTCAGTTCTTTGTGTTTCAGTATGGCTCAATGTAAATGTGTACATCTGGGAACAAGTTATGCTGGCCATCCTTACTGGAAGGGGGACCGAATGCTGGCAAACAGTGACTCTGAAAATCTGCACAGAACACCCATGGATGATCGTACAGCCACTGGCTTTACCAACCGACCAAGCTTGCACATCTGCAATGAACCTGAGCTGGCATAATGTGGAAGAGGGTGTTGGAACAGGAAAGGAGGCCCAGAAATAGTAGGGAATAGGTCTAGCTCCCCGCTGAAGCTGTTGCTTTTCCTATCCTGGCATTGATATCCTTGTCTGTTCCTCCATCACTGCCCATAAAACTCTGAAAGTAGTCACAGCCCCCAGTATATCACAGTTAATAGTCTGGACATTTTCTATTTGAATTCCTTCATACCTCTTCAGTGAATCCCATCTGGTCCAGGTGACTTGCTACTGTTAAATGTATCACTTTGTTGGAAAACGTCCTCTATTGACACCAGTGAGAGCTGTGCCTAAATTTGAGCATCCCTGGCTCCTTTTTAATCCCCAGGGAGGACCTGAGGTCCTATAACAATGAGAGTGAAATATCCATGTTTAGAGCCCTGTGAACGCTTCCTTTTCCGGCGGCATCCTGGGTTTGCAATGCAGGAAAGGAGCCTGCCAGAGAGAAATCTGACCCTGTGATATTACCGTTATTTTAGTTTATATTTGTTTTATTTTAGCTCAGTTTATCATGATCACAGCTGCAATGGCATTGAAGTTACCACCTCGTCACCCCAAAGGAGCCATCTGATTTATCAGACTCTTATGAGCAAATGTTGACAAGTCCAGATTTCAGGAACAGAGCCTGCAGCAGGGCTCGAACTGCAGTCTGGTTGTGTAACATCACACACCACCCACTCTGATTTGGCCTCCCTCAGTTTGCCATTGGCTGTGACGGGGTTAACACTGGTGCACAAGAAGCCAAGCAGCTGAGGTTCCCTGTTGGCCAAGTGGCCCTCTAGGGAATGTGCCAACATGCCTCATAAAGGCATAGCCTACCTAGCTGAATACACATGGCTTGATGACTGTGCAACCTTTCTGATGACTCTATGTGCTTTAGCATGATCACCTCTGGTGCCAGAGCTCCTCAGCAATTCGGAACTGGGTATGTTGGCAGGTTTCACTCTCTTTAAAACGTGCCCTGATGGTGCAGGCTGTAAGTGGTTCACATTTGCTGATGTTCTGTGCTGAGGAAGAGGACACAGGTGGGTTGCTGGGGTAGCAGAGTGACAAAGCTGGAGGGCAGGCAGGGCAAGGTAGCTCAGAAACCCTCCCTTACATCAGCCCAAGGTTTATGGTAGGTTCCTAGATTTCAAGCTTCACAGAAAGCTGACATTAAAGGTGGGCTTCTAGTGGTAAAAATCTGAGTTAGGTTTTTCAGGGGCTGTAATTTCTAAATGTACCAGGGGCTCCGTGCTTGAAAATGTCAGGGGCTGAGGGTGAAGAGACAACAAGGTTTCCTCTTAGTTAGACTCTGACAGGTTTGAGCTCAGAGCACTGGCACCTCTAGAAACGGAACCCCGCACAGAACACCAGCTCGAACCCCCAAATCACCTCAGGTGCGTTTCTTCCCAGAAGTGTATTCAGCAAAGGCATTTACAATGATTTTATTCTCTGGCTTGTTTATGAAGACAGGAACTCAGAGCTTCATTGCTGGGGGTAGTAGGCCTGACAGGGCATGTTTTTGTCCAAATGGGATTAGCAACTGTGGTGCTTCCCATAGGAAGTCTCTGATAAGTGGTAGATCACTGAGCATGCGGCTTCTTCAACCAAAACACTTAACAGGAACTAAGTATAACATGGGCGAATAACAGGGTTTTCCAACAACACTACAGGCATCTCTGACCCTAGGCCCTTCCACTCTGACAGGGACCTAGGCAGGCTGAGGAACTTCAGACTTCCCCATTGGCATCTGTGCCTGACAGTCTGAACAACTCAGCAACTGCTGGCCCACTTCTGCACAGACTGCTAGTGCTGATCGAACAAGCTGTGTAACATGGCTGGAGCCCAAAAACAGGCTCTTCCCAGCTTATAGCTTCAGTGTGGTCTCTAAACCTTCCCGTTGTTCCCACGGAGCTCTGGCTGCTTTTCACCTGTTGCTTCCCTTCCTGCTTGTATTGAATCAGCCTGCCGTTGAACTAAGAGAAACCAGATTGGTTTATGATAATACTGCCATAACATGAACTACCCAACAGTTAACTCAATATAAAAACAAAAAGCAGTCAAGTAGCACTTTAAAAACTAGCAAAATAGTTTATTAGGTGAGCTTTCGTGGGACAGACCCACTTCTTCAGACCATAGCCAGACCAGAACAGACTCAATATTTAAGGCACAGAGAACCAAAAACAGTACGCAAGGAGGACAAATCAGAAAAAGAGAATCAAGGTGAGCAAATCAGAGAGTGGAGTATGGGTGGGGGGGAAGGTCAAGAATTAGATTGAGCCAAGTATGCAGACGAGCCCCTACAGTGACTCAGAAAGTTCCCAACACGATTTAAACCATGTGTTAATGTGCCGAATTTGAATATAAAAGCCAGCTCGGCTACTTCCCTTTCCAGAACGGTGCGATAATTCTTCTTCAGTAACACACATACCTTTAGGTCATTGACAGAATGCCCCATTCCATTAAAATGTTGATTAACTGGTTTGTGGATCTGGAGTGTTTTGATGTCTGTTTTGTGCCCATTAACCCTTTGTCTAAGGGAGTTAGAAGTCTGTCCAATATACAAAGCATCTGGGCATTGTTGGCACATGATGACATATATGATGTTAGTAGAGGAGCATGAGAAAGTGCCTGTGATTCTGTGAGTAACCTGGTTAGGTCCAGTGATGGTTTTTCCAGAGAAGATATGTGGACAACGCTGGCAGCGGGCTTTGCTGCAGGGAAAGGTTCCAGGACTGGTATTCCTGGGTTATAGACTGTGGCTGTTAGTGAGGATCCTCATAAGGTTGGGAGGTTGTCTGTAGGAGAGAACAGGCATGTCAGTGAGGGCCTTCTGGAGTGTGGCATCCTGATTAAGGATAGGTTGTAGGTCTTTAATAATTTGTGCAGTTGGCTAAACAAAGCACTGCAGCTTCTCTTGCTGGGATTCCTGGGAGGATGAGAGTGTAGCACCAGGAACTTTGTTATGGGAAAGTTAACAGAGTCCAGGTCAGATTGAACTGATACAGCTACATCTGGAATGTTGACACAGAAGTCACAGCTACTGAGTAGAGAAACTACCCATTGCAATGAATCCCATGTACAGCAGAGAGCCAGTGGCAAACTCTGTACTCGCAGGAGTGGAGAAATAGAAAACAACACATAAAATGAGGCAAAGCCACACATTTACAATAAGCTCCTGATATGCATGAGTTTGACTTGCACTTAAGTTGCGTTAACGAGAGTTAAGCGCTAGTGGAAATCCTGGGGTTCCCAAGGGCTGGAGGATGGTGGGAGCAGTTTCTCTGCCAGCTCCCTGCTCCAGTCCCCATATCCCCCGGCTGGGGAAGCCGGGGGATTAGCAGGGGCTGTGCAGCTGTCTGCCCACCCAATTTCCCCCAGCTTGGTGAGCCAGGGGACAGATAGCCACGGTAACATGGCTTCTCCCCAGTTTCACCCACCTGGAACAAACCATGCCACTGCAGGTGTCAGCCCAGTGCAGATTCTCCCAGCTGGGGGAAGCGGGGAGGGCTGGGAACCAGGCAGCAGCCTGGCTCCTGGGTCCCCTGGGCTTGTGGCAGCCAGGAAACTGAACGGCGCATCAGTGCTGGTCAGCTTCCTGTCTCCCACCAGTGGAGGGGAGCCAGGATCCGGGATCCAGGCTTCCCCCTGTTTCTGAGCTCCCCACCACTCTGGGAGACAGGAAACGGGCCAACATTGGTGATCTGGTAAGTTTCCCAGTTCCTGTTAGCCCAGGGAACCTGGTTCCCAACTCCCCCGCCCCAACTCGCATTAAATTTGAGTTACGCAAGGGTGCGTAGGAGCACAACCCTTGTGTAATTAGGGGCGTCCACTGTCTAAAAACCTTCAGTGTGGGAATGATGAATACAATGAGCATTTTTACCATGCTGCTGTCATGTGTTCATGCATGTGTTGATACACTGGGCCACCTTCAGAAATGGAGGGCCAGAAAGGGTCTCTGTGGGAAGGTCATTACTGTACAGTCACTCAACGCACAACAGGCTGTACAACTTGCAGCCAAAACACATCCATGGCCCCAAGACATGAGCAGGATTTAAGGAGGGACTGGATGATTCTCTGGCTACCAAATGTGGCAAATCCCCAGGAATGTCCTCGTCGGGTCCTGCACTGTGTGGTTGTTTAAAATGCAGCCTCCAAAGCTTGCTGTGTGCCCTGCTCTGCCTCCTGCTCTTGCAGAGGCTTGAGTCACAGCATCACTGAGCCATTTTCATCATTTCCTGGTGCAAAATGCAGTCATTAGTGGAGGAGATTTCCCCCCCACCCTACCACTTAGGGGTGCCCAGTCTCCTCCTGTCCTCTAAGGCTGCACTAGGGTGTGGGGCAGTCTGGGGGGAACTCACACCCCTCCCACATGTACTGGCTTCTGGCCCAGGGACCCTAGGCAGCTGCAGCTGGATGAGCTTCCCTCCCTGGGACCTCTTGGTGCAGCAGACTGCCTCCCTGGGCCACTTCCACCAGGCACTTCCCCAGTACCTTCCTCAGGTGTCTACAGCCCCCTCTCCTTGGGAGCCCTCTTTGCCACAGTCCTTGTCCACCCTCTATCTCCTTCCCTCCTCCCTACCTGAAGGAGAACCTTTTGGAGGGTTCCACAGGCCTTAATTAGCCACCGGTGCTAAATTGGCAGCAGGTGCTAGTGTAGCCTGCTGCTGCTAGATGACCCCAGATAAGCCTCAGTCTCTGGGAAACATAAAGGCACACATGCAGGTGCCAATATATCTCCCCTCTGTGAGGCTGCTGTAGCCGGCTGCAGGCTGGGGTCTATCACACAAACAAATGCAACAAACAAATACAAAGCAGTAGTTAGGCATAATAAATAAGCAAACAAACAAACAAACAGATAAAATAAAAAAGTCTCATAAGGGCTCTAAGAGTTCAGGCTTTGTTCCACAGAATTTGACCAACATGTGGGTATCAGGGAGAAAATTTCCCTGTGAGCAAGCTGTCTCGTTGCTGTGTGTTGCAGGGCTTCCTTCACCATCCTCTGCATTGTCTTCTACCAGCCCCTGGATACTGGGATAGACGGACGAGAGATCTGATCCAGTCTGGCTGTGCCTACCTCCCTATTTGTGATATAAATCCAAGACCTTCTTCTAGATGTGTTCCCTGAGATCCTGGGAGTTAAAATGCTTTTACTGAGAACAGAAAAAAAAAAAGTTCTGTTATGTATCATGTAATAAGCTGGGGTTTTTTGTTTTTTTTTATTTTTGTTTTTTTTGTTTTTCATGTAGGAAAGAAAGCTAAAATCTCCGTGGATCAACTCAGTAAGCTATGTCACCTACCAATGACACCACATTCACACATGCAGTGTTCCTTCTCAGCGGGATACCTGGGCAGGAAGATGTCTATCTCTGGATCGGTATCCCCTTCTGTTTAATTTATGCTATTTTGATATTAGGAAATTCCATCATTCTGATCGTTATAAAAGTAGATTCAAGCCTCCATGAGCCCATGTACCTTTTCCTTTCCATGCTGGCTGTCATAGACCTTGGCTTATCGATAGCCACTATACCAACAATACTGGGTGTATTTTTGTTTAACTCGAGGGAGATCAGTATCGGTGCCTGTTTTGCCCAGATGTTCTTCATCCATTTTAGCCAATGCACAGAATCCTCTGTGCTCTTGTTGATGGCCTTTGACCGCGTCGTTGCGATTCGTAATCCTCTGAGATACACTTCCATCTTAACCCTGCCGAGAATAGCCATAATGGGGCTGGTGTGTGTGCTAAGAGGGGTGGCCTTTATTCTCCCACTCCCACTTCTACTGGTACGGTACCAATATTGTCGAGAAAACATCCTGTCGCATTCCTACTGCCTGCACCAGGAGGTCATGAAGCTGGCTTGTGCAGACATCACAGTCAACAGCGTCTATGGCTTGTCTGGTTCTCTTTTAATGATGGGGTTAGATTCAGTCCTGATCTTCCTCTCTTATGTGATCATCCTCAAACCAGTGCTGAATGTTGCTTCCAGAGCAGAGTGTCTCAAGGCCCTAAAAACCTGTGCTTCCCACCTCTGCATTTCCCTGCTCTTCTACTCACCAGAGATAATCTTGTCCGTGGTACACAGATTCATGAATAGCTCTTCACACTTGCTTCCGATAATCCTGGGCTATATCTATCTGCTGGTGCCACCTCTCATGAACCCAATTGTGTACAGCGTGCAAAGCACACACCTGCGTGTGAGGTTAATCAGGTTATTTGTTAAGTGAAGCTTCAGTTCATCACCAGGCTCCATTGCTGGCTACAGAAGAGAAAGAACACAGGTTGTGGGACACAGGACACCTCTCCAAGATGTGATGAGGTCCTCATCTCCCATTTCCTGTGTTTTTAGAGAACTAGGACAATGGTAGGGTGTCATTCCACAAAGAGATGTATCTGTAGCTGCTCTGAACAGAATTCCTGTGGACACAGTCAATAAAGACAAGGGAAGGTTATGTACTTTCCCATGACTCCAGCTTGTCATTGTCCTTTCTCTAGTTATGCAGCCAGGGACCATGAGAAAAACTCCACAGCTGTTGCGCAGTCACAGTCTGGACCCCCTTGAGCACTCTGGGTCCTGTGCAGTCCATGGGGCTGTAACCAGATATGAACAGAGGTTGTTTTAGGACACTGTGACCCCCCCCACACACACTCAGCCAGGTGCTTGCAACTGTGTCATGTCACAAACACAGTTATTGGAGGAGGCTCATGGGAAGCCAGTCAGGCAGCCTCCACTTGACTGACGGCTCTGCACATCACACAACTGCTGAACCCACTCCCACCGCAGCAGACCTGAGCTATATTTAAGTGAAGGTCTGGCATGCAAGAGGCCCAGGCCCCCTGGTTTACACTGTCTCGCAGCTTGCAAAGGGATGGGCATGGGAATCAGCTCACCACCTCAGGTGTGTGTAGTATCTGCACTAACCCAGCCCTTTCTCTGTGGTGTGAACACATTTTCATAAAGCAGAACCAGAACATATGCAGGAGCATCATCCCTATATTCACTCTGCATCTTCTCCTCCTCTCCCACTGAGTACCTCCCTCTGCTCCATCTCTCCCGGAGGTTCTTCCTGTTAATTGCTGCCTAGGAAGCCACAACCACTATGAAGAGTGCCAGACTCTCCTGCTGCTCTAGGCAGGGAACTGCAGAGGCTAAGATCAGCCCCAAATCTGTCCCTGCAACCCCAGAAAGTTTCCCCAGAGAAGTTGTAGGGCCTTGGCTCTCTGGGTAGCTCTTACCATAGCCCAGTTCTGGTCTGGTCAGTGAACAGAACCTCCAGTGAAGTGGAGGCTCAGGGGACACGGGCTCTGCTGAAGTGGTGGTGCAGGGGCTTACGTGATGAAGTGAGGCTGTGGGCGTGCCAATCAAAGCACCACTGCAGCTTTGCTGTTGATCTTATTACAGTGGATGGTCGGATCCTGTGTTCAACAGAGGAAAAAGAAAAAGAAACCCTCCACTGATCTTAGAGCAGTCCTACTCAGGGTATGGATTGTGAGGGGTGGTGGGAGGAACTACACTCATAGGCTGTGGCCACCCTTGGCCAAAACTTTGAAAGGGTGATGCTAATGACCAAATCAAAGAATACTAATGAGGCACTGAAATGAATATTCAGCACTTCATTAGCATGCTGCTGGCCATGGCGCTTTGAAAGTGTCGCTTTTGAACGTGTGCACCTCGGCTACATGGGGGCCCTTTTCTAAAGGACCCCCCACATTTCAAAATCCCGTTATTCCTCTCAGCTGTGGACCCCCATGTAGCATGCTAATGAATATTCATTTCAGCACCTCATTGGTATTCTTCCATTTGCCATTAGCATGGCCATTTTGAAATTTTGGCCATGTGTGGCCACATCCATAGAGACATAAAAAGGTGGAGGTGGCTCTCAAGTAATTTTGAGAGCCACAGATCTGATCTGATCTGACTGCATTTATGTCACAGGCTGCAGAACGTCATCCAATTACCCATGTGTTGAGCCCAATGGCTTGTGTTTGCCAAACACATCACTTGTGTTTATCTAAACCGTGCCTTTCGGGAAGGCATCCAGTGTTGGTTTGAGGAAAGCAGGAGAACCACCACTTAGGGTGACCAAGTATGGGACAGAGAGATGCACGGAGGGGGTTTCTCCCGGTTCTACCAAGCCCCAGGGAGATGGAAAGGAGGCAGCAGCCGTCGTACCTTCTCAAGCATTGGGGAAGCGCCAGCCGCCCACACTCCCCCAGATTCCCTGAGGCATGGGAAGGTGACCTAGGGCTCTCAGGCCAGCAGTGCAGCTGCTGGTGGAAAAGGTCAGCTGGTGAGGGCCCAAATAAGGGACAATTAGTCCCTTTTAAAAAATGAGGTGGGATCCCAAGGCATCCCAAATACGGAATCATCCAGCCAAATATGGGACGGATGGTCACCTTACCACCACCTCTCTTAGTAGTTTATTTCCCTGGTTAAGGGCCTTCACTCTCAAAAGTGTGTATGGCTTTCACAAATGCAATTTGTTTTCAGTTTCAAGCTGTTAGTTCCTGTTATAGTTTTCCAAAAACAGGCTGTGATGGTTGGCTCAGTCTGCTAGGTTGCCAACAGAAGGCTTATAACACAAACCCCACAGCCATGAGCTGGTAGGAGTTCTATTGACAAAGTATAGCTAAGTGCTTAAAACAGCCCCATGTAAGGTCGAAGTGAGAAGAAGCAGGAGTAAGGGGTGAGAGATATAACACGTAAATAGATAGTCATTATTGGGCCAGGACTGAGACCAGAATTTCCAAACTCAGTAGGAGAACTGAAGATCATAATCAAGGGGAAATACATAAGGACCTCACTCATGTTGAGGAGAGGGGGTGTAAACAGGTGGCACTGCTTTACTTCACTCTCCACAGGACCCCTCATTGCTGTTTATACCTGGTGCAAACCTCAAGGATCACACAGCACCCAAAGTGCTCAGAAAGGTCCCAGACTGTAACCGCACAACAGCTGTTGAGCTTTTCCCATGGTTTCTGAATCTTTAACTGGATCTAAGGCAGTGACAAGCCAGGTGTCATAGGAATGCATATTCTCATCCTTTGTCTTTATTGACTGAAACAATAGAAATTCTGAATTCAGAGCAGCCACTGATACATGGATACAACAGGAGTCATGGGGAAGACAAGCACCTTCCCTTATCTTTATTGACTCTATCTAAAGGAATTCTGAGAGCAAGCAGCCACAGGTACAACTCGTTATGGGACAACATCCTACTGGTGTCCTACTTCTCCACAAACACAGGGGAGCAGAGATGATGGCTCTGTCTCTTCTTGGTGAGATGTTCCATGTCCAATGTTTTCTGTCTAGTGTCACCAGCACTGGAGACTGGTGAGGAACTGAAGCTTCACTTGACAAGTAACCGGATTAACCTCACACACAGGTGTGTGCTTTGCACACTGTACACAACTGGGTTCATCAGGGGTGGTACCAGCAGGTAGATATAACCCAGGATTATCTGAAGCAAGTGTGAAGGGCTGTTCACAAATCGATGTATCACAGATAAGCTTATCTCTGGTGAGTAGAAGATCAGGACGATGCAGAGGTGAGAGGCACAGGTTTTCAGGGCCTTAAGACACTCTGCTCGGGAAGCAATGCTGAGCACTGTTTTGAGAATCATTACATAAGAGAGGAAGATCAGGATTGCATCCAACCCCATTGTTAAAAGAGAACCAGACAAGCCGTAGATGCTGTTGACTGTGATGTCTGCACAAGCCAGCTTCATGACCTCCTGGTGCAGGCAGTAGGAATGGGAGAGGACATTGTCTTGACAGTATCGGTACCGTTTCAGGAGAAGTGGGAGTGGGAGTATGAAGGCCAACCCTCTTAACACACACACCAGCCCCATCATGGCTATTTTTGGCAGGGTTAAGATGGAAGTGTATCTCAGTGGGTTGCTGATGGCAACAAAGCGGTCAAAGGCCATCAAAAAGAGCACAGAGGATTCTGTGCATTGACTAAAGTGAATGAAGAACATCTGGGCAAAACAAGCATTGAAACTGATCTCCCTCAGTTTAAACAAAAATACACCCAGTATTGTTGGTATGGTGGCTATTGATAAGCCCAGGTCTATGATAGAAAGCATGGAAAGGAAAATGTACATGGGCTCATGGAGGCTTGAATCAATTTTTATAACAAACAGAATAATGGAATTTCCTAATATCAAAATAGCATAAATTAAGCAGAAGGGGATAGCGATCCAGGGATAGACATCTTCCTGCCCAGGTAGCCCGGTGAGAAGAAACACTGCATGTGTGAATGTGGTGTCATTGACAGGCGACATAGCATGCAGGGTTGATTCAAGGATGCTTTAGCTTTCTTTCCTAAATGGAAAAAGGAAGAGATGATTAGGTTTGTGCTTTAGTCTTGTAAACCCAGAGTTGTGAGTTCAATCCTTGAGGAGGCCGTTTAGAGGTCAGATCAAATAGATTAAAAGAAAAAAAATCTGTCAAAGATGGTGCTTGGTCCTTGCAAGAGGGCAGGGGACTGGGACTGATGACCTCTCAAGGTTCCTTTCAGCTCTTTGAGATATGTTGGTATGATACATAGAGGCACATCATTCTGTTCTCAGCACAAGTGTAGAAACTCCTGGGATCTCAGGGAAGACACCAAGAACATGGTCTTGGATTTTCCCACAAACAGGAAGGTAGGCACTGCCAGACTGGATCAGACCTCTGGTCCATCCATCCCAGTAGCGAGTGGCCAGTCCAAGATAATGCAGATGACGGTTAAAAAAGAAGGAAAAAGAAACAAAAACTGAAAAATAAAACAAGACAAAACACACACGCACACACAAAAACTGCAATAGGTAGCTTCGAGGTAACCTTCTTCCAAGGAAATTTCCTCCCTGATACCCCCAAGTTAGTCAAATGCAGTATAAAGGAAGAATGAAGTCTTGCAGACCTTAAATTCCTCACTACTGCAATTGCATTTGCTTGTTATCCATAGAATCTTCCAGTCACTCCTCGAATCCTGTTAATCTGTTGGGGCTTGGATGTCTTTTGACTGTGAGCTCTACAGCACGCTGGGGATTTTACAGTAGTGACCTTCCCACAGACACTGTTCTGGCCCTCCACTTCTGTAGGTGGCCCATTGTTTCAATGCATGTGTGAACACATGGTAGCTGAATGGTAAAAATGCTCATTGTATTTATCTATTTATAAACACGTTTATTTGTCTCATTATATGCATTTTTTCTATATTTCACGCTGACAGTACAAAGCGCACCACTGCTTCTGTGAAGTACATAGGATAAATTGTTAGGGGCAGGTTCTCAATTCAGTAACATTGGCTTCAGTAGCAACACTCTAGATTTATAGGTATCAGTTCAATCAGACCTGGGTTCTATTAACTTTCTTTAACAAAGGCTTCAGGTAATACACTCACACCTCCCAAGAATCCCTACAAGAGAAGCTGAAGAGCCTTGTTTTGAACATGTTGACTGATTTCAGAGAGGTTGATCAACATAGAGGCTTCTCCCCCTACGCTTACAGGTCCTGCACCCTCTCCCTATTCATGGGTCAGTATTAATCTGTAAAGTTTCTGCAGGATACATAGAGTTACTTCAGCTCAACAACAAGAAGTCCTGTGGCACCTTATAGACTAACAGATATTTTGGAGCGTAAGCTTTTGTGGGCAAAGACCCGCTTCATCAGACGCACGACTATCACACATTTGTGAATAGTGCAAATTCTAGGTTTGTAATAATATCCACTTGAGTGTGCAAGTTACTTCAGCTTTGTGTGTAGCAGCTGAAGGGAAAAAATATACATACATACATACATACATACATACATATGCTAATACAATTCCTTTTCCTGCACCTCAGCTTCACTCTTTGCTCAAACACAGACAGACAGTTCTGTTCTCTCAGGAGGTTCATAAGGACTTGCACAGGTATTGCTCATGATTAGTGTTCATGAGCCTGAATGTAAGTATTAAAATAGCTTCTGGCCCATTACCAGGACACTGGAGAATGCAATTTTTCACTGAAGAAAAAGTTATGAGCAGAAACCCATAGCAAACAGTATTTGAAGTACTTCTGAAATACTTGAGACCAGCTACTCCAAGATCGGCCCAAAAGAGCCAAGAACAGAACACCACTGGTCATGACCTACAGCCCCCAACTCAGACCACTGCAAGGAATTATTAAAGACCTACAACCTCTCCTTAATCAGGATGCCACACTCCAGAAGGCCCTCACTGACATGCCTGTTCTCTCCTACAGACAACCTCCCAACCTCATGAGGATCCTTACTAACAGCCACAGTCTATACCCCAGGAATACCAGTCCTGGAACCTTTCCTTGCAACAAAGCCCGCTGCCAGCTTTGTCCACATATCTTCTCTGGAAATACCATCACTGGACCTAACCAGGTTACTCACAGAATCACAGGCACTTTCTCATGCTCCTCTACAAACATCATATATGCCATCATGTGCCAACAATGCCCAGATGCTTTGTATATTGGACAGACTTCTAACTCCCTTAGACAAAGGGTCAATGGGCACAAAACAGACATCAAAACGCTCCAGATCCACAAACCAGTCAGTCAACATTTTAATGGAATGGGGCATTCTGTCAATGACCTAAAGGTATGTGTGTTACTGAAAAAGAATTATCGCACCGTTCTGGAAAGGAAAACAGCCGAGCTGGCTTTTATATTCATATTTGGCACATTAACACATGGTTTAAACCAGGACGGAAACTTTCTGAGTCACTATAGGGTCTCTTCTGCATACTTGGCTCAATCTAATTCTTGACCTTCCCCCCCACCCCTCCAGTCTCTGATTTGCTCACCTTGATTATCTTTTTCTGATTTGTCCTCCTTGCTTACTGTTTTTGGTTCTCTGTGCCTTAAATATTGAGTCTGTTCTGGTCTGGCTATGGTCTAAAGAAGTGAGTCTATCCCATGAAAGCTCACCTAATAAACTATTTTGCTAGTCTTTAAAGTGCTACTTGACTGCTTTTTGTTTTCAAAAGCAAAAGTTTTTAAATAGTAAATTTTCCACTGCTCCTTACTGCAGAGCTTCCAATTGTTCTGATGATGGCTGTTAGTATACAATTAAGTCAGGAAAATTTGGTTTATAATATCTGGAATACTATGACAAGTGTTGGTGTAATTTTTACACATCTCTCCTGGGGCATGCATATATCAATCTATTCTGATTTCAGGGATGCATTATCATGTTAGAGTGGGACTTACAGTAGCATCTGTTGTCTGGATTTCTGTGCAACCTGATCAGATGATAGAGTCATAGCGTAGGAAGGAACCATGAGAAGTTGTCAAGTCCAGTCCCGTGACCTCTTTGCAGGACCAAACAGTTTCCAGACCATCTCTGATAGGTGTTTGTCCACTCTGTTCTTACAGCTCTCCAGTGATGGAGATTCCAGAACCTCCCTAAGCAATTTATTTCCATGCTCAGCCACCCTGACAGTTAGGAAGTTTTCCCTAATGTCCATCCTAAACCTCCCTTGCCTCAGTTTAAGCCCATGGCTTCTTATCCTGACATCAGTTCAGGAAGAGAATACTTATCTCTTTCCTCCTTGTAACACACTTTTAGGTACTTCAAGGCCATTATCATGTCCCCTGTTAATCTCTCCTTGTGCAGATTAAATAAACTAAGTTCTTTCAGGCTTCTCTCATAATAAGATCACAGCATCTCTTCACCCATTCCACCACGTGTCAGCAAACATCAAACAGTTCCTCTCTCCCTGGACTAACTGAGTGCTAATTCTCCTCAGGTTCTGGTGTGTTTGTCTGCAGCCTGAATCCCTAGTGGTACCTTATGAATGTGTCTTTTAAACCCAGGTGTGAGGATATTTGTTGAAGGGCTATATTGAGCCAATGACTGGGTGGTTCATGTTATGGTATGATTAGGATAAAACAGCCTGGCTTCTTTTAGTTTAACAGCAGGGTACTTGAAAACAAGCGGAAGGAAAAGAACAGATGTAAAGCAGCCATAGCTCGGAGAGCACTTCAGGAAGGTTTAGAAACCACACCGGAGCTGACAGATTAGAACAACCTATATCTGGTCTCCAGCCATATCACACTTCTTCTGCAAATGCTAGGAGTCTGTGCAGAGGTGGGCCAGCGATAGCCAAGAAACTCTCTAGAGTGACATGCACAGACACCACCACAGAAGTCTGAAGCCCCTCGGCCTGTATACGTCCTCTTCAGAGTGGGAGGGTCTGTGGTCACAGAGGTCTAGGGTGTCGTTTCAAAACCCTCCTATTCGCTCATGTTACATTAAATTCCTGTTAAGCGTTTTGGTTGAAGAAGGTGGCTGCTGACTGATCTCACTCCATCTCTGGGGCCGCCTATGGGAAGGACCACAGGTGCTAAACCCTTTTGGACCTGATAGCCAGGCACAGAGGACCCACAGTGGGTGGTAGCCCAGGGACCTGTCTAAGGCTGAAGTATCTTCAGAGCCCATCTCAGGAGAAGGCTGGGTAGGAGGGCTGACATCTGGAACTTGCAGTGCAGATAGGGGCCAAGAAGCTGGTAGCCCTGTAACTCTGAGGAGAATCTACAGTGCAGAAAATAGTGGAGTACATATCTAGTCAGGAAACAAAAACATGCCTTTACAGGGCCTCCCACCACCCAGCAATGAAGCTCTGAGTTCCTGACTTCACAAACAAGCCACAGAATAAAGTCATGGCAAATGCCTTTGCTTTTTACCTTTTTAGGTGGCAATGCCCCTGAAGTGCTTTGGGGTTCGTGCTGATGTTCCATCTGGGGTTCCATTTCTCGAGGTGCCAGCGCTCTGTTCTCAAACCTGTCAGGGGCTGAGTGAGAGGAAACCATATTTTCTCCTCACCCTTTTTCCCTGATAGGTCCAAGCCTGGAGCCCCAGCACATCTATAAATGGGTCCCCATGAGAAAATCTGACTCAAGTTTTTAACCACTTCAGTTTCCCTGTTAATATCAGATTTCCATGCAACGTGAATAACCTACCTTAACGTTTGGGCAGATGTCAGGGAGGATTTCCCATCTCCATAGCATTGCCTGCCCTCCAGCCCTGTCACTTGGCTACACCAACAGCCCATCTGAGTCCTCTGTCTCACCACAGAACATCAACAAGTGTGAACCATTTACAGCTTCCATGCATCTGGCACATTTGAAAAGCAATGCAAGCTCTCAAAGTACCCAGTTCTTGCTAGGTGGGGAGGCCTGTCACTGGAGGTCATCATGCGAAAGGACAAGGAGTCTTTGGAGAGGTTGTACAGGCAGCGTGTGTTCAGATAGGGAGAAAACTGTCTTTATGAAGGATGCTGGCATATTCCCTTTGGGACACTTGGCCATCAGGGATCCTTAACTGCTTGGCTTTGTGTGCACCAGCCTTAACCCGGTCGCAGCCAATGGCAAATGGCAGGAGGCCAAATCACAGGGTTTGCGTGGTGACGTTACACAACGACTTCAGTGCCAGTTCTGCCGCAGGCTCCGTTCCTGGAATCTGGGCTTGTCGTCATTTTCGTAAGGTTCCGATAAATCACATGGCTCCTTCAGGGGCAATGTGGTTGTACCCTTGATGCTGTCACAGCTGTGATCATGATAAACTAACCTAAACTAAACTAAACTAAGAATAATACTATAGGAGCAGATTTCTCTCTGGCAGGCCCCTTTTCTGCATTGCCAGGCCAGGATGCAGCCAGGATATGAACAGTCTACAAGGCTGTGAACATGGATAGTTCCCTCGCCATGTTCCCAGATGGCAGGTCCCTCCCCTTCTCTCTGGGGGTTAAAAAGGATCCAGGGATACCCTAATTTAAGCGCAGCTCTCACTGATCTGCCGGTAGCTAGGCCCATCCTCCACTATCTCTGGGACTTCTTTCCTGTTTCAGGCCCCTCTCCCACTCCCTGACAGCTTCCCAGCACTGGATCCCCCTTCCAGTAAGAGTGGCCACAATCCCTCATTCCCAGATGTACACGTTTACATTGAGCCCTTTTGAAACAGACGCGGCTGAGGCACAGAGGGACGAAGCGATTTTCCCAGGGTCACAGGAGAAGTCTGTGAAGATCCTGGAACTGAAGCCAGTTCTTCTGCATCCCCGGCTGGCACATTAACCCCTGAACCACCCTTCCACTCTGGGGCAGTGGCTGGGGAGGGGCAGCTGGCAGGTCAGTAGGCTGAGATTACCAGAAACTCAGGGAATTCCACTCCTGTGACATCCCCAACCAGGAGCCCAAGAACAATGACTTTGCCAGACTGTCACACTGGGTCATTCTTTCTCCTGACTCTACTGAGGCACAAATCCATTGGCCAGGCCCAGAGCAGGGTCGTAGTCATACATGCAGCAACCCCTTATTTGCACCTGGCTTCTCTACACACAGTGGCTGGCCCCACTGCCAACCTGCCACTGGCTCCTAGCCTCTGAGTGTCCCACTGGATTCACTATGTCTGGGAGTCCCATTGAGTACCAGCCCACAAGTACTGCCATCCGCCAGCTCCAGGGTCCAAGCCACCAGCCCTGAAAGCTCTGCAGCTGTTTCTAGCTGTGGCTAGTTTGCCAACTGTCCCAGATGGGACAGGCTAGATCCCATTAGCTGCAATGATGTCCAGTCCGGGAGGTTTGGCTGCCACTGTGGGGCAGTGAAGGGCACAAACAGGTGTAAGAAGGGGCACAACTCAGCACCCCACCCTGAAGATAACTCCAGTGCTGGCCATAGAGGGCAATCAACAGCACATGAGCTCCCACATGAGGTAAAATGGGTGAATGTGACCCATAGGGACATCATTCTAGAAATGACCTCCTGTGTCAAAGGACCCCATTCCCTGCTATGGCAGATGACCCCAGCCATGGGGTACAGTGCAAAACCTGTCAGACTCCACCACACAACTGCCTCATGTGCCTGAATATGAAGAGATACTCCTCTCAGCTGTGCCTCAGGTACCCAGCGACTCTACAAGACAACCACCGTTACGTCCGGCTGTCTGCGGTGTAGCCCTGTAGAAAGGTGCTCCTAACTTCTGGGAGTTTATTGTAAGTCTTGCACTATTTCTTGTCTTCCTAAAAACCCCAACTTCCAGGAACAAGAGGCTGCACAGGAATCTCAGCTTTCACTTTCACCAAGGAAGGGGTTTGTTTTCAAAAACATGTTGCAGAAAAGAAAGAAACCCTGAACCAGATGCACTCCCAAGGGCTTGGAATCCAAAGGCATGAGAAAAAAAACACAGAATTTGTATATATTATATCATATTGTTTTGAAAACAATCTCGCAATGTTTGGGAGGTTGACACAAAATTTTTCATTAGGGCCTGATGGTACCCTGTGCACCTAATTTAAAACAGATAGGGCTTGTCTACACTAGCTCCGTGCTTCGAATGGAGCATGGTAAGTAATGTGTCGGGAGATTATTGATGAAGTGCTGCACTGCGTATGCAGCACTTCAGTAAGCTAATTCTCCCCTGGCGGCAACTCTGAAGTGGGACTCTGAAGTAGCCCAGGCACTTCGAAGTGCCAGCGGGTGAGCCGCAGCTAGATGAGAGCTGGTGCTTCGAAGTTTAACACTTCGGAGTTGCCATGCGGGGAGAATTAGCTTAATGAAGTGCTGCATATGCATCGCGGCACTTCATTAATAATCTCCCGACACCCTACTTACCATCCTCCCTTTGAAGTAGGGAGCTAGTGTAGACAAGCCCACAAAGAACAAGTATCAGAAGAGGCAAAGTTAATAGCATTTATTAAAAAAAATAAATAACAAAAAATCAGTGAGCCGTTGAAAATGAGATGCTAGAGGAGAACTCAAGGAAGATGCTGCAGTTACACAGAGACTAAATTAATTACTTGTACTGGTCGTCACTGCAGTGGATGAAGGAGATTCCCACATTTGAGCTCTTAAGTTTAGGTGGCATATCCAATCAACTTTCCCACACTGAGGTGTCAGTACAGGAGGTTTTCCAACAAAGTGATACATTTCCCAGTAGTAAGTCACCAGGACCAGATGGATTCACTGGAGAATTCTGAAGGTATTCATATAGGAAATGGCACAATTATTGACTGTGATATGTAATCTCTGGCTGAAATCAGCTCCTGCAGCTGATGACTGGAAGATAGCTAATGTGATGATTGTTTTCAAAGTAGGCTTCGGAGGTGAGCTTGGTAATTCAGATCATTAACCCTAAATTCAATAATTAGCAAACTGGTGGAATGTATAGTAAAGTTTCTGCGATCAAAAGCATACATGGACACCCTTTGTTGGGGAAGAATCAACACAGGTATTCAAAGAAAAATCACACCTCACCGATCTATTAGAATTTTGAGGGGGTCAACAAATCTTCACATGGGTGATATATAACACATCTTTTAGTGTACTTGGACTTTCAAAAAGCATTGGGCAGATGCAGAGGAGAACACAGTTTTAAGAGAAACATCCCTTGTGGTGGATCTAGTAATGGCAATTTTCTAGATGTTCTTATTCCCTAAAGGTTTTTTTTAAGTTCCATCTTCACAAAGTCTTGGCTGGGATGATTTAGTTGGGGCTGACCCTGCTTTGGACAGGGAGATGGACTTGATGTCCTCTTGAGGTCCCTTCCAGCACCAGGATTCTATGATTCTAAGATTCTATGTGATGGTAAAGAGACAAGGATGAAAAAACAATGTGATAAGTTGTGAAAGGGCTCACGTATAAATGTTAGAAATTTAAATATTAAGATGAGTGAAGCAGAATACCTGTTATTCAAGGAGGATATAAACACAATAGGTTTTCTGAGATGCCATGATTGTTGGGCTTGCTGAACCAACACACAGAAACACCCAGAGATTGGAGTCCTCAGTTACAAGATTAACATGCATTGTAGCAGGGACTTCTCCAGAAGTGAAAGCAAAGAAGCATCACCGGTTTATCTCCTCCTCATCCTGAGGAGTGAGCCCGAAGGCATTTTTGTGTTTCCCCTTTACTGCAATAATCAGAACTCCCACTCCCAGGTGGGAAGTTCTGCTCTCAGTCTTGGCCCAATATTTATATTTTGTATTTTCTCCTGCTTCTGCCCACTTGTACCTTATATGAGGCTGTTTTAAGCATTTGATTATATTATGTCAGTAGAAGTCCCACAAGCTCCTAGTTGTTGGGTTTCCTGTTTTACACCATCTGCCGGCTTTTTACCAGACTGAGCCAGGCCCTCATATCCTGGTTTATACTTTGCTTCCAGCTTACCAGACAGATTCGATGTGTGATACAGCCAGGTCCCCACAAAAGGCTTCACAGAAAATTGAAGGAAAGGCATTAATCAATGGGGAACAACAATGCCAGAGTACAAGATATATCAAAAGGAAAGAACAGGTCATGCTGGTGGGGGAGCAGCACTATATGGCTGTGTCTACATGGCAGCCTAACCTCACGATAAGATATGCTGTTCTCACTACACAGATTGCATAGCTGGTAATAGTGACCATACATAACTGAATTTAACACTCCTGAGTTGGAGAAAGCACCACTGCATCCCAGCATTGGAGCAAACCTGCACAAGACTAAGGATATAAATGACACTAAAACTAAAAGGCATAGTGCCCAAAATGAAAAAGGTACAGTGCCACATGGAAAAATTTTAAAAACACCATAATAGGGGTTCAACTGACACGTGCACCCCAAATTAAAAAAAAAACAACAACAAAGAATGAGAATCAGGGAAGTGCCACTGCAGCTAAACAACAAACAAAAGGAAAGAAAAAAGAGACTGTAAAAGCCATTCTTTAAAAAAGTAAGGCCCAGGGAGGAAACATTTATGCAGTGTGTGACTCATAAAGTTTGAATGCGGTTGGTCAGAAGGGCAACTAAAAAAAAATCAGAAAAAGGAAAGCATCTTTTTCAAAGGACGTCAGAAGCCATAAGCTTGTCAAAAAATGAATGGGGCCACCAGAAGATTGAGGATCTAAATACTCATTCAAGGTACAGGACACTGTTGCCGAGAGGCAATTCAATACTTTCCCTTGGTCTTCCCTGCAGGGAATAGGCAGGAGAGTCCCACACCTGAGCCATGATCTTCAGGTGATGATTCTGAAGATCTGTCCCACACTGAGAAAGTGGGCTACTGTGCCCCATATGCACCCCATAGGTGTAATTCTGAAATGACTGTGAATTCATTGTCATGCATCTGACACAAGGGGTTCCTTGTGAGATGTGATGGGAAATATGATTTGCTGAATATGATCATCGTGTTGGTGTGCATGGATCATTTTTATACCTGAACTAATGAATGTTGCCTATGTGGCTGCATCTGTTATGTGCTAACTCTGTTTAACACCCACGAGCAGCTTTTGAGATACACCAGTGAAGAAGCTGTACACTATTGACACCTTATCAACAATGAAAATGGGCCATGGAGGAAACATAGCCTTCCAGTAAATGTTTCAGTCAGCCTATGAGTGATGGTTGTTATGATTCAGAAGGTCATATGACTAGACCACATGACACTGAACTCCATATTGGTACCTGTATTTTTCCAAAAAAACTGGGCTGGAGGCTGAAACAAAAAATTCTCACCATATCAATAAACCATATAATGTGAAACAAAGCAATCAGTCCTGGAGCACCTTAAACACTAATAGAACAACAAGAAGTCTGGTGGGACTTTATAGACTTACAGATATTTTGGAGCATCAGCTTTCAGGGGCAAAGTTGCATCTGATGAAGCGGGTCTTTTCCCATGAAAGCCGATGCTCCAAAATATCTGTTAGTCTATAAGGTCCCACAAGATTTCTTGTTGTTCTCAAAGCTACAGATTAACATGGCTACCTCTCTGATACTTAAACACTAACAGTATTATTTTGTAGGTAAAGTGCTCTGGTGGGAAAGACTTACTTCTGCAGATTCTGGAGCAGATCTTGGTTTGTTTTGAGAAGATACAATGCTAACATTGCTACCTCTCTGAGAGTATATAAGTTGGGGAGTGACAATAGCTTTTAGTTTTGCTTCCTCCCCCCGAACAAGGGAATTCCTGGAAACACCTGAAGAACAAAGAGAGAACTGGGAGAAGGGCTGGTCCCAGGCTAAAGACATTTTTAGCCTGCACAGGGAAACTTGGTGGATTCCTTGTATCATGTGTTGGGGTGAGAAAATGCTAATTCCAATAGTAAGAACAGTAATAGTGGTTCAGACCAAAGGTATGTTTATCCCAGCATACTTTCTTCCCAGAGAGGACAATGCAAGATGCCCCACAGGGAGTGAACAGAACAGGTAATCATCAAGTGATCCCTCTTCTGTCATCAATTGCAAGCTTCTGACAGACAGAGGTTAGGGACACCCTTCCTATCCATCCTGGACAACAGCCATTGATGGATCTAACCTCCGTGAATTTATCTAGCTCTTTTTAAAACTCTGTTAAAATCCCGGTCTTCAGAACATCCTTTTTTGAGGACTTCCACAGGCCAGCAATGTGCTACATGAATGAATAAATAAATAAATCCTTCCTTCTATTAATTTTAAACATGCGACTCGTGAATTTCATTTGGTGACCCTTAGTTCTTTTGTTAGCATTCAATGATCAATCTATTGATTGATTGCCCTACTATCAATCTAGTATGTTGCACTCAGCTTGCAGCTTTGCACATTTACTAGGTAATCTGCTTTAATCTGTTGCCCATCACTGTATTAGCATAAAATCTCTCTTTCTGTAGTTAATGAACTTCTTTTACGTTTTCTGACTAACCATCTGGTTTAAGTGAAGTGGCTGGGAAAATCTCTTTGTAAACGAAGGAAGTGGTACGTCTTTCCCACTGTGAAGGGAAAGTGACCTATATTAACGCGTTTTCATTGGAGAGAAGCTTGTGCAGTCCAAGACTGCATAATTACTTGTTTATACACCAGCAAGCGTGCAAGCCTGGGGAGCTGCGAAATTGGCTGTAGTCTTCTGTTTCTGCTTCAGTGGCTTATGTAAAGGACTCCGGCTGCGCTGTTGGGTGCATGGAGCTAGCTGCTATCCTGGTAGGGGCTAAAAGGGCCAGAACAGGCAGGCAATGTCAGCAACGCAGCAGGGTTGGAGAGGCCGGCACAGATGAATGGTTAAGGTGCTCTGCCCTTTCATCAGATCCCAGACCTCACCCTAGGGTGACAACCTGTCAGAGGTTTAGAAACAAACTGATAAATTAAGCAGTCAAAGTCAACAGAGCTAGATAATATTCACCCTGGTGTTCTGAAGAAATGCAGTACAGACCGAGGGGGCCTGACTCCTGTGCACGCCAGGCTTCCAGTCAAACACAGCTCGAGCCTGTGGCTGTGGGAGTGGGCTTAGCAGTTGTGTGATGTGAAGAACATTGTACTGAGTGGAGGTTGCCTGACTGGCTTCCCGTGCAGCTCCTGAAACAGCCATATCTCTGACTTGGCAGAGTTGCAAGCACCTGGCTGAGGGTGAAGTGGAAGGGTGAGTCTCTCTGTCCCTTGAACATCCTCTGTTTATACCTGATTCTGTCCCCATGAATCACACAGCACCCAGACTGCTCAAGAAGGGCCCGGACTATGACTGCCGAACAGCTGGTGTCATGAAGAGTACGGTCCCACCCCTTGTTTTATTGAATAGAAACAGAGAGGAAGCCGTACTAGTCTATATACTATCAAAACAAAAAGCAGTCGAGTAGCACTTTAAAGACTAGCAAAATAATTTATTAGGTGATGAGCTTTCATGGGACAGACCCACTTCTTCAGACCATAGCCAGACCAGAACAGACTCAACCTTTACGGCACAAAGAACCAAAAACAGTAAACAAGGAGGACAAATCAGAAAAAAATGCTCAAGGTGAGCAAGTCAGAGAGTGGAGTGTGGGTGCGGGGGAAGGTCAAGAATTAGATTAAGCCAAGTATGCAGATGAGTTCCAGAACTGGTTCCTTTCCTTGCAACAAAGCCCGCTGCCCGCTTTGTCCACATATCTTCTCTGGAAATACCATCACTGGACCTAACCAGGTTACTCACAGAATCACGGGCACTTTCTCATGCTCCTCTACTAACATCATATATGCCATCATGTGCCAACAACGCCCAGATGCTTTGTATATTGGACAGACTTCTAACTCCCTTAGACAAAGGGTCAATGGGCACAAAACAGACATCAAAACACTCCAGATCCACAAACCAGTCACTCAACATTTTAATGGAATGGGATATTCTGTTAAAGGCTTAAGATTATGTGTGTTATTGAAAAAAAAAAACTTTTGCACTGCTATTCAAAGGGAAGCAGCAGAGCTGGCTTTTTTAGTCAAATTCGGCACATTAACACATGGTTTAAATCGTGATGGGAATTTCCTGAGTCACTATAGGGGCTCGTCTGCATACTTGGCTTAATCTAATTCTTGACCTTCCCCCCACCCATACTCCACTCTCTGATTTGCTCACCTTGAGCATTTTTTTTCTGATTTGCGCGCCTTGATTACTGTTTTTGGTTCTCTGTGCCTTAAATATTGAGTCTGTTCTGGTCTGGCTATGGTCTGAAGAAGTGGGTCTGTCCTATGAAAGCTCACTTAATAAACTATTTTGCTCATCTTTAAAGCGCTACTTGAAGGCTTTTTGTTTTGTTTTATTGACTATATCAACAGGAATTCTCCATTCAGCCTCTGATGCAACTCTTTATAAGAGAACATCCTAGCAGTGTCCTAGTTCTCCACAAACACAGAAGAGTAACTCATCTCCTCTTGGAGGTAACGATCCAGGATAGAATAAGAACCATGTCCCATATTCTTTGACATCTGTCACCAGCACTGGAGCCTGATGATGAACTAAACCGTCACTTGACAAATAACCTTATTAACCTCACACGCAGGTGTGTGCTTTGCACACTGTACACAATTGGGTTCATCAGGGGTGGAACCAGCATATAGATATAGCCCAGGATTATCTGAAGCAAGTGTGAGGAACTATGCATGAATCTGTGTGTCACAGACAAGCTTATCTCTGGTGAGTAGAAGAGCAGGACGATGCAGAGGTGAGATCCACAAGTTTTCAAGGCCTTAAGACACTCCTCTCTTGATGCAATGCTCAGCACTGTTTTGAGGATCATCACGTAAGAGATAAAGATAAGCAGTGAATCCAACCCCATTGTTAAAATTGAAATAGCCAAGCCATAGATGTTGTTGACTGTGATGTCTGCACAAGCCAGCTTCATGACCTCCTGGTGCAGGCAGTAGGAATGGGAGAGGACATTGTCTTGACAGTATCGGTATCGCTTCAGGAGAAGGGGGAGCGGGAGTATAAGGGCAAACCCTCTCAGTACACACACAAGCCCCATAATGGCTATTCTTGGCAGGGTTAAGATGGAAGTGTATCTCAGGGGGTTACTGATTGCTACTAAGCGGTCAAAAGCCATAAACAAGAGCACAGAGGATTCAGTAAATTGACTAAAGTGGATGAAGAAGAGCTGGGCAAAACAGCCATTGACACCAATCTCCCTAGAGTTAAACAAAAATACTCCCAGTATCGTTGGAATGGTGGCTATTGATAAACCAAGGTCTGCGACAGCCAGCATGGAAAGGAAAATAAACATGGGCTCATGGAGGCTTGAATCTGTTTTGATAACAAAAAGAATGAGGGAATTTCCGAGTATTGAAATAACATATACTAAACAGAAGGGGATAGTGATCCACAGATAGACATCTTCCTTCCCAGGTATCCCGGTGAGAAGGAACACGGCATGTGTGAATGTGGTGTTGTTGAAAGGTGACATGGCGTACTGGGTTGCTCCAATGAAGTCTCAGAATTCTTTCCTAAATGAAAAAAGAGCAAGAGAGTACATGATACATAATGGCACATCACTCTGCTCTCAACACAAGCTAGAAGCTCCCAGGATCTCAGGGGAGACCTCAAAAACATGGTCTTCGATTTATACGACAAATAGGAAAGTAGACATTGTCAGACTTAATCAGTTCTCTAGTCCCCCTTTTCCAGTACAGTACAAGACACTGCAGAAGATGGTGAAAGAAATCCTGCATTAGACAGCTACCAGGGAAATCTTTTCCTTGACGACAACAAGTTAGATATATTTTGCAGTATAAAGGAGGAGAGAAGTCTTAGAGCTCGTAGAAGACTTTAAAAATGAAAAATGAAAACAAAAACCAAAATCTCATGACTGTAATTTCATTTGCTTGTGAGCCATAGAATCAGCCAGACCCTCCTTGAATCTTGGTAATCTCCTGGGGCCTTAGATCTCTTTTGGCTGTCAGTTCTGCAGCCTATTGAGCAGTGAGAAATTTTACAGTAGTGATCTTCCCACAGACACCTGTTCTGGCCCTCCACTACTGAAGGTGGCCCAGTGTATCAACACATGTAAGTAAATACAAGGCAGGTGCACAGTAAAAACTCTCATTGGATTTTTCTTCCTGTGCTGAAGGGATTTATGTGTTTATTTCCCTCATCATATATAATTTTCCTATTTTCCCACACCAGAGTACAAATTATGCCACTGCCTCTCTGCCACACATGGGATAGGTGTAGGTTCTCCACTCAATAACAGTGACTTCTGTTGCAATCCTCCAGATTTATACTTATCAATTCAATCAGACCTTAGCTCTATTAACTCTCCTTTAACAAAGGCTCCTAGTAAAACACTCTCCCCTCTGCGCCTCTACCCTCCTCAATCTTTGCAAGAGAAGCTGAAGTGCTTTGTTTGGCCAGTGTTGACTAAATCCATCAAATTCCATTGTCCCACAGGTATTTCTTCATCTTCAGAGGACCAGCACCCTCTCCCTATAAAAGGGTCTGCAGTTATTTGCAGTGTTTAGATGACACACACACTAAAGCATGCAAGGACTTCAGGCTTACCATCAGCCTAAAGAAGACAGACGTACTTGGTCAGGATGTTGCTGAACCTCCATCAATCAGCACTGACAACTATACGCTAGAGGTTGTCCATGAGTTCATTTACCTTGGGTCCACCATCACTGAGACCCTTTCATTGGAGACTGAGCTAAAGAGGAGGATTGAAAAAGCAGCCACAACTCTGTCCAGACTCAGCAAGAGAGTGTGGAATAACATCAAGTGGTACACCCACACCAAAATGCAAGTCTACAGAGCCTGCATCCTCAGCACCCTCCTTTACGACATCAAGTCTTGGAACCTCCACACCCACCAGGAAAAGAGGCTGAACGTCTTCCACTTGCGCTGCCTCAGGCTCATCCTTGGAATATCATGGAAGGACAGAGTGTCCAACACTGCTGTCCTTGAGCAAGCTGGAATCCCAGCCATGCACACCCTCCTCAGGCAGTGGCGGCTCTGCTGGCTTGGCCACGTCCACAGGATGAATGATGGAAGGATCCCAAAAGACATCCTATATGGTGAGCTAGCCTCTGGCAAAAGACCTCCCGGACTCCGCCAATTGCGCTACAGAGATGTTTGCAAGAGGGACCTCAGGGAGGTAGACATCAAGCCAGACAGCTGAGAGAACCTGGCAGACGATCACAAGAGATGGAGGCCGGAACTACACAAGGACCTTCAGAAGGGTGAGATGAGGATCAGACAGCTAGCAGAGGAGAAGCGAGCACACAGAAAGCACAGTAAGGACCTGCCAGACACCCATTACACATGCAACAGATGCAGTAAGGACTGTCACTCTCGTGTGGGCCTTCACAGTCACAGTCGAGGCTGCAAATGATGATTCCAAATGGAACTACAAAGGGCGTGATCCATAGTCTACGTAGACTGAAGGAATCTTACAGTACAGTCTAGATGACACAGATTGTTAATTCAGTGCAATGGTGAAACAGTAGTTATTACACATGAGGGACTAGCACAAACACTACATATGAACTAATATGCACTTGCACAGGTATTGCACCATAGTTAATGTTTGTTATTCTAAATGTCAGTATTAAAACAGCTTCTGGTCTGTTACCTATAGACCCGAGCATACGATTTTTCACTGAACAAAGCAGAAATACATTTCTAACCTATTTGGAGTACTTGTTTCAACAGCAAAAGTAATTAAAGGGCAAAGTTACCATGGCTCCTTCATGTACAGATTCCTAGAGTTCTGCTGATGGCTCTCACTATAAAAGCACATCATGGAAGTTTGGTTTATAAGATCAGTAAAGCAGTGAAAGCTTGGCATAATTTTTACACATCTATCCCTTGGTACACACACATCAGTCTAGTCTTTCTCCTCTGATCTGATTTCAGGGACAATTTTTCAGGCTAGACTGGGACTTACAGTGTCGCATCTGCCGCCTGGATTTCTGCAGAATATTGCAAGATCATAGATTCATAGCACAAGAAGGAACCACAAGGAACCATCAAGCCCAGTGCCCTGCCATCTTGGCAGGATCAAGCTCCATCTAGGCCATTGCTGACAGGTGTTTGTACATCCTGTCCTTATAAATCTCCAGTGATTTCACAACCTTCTTAGACAATTTATTCCATTGCTTAACCACTCTGACACTGAGGAAGCTTTTCCTAATGTCGAACCATAACCCTCTCTGCGTCAATTTAAACCCTTTACTTCTTATCCTGTCATCATGTCTGAAGTAGAAAAATTATTCCCCCTTGTCCTTGTAGCAATCTATTAGGTACTTCAAAGCCATTACTATGTCCCCTCTCAGTCTTCTCTTGTCCAGACTAAACAAGCCCTGTTCTTTCAGTCTTCTCTCATCGGTAATGAGATCACAGCATCTCCGCACCCATCCTATCCCCCTGGAGTAATTGCTGACTGGTTCCCCTCAGGTTCTCTTCTGCCAATCTGCAGCCTGAATCCACAGTGATACCTTATGAATATATCTGTTAAACCCGTATTTTAAGATTTTTACTCAATGGGATATTGAGTTAACTATGGGGTAGTTTATGCTATGGCTGTATTAGGATAACCCTGTCTGGCTTCTCTTAGTTTTATAGCAGACTGCTTATATACAAGCAGGAAGGGAAGCAGCAGCTGAAAAGCATCCAGAGCTCAGTAAGCAGTTGAATGAGGTTAGAGACCAAACCAGAGCTCTAAGCTGGGAAGAGCCTATTTCTGGGCTCCAGCCTTTTGTGTGGCTTATTCTGCCAGTCTGTGCAGAGGTGGGTCAGCTGTGACCAAGAGTCTTTACACACTGTCAGGCACAGAGACCACTGGGGAAGTCTGAAGCCCCTCAGCCTGTCTGGGATCCTCCCAGAGAGGGTGGGCATGGGGTCACAGACCCCTAGTCTGAAAACCCTCTTATTTGCCTACATTACTCTTAATTCTTGGTTCAGCTTGAACAGTGTTTTGGTTGAAGAAGCCGCCTGCTGATCAATCTCAGAACTAATCAGGGGCTACCTACGTGATGGACCACAGGTGACAAATCCTTTTGGACCTGCCAGCCAGGTCCAGTGATCCCACAGTGAGCTGTGAACCAGGGCCCTATCTAAGGTTGGAGGATCATGAGGTTGCACTCCATGAGCGAGCCCGGTTGGAGGCCTGACATCTGGTACTTGTAGCACAGATAGGGGCCAAAATACTCATAGCTCTGTGCCTGTGGGGTGAATCTGCAGCACAGAAATACTAGAGCACTTATCTAGTCAGGAAACAAAAACTTGTGGTATGGAACTGATTACCACCCAGCAATGAAGCTCTGAGTTCCTGTCCTCACCAACAAGCCCACGAATAAAGTAATTGCAAAAGCCTTTGCTGGTTGCATTTGGGTGAGGAAATGCACCTGAAGTGATCTGGGGGTTCGTGCAGGTGTTCCATGTGGGGTTCCATTTCTAGAGGTGCCAGTGCTCTGAGCTCAAACCCGTCAGGGTCTGAGTGAGAGAAACCCATGTTATCTCCTCCCCCTCAGCCCTAGACGGGTTCAAGTTCAGAGAATCTCTAGAAATAGGGCTCCCTGAGAAAACCTGACTGAAGTTTTTATCAATCCAAGCTCACTTTTATTGTCAAATTTTTCTGAAGGCTGAAGAACCTGCTGTCAAACTTGGGCAAATGTAAGGGAGGGCTTCCCATTACCTCGCACCGTCTGCTGTCCCGCCCTGTTCCTCTGCTAACCTAGCAACCCCTCTGAGTCCTCTGCATCAGTACAGAACTTCAGCAAATGTGAACTTCTTACAATTGCTTCATCAGGGCTCTTTTTAAAGACAACGAAAGCTGCCAACGTACCTGATTCCTGATCGATGAGAAGCCCTGACACCAGAGGTCACCACTGTAAAGAACATGGAGTCGTCGGAGAAGTTATAAGGGCAGCAGGCAGTGTGTGTTCAGAGAGGGAGGCCATTGTATTTATGAAAGATGCTGGCATGTTCCTTGGGGACTGGTTGGCCATCAGGGAACCTGGGCTGCTTGGCTTTATGTTCACCTATATTAACTCCACAAGCTATGGGAGGTCAATTCACATGGGATGGAGGGTAACGCTAAACAAATGGACTGCAACCCCAACCTTGCTGTAAGCTCTGTTCCTGGAATCTGGGCTTGTCTCCATTTTTTTCGTAAGGTTCCAATAAAATATATGGCTCTTTCTGAGGTTGAAAAAGTGGTAACCTTAATGCCATCAGAGCTGTGTTCTTAATAAATTAAATGAAAACAAAATAAAAGTATAATACAGGTTCACATTTCTCCCTTGCAGGCCCCTTTCCTGCATTACTCACCCAGGGTGTAACCAGAAAAGGAAGATTCCACAAGGCTCTTGGTGATCCACTGGTAGCTGGGCCAAACCCCCATGATCTCTGGAACTCCTTTCCTGTTTCAGAGCCCTCTCCCACTCCTGACAGCCCATGTTCATCACATAAGCCGGGTCTGTTGGTGTATCCAGTGCCTCTAAGACCTGCAAATGGGGTTTTGTGCAGACTCTTTCAAAGTCACTGCTTCTCAGCATTGGGTCCCCCTTCTGGCAAGGGTGGCCACATCCCTTGTTCCCAGATGTATACATTCATATTGAGCCCTCCTGAAATGTACTGCTGAGGCACAGGACAAAGTGGGCTGTCCAAGGTCACAGGAGAAGTCTCTGGAAGAGCCTGGAACTGCAGCCAGAGCTTCTGAGTCCCAGGTGAGCACTTTAACTCCTGAATCACCCTTCCTGTCTGTGACTAGTAGCTGGGAGGGGCAGCTGGCAGCCTCACATGATGAGAATATCAGAAACTCAGGGATTACACTTCTGTGACATCAGTAAACATGAGCCCAATAACAATGCTTTTGTCTGATAATAACACTGGGCTATGCTTTCTCCTGAATTTACTAATGGACAAATCCATCAGCCAGGCCCACAGCTGGGTCATAGTCATATGTGCAGAAAGTAGGGGCGGGGATGTTGCTGAAGCAACCCTTGGTTTTGCACCTGACTTGTCCATGCCCAGTGTCTGGCCTGACTGCCAGGCTGCTGCTGGCTCCACCAGTCCCAGCTTCTGGCCTCTGAGTAACACCTCTGGGGTCCCACTGCATTCACTATGTCGAGGGGTCTCACTGACCGCCAGCCCCACACTTTCTGTAGTCTGCTAGGCCCAGGGTCCAGGCACACCCCCACCCTAAAAATAGCTCCTGTGCTGCTGGTGATAGTGAACTAACAACACCAAATGAACTCCCACAATGAGGCAAAATGGGTAAATGTGACCCATAAGTCATTGGTCCAGAAATAACTTCCTGTATCAATGGCTGTGTCTACACATGCCCCAAACTTCGAAAGGGCCATGCAAATGGCCATTTCGAAGTTTACTAATGAAGCGCTGAAATGCATATTCAGCGCTTCATTAGCATGCGGGCGGCAGCGGCGCTTCGAAATTGATGAGCCTTGCAGCCGCGCGGCGCGTCCAGACGGGGCTCCTTTTCGAAAGGACCCCGCCTACTTCGAAGTCCCCATATTCCCATGAGCAGAGCAGAAGTCAGCAACCACTCCAAGGCTGAAATGTGACCTCTAGGTACCGTCTGAGGGCTGGTGATACTTTTTAAATTCACTAATACGCCTGCTTACAACAGCTTCATTAATAAATAAATTCAGATGCAGAGTTTTACTGTTTAGGTAGTTGGTGGTGGCATCATCTGGCCTTTTATTAATCCACAGGCTTTGAGTAAGCTCCTGGTTGCCTGGGGAAAGAGGAGTGGGGCTGAACTCCCACCTCACATGCTGATGAAAATTGTCTCCCTTGCCACTCTTGGCACCAGTGCTGGAGGTTGCTGACCCTTGCTCTAGAGTTAAAGAAAAATATGCCCAGAATTGTTGGTATAGTGGCTATCAATAATCAAAGGTCTGTGGGGGCCAGCATGGAAAGGAAAACATGCACGGGCTCATGGAGGCTTGGGTTTGTTTTTATAATGAACAGCATGAATCAAATTCCTAATTACAAACTAATGTACACTAAGCAGAAGGCAATAGAGACCCAGGGATGCACATATTACTTCCCAGGTATCCCTGTGACCAGAAACATTGCTGATTTAAATTTAGTGTAATATACATCTAACATAATCTAGGCTACGTCTACACGTGAAGCCTACGTCGAAGTAGCCTATTTCGATGTGGCGACATCGAAATAGGCTATTTCGATGAATAACATCTACACGTCCTCCAGGGCTGGCAACGTCGATGTTCAACATCGACGTTGCGCAGCACCACATCGAAATAGGCGCTGCGAGGGAACGTCTACACGCCACAGTAGCACACATCGAAATAAGGGTGCCAGGCACAGCTGCAGACAGGGTCACAGGGCGGACTCAACAGCAAGCCACTCCCTTAAAGGGCCCCTCCCAGACACACTTGCACTAAACAACACAAGATACACAGAGCCGACAACGAGTTGCAGACCCTGTGCATGCAGCATGAATCCCCCGCTGCAGCAGCAGCAGCCAGAAGCCCTGGGCTAAAGGCTGCTGCCCACGGTGACCATAGAGCCCCGCACGGGCTGGAGAGACAGCATCTCTCAACCCCCCAGCTGATGGCTGCCATGGAGGACCCCACAATTTCGACGTTGCGGGACGTGGTTGTTGAACGTCGAAGTAGGGCGCTACTCCGATCCCCTCATGAGGTTAGCGACTTCAACGTCTCGCCGCCTAACGTCGAAGTTAACTTCGAAATAGCGCCCGACGCGTGTAGCCGCGACAGGTGCTATTTCGAAGTTAGTGCCGCTACTTCGAAGTAGTGTGCACGCGTAGACACAGCCGTACTGTGTGGGTCTAAGATGTTTTCAGTTTTCCTTCTTAAAGGAAAAAAGGTGTCATTCTACTCTCAGTGAAAATCAAGAGATGCCCAGGAACTCACGAAAGATCAGCAAATAGTCTTAGATTCACATCACTAATAAGAGAATCGGATCTGCTGGACTGGATCAGACCTACAGGCAAGATATATCACAGAATTCAGGGCTAATACTGGCTGGTGCAAGAAGAGGGTGAAAGAAGCTCAGCAATAGGCAGCTATGAGTTAAGCTGCTCCCAGGGAAACTTTCCCACTGATACTCAGTAGTTAGACATATTCTGTTATGAAAATCAGGAAGGTTTATTTCTCTTCCAAGACTTATTTTAAAAAATCCTCACTTTTGTAGTTGGATTTTTTTTTTCATTAAACATAAAAAACATCCAGTTCCTCTTCAAATCTGGCAAAGCTGTTATCTCCATTGCTATCTTGTGGCTGGGAGTTTCTCATGCTAGGAGTGATTTCACAATAGCCATCTTCAGAAAGGCATCCTTTCTGGGCCTCCATATCTGAGCGTGGTCCACGGTATCATGACGTGTGTTAACACCTGGCAAATGTAATTTTTGCCACTCCGCAGCATTCAGATTGTATCATTGCATCTTTGCCAAATAACCTGATTAATCTGAACTATATGGGCTAAAATTTTAGGGCAGGTTCTTCATTCAGTAACATTTAGCTCAAATGCATCAATCCAGATTTTCATGTGTAAATTGAATCAGAACTGGACTCAATTAAATGTCCCTCACCAAATGCTCCCAGTGATACACCCTGACCCCGAAGAATCCATCCAAGAGAAGCTGAAGTGCTTTGCCTGGCTGATGTTGACTAAATCCAAAGAGATTGATCATCCTACAGGCTTCTCTTCATACTCACATTTCTCCCCATGCAAAGGTCCATAGCTATCTGGCAAGTGAACAGCTAACACAATAACTTCATCTGAGCAGGGGAGAGGATGGATGATTAGTGCAATAAGTAGGTTTACACTAATATACACTGAATTGTTCAAGTTGCTTCCGCCATGCTCATGTAAGAGGTAATGGGGGTAAAATACTTAGAAAGACTGTTACATTGCCTGTTCCTGCACCTCAGCTCTACTTGGCTGAAACACTGACTAGTGGTTCTGGTTTCAGAACCAGGGGCAGCAAGAACTATGAAACATGGAACCAGAACTCCAGCAAATGCAGGGCCCAAGTGTCCCAGCTTCACCCATGTCTCCCAGTCCCTCTTGCAGCCACACCTGTATGCCTCTCCCAAGTGTACTCCCTCACTCACCTGTTCTGCCTTCTGGGTGGCTTGTGGATGCCCCTTGCAGCATGCAACCCCTCTCCTGCACTGCCTCAGCCTGGTGTTAAGAGACCAAACTGAACTGCTGTATCTACAGAAGAGGGAGGAGGGGATCACTCACTTCAGAGGCAAATGTAGGATGACTGACCTCTTTGAATTTAGTCAGCATAGGCCATGTAGTTCAGTTTAATCCAGTTATTTGTCAAAGAAGTAATTCTTCCCCAACAAAGTGTGTTCAACTGAAAGAATTCAAATAGACATGGCAGAACTATTAATTGTGATATGTAATCTATGGCTGAAATCAACCTCTGCAACTGATGACTGGAAGATAGCTAATGTGATGCTTGGTTTCAAAAAAGGCTTCAGAGTCTAGTTTGGTAATTCTAGTCATTACATTTAATAATAAGCTAAGTGGCTGAATGCATAGTAAAGCTTCTATGATCAGAAACATAAATGAACACGCTTTGTTGGGGAAGAATCAACACAAATTTGCAGAGAAAAATCATACCTCACCAATCTATTAGAATTATAGAGGGGACAGCAAACATGCATAAGGGTGATTCACAGCACATATTTTAGTGTATTTGGACTTTCAAAAAGCATTAGGCAGATTTGGAGGAGAACATAGTTTGGAGAGAGACACCCTTGGGGAGGAAGAGGGATCTAGTAATGGAGATTTCTGTACATTTCCAAGCATTGTTACAGGCTTGGGATTGACTGGTAATGAGCAGTGCAGCACAAAAGGACCTGGAGACATCAGTGGACGAGAAGCTAAATAGGAGTCAACAGTGTGCCCTTGTAGCCAGGAAGGCTAGTGGCATACTGGGGTGTATTAGAAAGAACATTTCCATCAGACCTAGAGAATTTATTATTCCCCTCTATTAGGCACTGGTGAGGTCACATCTGTAGTATTGTGTCCAGTTCTGGGCCCCCCAGAACATAGAAAGGAAGTGAATGCATTGAAGAAGGTTCAATGGAGGGCAATGAAAATGACTGGGGGGGATGGAGTACATGACCTACAAGGAGAGGCCAAGGGATCTGGGCCTCTTTAGTCTGCAGAACAGAAGGCTGAGGGGCAATATGATAGCACACTTCCGCTTCCTGAGGGGGGGATCTAAAGAGAATTCAGAGAGGCAGTTATCAGTCGTGACAGATTGAGAGATGGCAGACAAGGAGCAATGGTCTGAAGTTACAGTGAAAGAGGTCTTGGTTGGATATTAGGAAAAACTATTCCATTAGGAAGGCTGTGATGCACTGGAATGTGTTACCTAGATTGGTGGTGGAATCTCTGTCCCTAGAGGATTTTAAATCCTGGCTTGACAAAGTTCTGGCTGGGATGATTTAATTAGGGTTAATCATACTTTGTACAGGTGGCTGGATTTGATAACTTCCTGAGGTCCTTCCCACACTAGGTAAAGAGAAAGAGGATGAAAAAGGATAAAATATGGGTAGTATGTGATAAGAAACAGTTAAATGAAAAAAAGGCTCATTTCATTATATCATGTAATGGCAGGCACAAAAAAGAGACAAGTTCTTAGAGGGCTTATATATAAATGTTTAAAGTTTTAACATTAAGATGAGAGAAGTAGAGTACCTCGTATTCAATGAGGACATTCATGTAACAGGTTTTTAGGTATTCTGGGATCTCACTATCATTGGGCTTGCTGAGCTGATACACAAGGGCATCAGGAGACTGGAGTCTTCAGTTACAGTGATTTCCAGGACCAGCATCTGAAGAAGTGAGTTAACTCACGAAAGCTCATGCTCTAAACTTTTCTGTTAGTCTATAAGGTGCCACAGGACCCTTCGTTGCTCTACAGATCCAGACTAACACGGCTACCCCTCTGATACTTGACAAATCACTATGCTATCCCTCCCTCCCTGCACAGGGCTATTTTGTTGATTCTGTGTTTCATGAGTCTGGGAGAGAAATTCCTAATTCCAGTCATAAGAATGGCCATACTGGGCAACCTAGTGTCCTCCTGTCTTCTAACAGGCCACTGCCAGATGTCTCAGAGGAAACGAACAGAACAGGTAATGATCAAGTGATCCCTCTCCTGTTATCCGTTTCCAGCCTCAGACCAACAGAGGCCAGGGACACCATTCGTATCCATTCTGGCTAATGGCCTTTGATGGACCTCACCTCCATGAATTTAGCTAGTTCTTTTTTGAACCTTGGTAAAGTCCTGATCTTCACAACCTCCTCTGGTGAGGTGATTCATGGGCCTACCATGCCCAGTGTGAAGAAAAAAAAGAAAAAACTCTTCAATTTTTAAATTTTAAAATCACTACCCACTAATTTCATTTGGGACCCCTAGTTCTTACGTTAGCATTCAATAATCAATCTATTGATTGATTACGCTACTGCCAATCTAATAATGTTATGCCTAATTTTCAGCTTTGCATATTTGCTAGGTTAACTGATTAGATCTCTTGGCCATCAGTATAATAACGTAAAATCTGATTCTCTCACAACCGTGGCATTTCAAGTAATGTGGATGGAAAAAGCTCAGCTCTGTAAACAAAGGCAGTTGTATGTCTTTCCCATTGTGAGGGGAAAGTGACCTATATTAGGAAGTTTGCATTGTAGAGATCCTTGCACAGTACAAGATTGTGTAATTCCACGTTTATCCACCAGCCAGGGTGCAGGGTTGCAGGGATGAGAAATTGACTGTTGTCTCCCGTTTCTCCTTACATAAAGCACTCAGGTTACTCAGCTGGGTGTGTGGTGCTACCTGCCTTCCTCGTGGGTGAAAAAAAAAATTACAGTGAAAGTCACCAGGGTCAGATAATATTCACCCTGGTGTTCTGATAAAACAAAGTAAAAACCAAGAGGCCCTGAGTGTCCTGCGTGCCAGACCCTCACTCAAACACAGCTCGGGCCTGCTCTGGTAGGAGAGGGCTCAGCAGATGTGTGACATATGGAGTCATCAGTACAGTGGAGGCTTTCTGACTGGCTTTCCTTGAGACTCCGCTGATAACTATGTCTCTGACGTGACACAATGGCAAGCACCTGGCTGAGGGTGTAGGGGAAAGGTGGGAGGGGTCACTGTATCCTTTGAATAGCCTCTGTTTATATGTAGTGCAGACCCCTTGGGTCACACAGCACTCAGAGTGCTCAAGAAGGGCTTGGAATGTGACTGCACAACACCGGGTGTCACTAGAAATTACATCCCCATCCCTTGTCTTTATTGAATACATCAAGAGGAATTCTGAGATCATGCCAGGCACTGATATATCCCTTTTTGGGACTACATCTTACCAGTGTCCAGGTTCTCTACAAACACAGGAGAGTGGAGATGAGGCCCTCACCTCATCTTGGAGGTAAGGATCCAGGAAGGAGGAAGAAGCCGCGCCCCATGTTCTTTGTTTGTGTGAGCAGCGCTGGAAACTGTGGATGAACTGAAGCTTCACTGGAGAAATAACCGGATTAACTTTGCACGTAGGTGTGTGCTTTGCACGCTGTATACAATTGGGTTCATCAAGGGTGGTACCAACAGATAGATATAGCCCAGGATTATCTGAAACAAGTGAGAAGAGCTATTCATCAATCTGTGTATTGCAGACAAGCTTATCTCTGGTGAGTAGAAGAGCAGAACGAGCCAAAGGTGGGAGGCACAGGTTTTCAGGGCCTTGAGGCACTCTGCACGGGAAGCAACATTCAGCACTGTTTTGAGGATCATCACATAAGAGAAGAAGATGAGCAGTGCATCCAACCCCATCGTTGAAAGTGAAGCAGACAAGCCATAGATGCTGTTGACTGTGATGTCTGCACAAGCCAGTTTCATGACCTCCATGTGCAGGCAGTAGGAATGGGAGAGGACATTGTTTCGACAGTATTGGTACCGTTTCAGGAGAAGAGGCAGTGGTAACACTACAAAAACTGATCTTACCACACACGCTAGCCCCATCAGGGCTATTCTCGGCAGGGTTAAGATGGAAGTATATCTCAGAGGGTTACAGATTGCAACGAGGCGGTCAAAGGCCATAAACAAGAGCACACAGGATTCCGTTCCATGAATAAAATGGATGAAAAACAGCTGGGCAAAACAGGCATTGATACTGAGCTCCCTCGAATTAAACAAATATACGCCCAGTATCGTCGGTATTGTGGCTATTGATAAGCCAATGTCTGTGACAGCCAGCATAGAAAAGAAAATGTACATGGGCTCATGGAGGCTTGAATCTCTTTTTATAATGAACAGAATGAGGGAATTTCCTAGTATCAAAATAACATATATTAAACAAAAGAAGATAGCGATCCAGAGATAGACATCTTCCTGTCCAGGTATCCCGGTGAGAAGGAACACTAGATGTGTGAATGTGGTGTCATTGACAGGTGACATAGTGTGCTGGGTTGATCCAATGAAGTTTTAGCTTTCTTTCCTAAATGGAATAAGTACAGGCAATTACATGATACACAATGTCACATCATTCTGTTCTGAGCTCAAGCACAGAATGTCCCAGGAGCTCAGGAGAGGCACCAATAAACATATAAATCCCTCAAATAGGAAGGTGGGCACTGCCAGACTGGATCAGATCTATGGTCCATCTATCCCAGTATCCAGTGTCCAGTTCAAGACACTGAAGAAGACGGTGAAAGAAGCCCTGCAATAGACAGCTACCGGTTAACCTGCTTCCAGGGAAATTTTCTCTCTGACACCCACAAGTTAGTTGCTCCTGGAATCTTGCTAAACTTTTGGGGCCGTGGGTGTGTTTTATCTGTGAGCACTACAGCCTAAAAAGGATGGCCTGATTTTACAGTAGTGACCTTCCTACAGACAGATGTATGTAAACCCATGGCAGCTGCATGGTAAAAATGCTCATTGTGTTTATTGTTCCTGCACTGAAGCTATTTATAACTGTGTTTGTCTGCTTCATTAAAGGTTTATTAATTTTTTTCTATTTTCCTGCTCCTGGGTACAAATTACGCCACTGTCTCTCTGCAGCACATGGGGTAATTTCTTAGAGGCAGGTTTTTGACTCAAAAACAGTGTCTTCTGTGGCAACCCTCCAGATTTATAGGCATAAGTTCAATCAGACCTGGGCTCTACAAACTTTCTTTAAACAAAAGGCTCCTTCTAATACAATCCCTCCTCCCCCACCCTCGATCTCCCCAAGAATCCCAGCAGGAGAAGCTAAAGTGCTTTCTTTGGCCAGTGTTAACTCAATCCAGAGTTCCATCATCCCACAGGAGTCTCTTCAACCACAGGAGACCAGGAACCTCTCCCTATACAAGGATCTGTAGATATTGCAAAGTTTCAGGCTGGCTTATAAAGTTACTTCAGCAAACCTGTGAAGCTGTAGTTGTCACACATGAGAGAACAGTGCAAATGCTAGGCACGTACTAATATCCACTTGCACAGGTATTGCACACCATGACCCTGAATGTAAGTGGTTAAAACAGCTTCTCGTCCATTCCCGGGAGACAGGGGCATACAGTTTTTCACTGAACAAAGAGTTAAGAGCAGAAACCCCTTGCAAACAGAATTTGGAGTACTTCTGAAATACTTTCAAAAGCAAAAGTGATTAAATAGTAAAGTTACCACGGTTCCTTCCTGTAGCAATTCCAGCTGTTCTGCTGATGGTTCTCATAAAAGCATGTCATGGAAGTGTGATATATAATATCTTGAATTCAGTGAAAAGCTTTGGCATAACTTTTGCACATTTATACTTTGGTACACACACATCAATCCAGTCTTTCCCCTCTGATCTGATTTTACGGAGGATTTCTGAGGCTAGATTGGGCCTTACAGTGCAGGTTATGTCATCTGGATGCCTGCAGACTCTGGCAAGAAGATAGATTCATAGAACAGGAAGAAATCACAATGTGCCATCGAGTTTAGTCCCCTGCCCTCTTGGAAGGGCCAAGCACCATCTGGACTATTGCTAACAGGCTTTTGTCCATCCTGCTCTTATACATCTCCAAAAATGGAGAGTCCACAGCCTCCCTAGACAATTTATTGCATTGCTTAATCACCCTGGCACTTAGGAAGTTTTTTTCTAATGTCCAAACAAAATCTTCCCTGCTTCAGATTAAGCCCATTGCTTCTTATGTTGTCATCACAGCTGAAGAAGATAATTCTTCTCCCTCCTTCGAATAACAGTATTTTAGGTATTTCAAAGCTGTTATCCTATCTTATCTCAGTCTTCTCCACACTAAACAAGCCCAGTTCTTTCAATCTTCTCTCACAGGTAATGAGATTACAGCATCTCCTCACCCATTCTGCCACTTGTCACCAAATAGAAGTCTATTAGTTCCTCTCTCTCTGGATAAATTACTGACAGGTTCTCCTCAGGTTCGGGTCTGTCTGCCTGCAGCCTGAATCCAGAGTGGTACCTTATAAAGGTGCCTGTTAAATCCGGCTCTTGGGCTCTTTTCTGTGTGGCTACACTGAGTTAACTACTGGCTTGTTTCTCTTACAGCTAAAAAATAATCTGTCTTCTCTTAGTTTAACAGCAGGCTGCTTAAATATGAGCAGGAGGGAAAGCAACAAGCAGCCAGAGCTCAGTGAGCACTTGAGGGAGGATGAGGGACCACACCAGAGCTACAAGCTGGGAAAAGCCTATTTCTGTGCTGTATCCTTGTTCTGCCATTGCTGGGAATCTGGGCAGAGGTGGGACAGCTGTGGCTGAAAATCTCTTCAGCCTGAGAGACACAGACCCTGCTAAGGAGGCCAGGGCCTGGCCGGGAGAGTCTCCGTTCAGAGATGTGCATAGACGGTTGTTTAAAAACCCTCTTATTTTCCCATGTAATGTTTAATTCCTGCTGTTCAGATAAAATAATATTTAGGTTCAAGAAGGCTGACTGGTCACTGGGTCCTAAAGGGAAGATTCATGGGTGCCAAACCCTTTTGGATACAGTCAATCCCCACTGTGCTGCAGCCCAGGGCCCTGTCTGAGGGTGGCTGGGTCATGGGATTCGAGCCTGCGAACGGGCAGGGTGTGGGGCCTGACGTCTGGCACTGTTAGAGCAGAGAGGGGCACAGCTTCTGGTAGTGCTGCAAGTCTCAGGGGGATCTGCAGAGAACAAAGAGTGGAGCTCTCATAGCAGGAAACAAAGATACGCCCTGTCAGACCTCCGCCCACCCAGCAATGAGGCTCTGAGTCCCTGGGCTCACAAATAAACCAGAGAGCAAAGTCACTGTAAATGCCTTTGCTGGTTACATTAGTGGGAGGAAATGCCCCGGAGGTGATTTGGGGTAGTGCTGATGTTCCACCTGGGGTTCCATTTCTGGAGGTGTCAGTGTGCTGGGCTCAAACCTCCCGGGGGCCGAATGAGAGGACACCATGTTGTCTCCCCACCCTCAGGTCCTGACAGGTTCAAGCCCAGAGCACCTGGAGCCTCTAAACAGGGGACCCTCCCCACAGAGAAATCCCCATTGGGGTTTTACCTTTCCAAGCTTGCTTTGAGTGACAGATTTCTATGAAGCTTGAGCAACCCACTGTAAAGCATGAGCACATGACGGGGAGGGGTTCCCAAGCTCCTTAGCACTGCCTGCCCTCCATCCCTTTCACTGAGTCACCCTAACAGCCCAGCTGAGTCCTCTGCCATTGCACTGAACATCTGCAAATGCAAACTGCTTACAGGCTTCACTCTTCAGGGCACATTTGAAAGACACTGGAACCTGGTAACATACCCAATTCCTGCTGGAGGAGAGCTCTGACACTAGAGGTCACCAACCTGCGGGACAAGCAATCGCTACAAAGGTTGCAGAAGCAGCAGGTAGCATCTGTTCAGATAGGGAGGCCACTGCCTTTATGTATCATGCTGGCACTTTCCCTTGGGGGCCACTTGGACATCAGGGAACCTCAGCTGCTTAGCTTTTTACAGCTCCAGTTTTAAGCCCATCATGGCCAATGGGTAAAGTGCAGGAGGCCAAATGAGAGGGGATGAGAAGTGATGCTAAACAACTGGACATCAGTGCCAGGCCGGCTGGAGGCTCCGTTCATGGAATCTGAGCTAGCTCATTTTTCGTGTGGTTGTGATAAATCACATGGCTCCCTCAGGGTGATTGATTGGCAAATTTGCTGAGTCACAGCTGTGATCTTACTAATAAAATAAAATAAAATATAGGAGCAGATTACTCCCTAGCATCACAAACCTCAGATGCAATCAGGGAAGGGAGATTCCATGAGACTTCGTACAGGGAAATTTCCCTCACATTTTTGCTCTTTATGTTTTAAACCAGGACAGGGGAAACTTTCTTTTTCTTTTTTTTTTCAATTTCCCCATCAGAGGTCACTGACCCACAGAAAATGACTTGGGGACTACACAGAAGTGAAAAAGAAAAAGAAAAAAACACCTCCCCTTACTTATCTACTCCCAATGTTCCCAAGAGAATTAGCATAAAATCCTCACAATTGTCTCACTCTTCAAGCTGTGACAGACAGCTCATCTACAGTGAATGCTTATCACTCAGAAGCTCTGACTGGATACCTCAGCTTCATCGGTTCTGGCGCTTGTGACGGGAGCCACACTGTCACCATCAAATTCCCTAAACTAAAAGGTTTACTAGCAAATAGCACAAACATTAGAGGAAATGGTTTTAAAATATCAGGCAGCTGGCATGCGTCTACACACATCTGTCTCGTGTCACTACAAGGTAAGTGGAAAAGGCTTTGCTCTGCAGATGAACAGAACCAGCCCAATGTACATACTTTTAGGAAAATAAGGAGCTCTTGGACCCAGCCTAGTTTCCCTGTGTCTCTGAGAGCACCTTCCCATCTGCTTTGTCCCGTTCCTGCGACAGCAGCCTTTGCCAAGACCTGTGTGAGCCTGGGCCCAGCTCAACCATGCCCTTCTTACTGGCCAAGATGAGGAGCTGAGCTTTGCCCTCAGACTGCTTTCTCCCAGCCAGACCCTGTCAGATGAGCCCCTGTGGCCATTGCTCCATTGCTTGGCAGGTAGTCCTGTTTAGCCTCAAGCTCCAGTGACTGTGGCTGAATTCTCGGCAGCCCCTGTGGTATTCCAACAACTCCCCTCAGAAACCCACAACCTGCCTCACACTCTCATTTCTGAGCACTCTGACATCTGCACAGACCCCAAGCTACTGGTGTCAGAGGCTTCCCAGAAGCAGCTATCACAGGAGGCAGTGGGAAGAAGCCGTTATCAGTAAATGCCAGGGGTGCTGCTCTGTGGAACCCTGACACAGCCCTGATCTTAAGGTCTCTGAGTATCTGAACAGCTTCAATGTATTTATGCTCCCCACCACCCCATGAGGCAGGGCAGGGCTATTGTCTTGTGCAGAGGTCCAGAGGCAGCCAGTGGCTCACCCAGACATGTCAAGGGAAACAAACAGCTCTCCTGAGTCACCTAGCAGTGCCCAGACCCCAGGTGCAGCTTTCCAACCACCTGAGCAGTGACAGGCCTGGCTGGATTCTCCGCTGCACCACTCATACTCGCCGCTGTGCGGTGGGAAGGCCAGGAACCACTTATAGTGGTGTGACTCACAGACCTGTTCTCCCTCTGCCTCAGACCTGTTTAGAGTAGTCTTTGGGCTGGGCTGATCTATGCTTGGTAGGAACAGCTTCCAAGACCGGCTAAATCAGCGGCTGATCACAATCCGGTTGAGCCGGTACTTGGTGGGGTTGCGAGGAGAAAGGCAATTCGACAGGAGAATTACCCCCCTCGGCCTCCCTCGGTGGGGATGCCAAAGTACGTCGAACTAAGCCATGTCATGTCGACTCCAGCTACAGAATTCAAGTTGCTGGAGTTGTGGGACTTTGTTCCTCTGCCCCCTAGTGTGAGCCTGCCCTCACTCTCGGCCTGGGGTACTTACAAGCCATCCATCAGGACCTTCCTTCTCCTTCACTCAGGAGCATCTCCCCTCCCTGCTGGCTGGGGCCGGTCTCGTTTCAAGCAAGCTGCAGTCCTACTGGCCTCTCTCCAGCTGCCACCCATGATATCTTAGTCCCTTCCCCCTGGGCTGAGCTCGGGCAGCTGTTCCTCCCTTGCTGGTATCACCCACGTTATGAGAGAGGATGCAGCTTGTGCGTCCTCCTAAGTCTCCCCCTAGCTGGCAGGGAGTGAGAGGAACCAGGCACCTTCCTAAAAGTCCCCTGTCCCAAGCCCTGAAAGAGCACAGTCACCTGGGATTTCCCAATTTTGCAACTATTCCCTGGCATCATCTTCCACTCACCCACTAGCTGCCTCTCTGGGCCTCTGTCAGCTCTAAAGGCCACAGGAAACTTAAAGGGCCACATCCAGAATCAGGGGTTGATTGACTCCTCTCATCACCCTTACCCCTGAAGTCAACAGCCCCTAACACACTGCTGGCTGAGGGTGGGCCCCCAACCTCACGTTGGACAGCAGAGTCCCAAATGCAGAGTCCAAGTCCTGGTGTGGGCTGAAAAGCTCCATGCCTACCAAAGGATTGTGGGTAGCGCCATCCTTTACAGACCTGGGGGCAGAGGGGGGTCTTAAACCCCTGCACTCCCCACAAAACCATAGCCCTTGACTGGGGAGGGTGGAGGATCCAAGATTCCCCAGAGCAGCACTTGTTCCCTGCACTCTCCTTACTATGGCCTGGTTCTGATGCCCAGCCTAGCTGGTGGGCAAGGCTCAAGGAAAGAGATGAAATGGGAGGTGGGAGTTTGGGAGAAGAGGAGGCCTGGACTGAGGCCATGAGGAGGTGGGGATCCTGCGGATGTCCTAATTTAGTCTTTTGACAATGGGGTCACCCCATGCTGCATTAACAGGTGTGTTGTGAACAAGACACAAGAAGTCATTCTTTCGCTCTACTCTGTGTTGCTTAGGCCTTAGCTGGAGTTTTGTGTCTAGTTCTGGGCACCGCCGTTGAAGAAAGATGTGGAGAAATTAGAGAGTGTCCAGAAAAGAGCGACAAGACTAATTAAGGGTCAAGAGAATGTGACCTACAAAGAAAGGCTGAAAGAATTGGGATTATTTAGTTTGGAAAAGAGAAGACTGAAGGGAGACATAGCAGCGGTTTTCAGGTATCTGAAAGGGTGTGATAAGGAGGAGGGAGAAAACTTGTTCTTTTTGGCTTCTGAGGATAGAACAAGGGGCAATGGACTTAAACTGCAGCAAGGGAGGTTTAGGTTGGATATTAGGAACAAGTTCCTAACTGTCAGGGTGGTCAAACAGTGGAATAAATTGCCAAGGGAGGATGTGGAATCTCCATCGCTGGAGATAGTTAAGAACAGGATAGATAGATGTCTATCAGGGATGGTTTAGACAGTACGTGGTCCTGCCATTGGGGCAGGGGGCTGGACTCAATGGCCTCTCAAGGTTCCTTCCAGTCTTGTATTCTATGATCCTATTATTCTATGATTCTACACTGAATGGGCTGACCTCAGATAGGAGCTAGACTTGCCATTGTGGGGGATAGGAGGCTCATTTGGCCCTCTTTGCATTGCTGGGCCAGTGTCAATGGAGGAGAAGGGCATGGGGACCTAAGCATCTTGCCAGGACTCCTGTGTGTCAGACCCTCTCCCCCCCACACACCTCTGTCCTGCCTTGGTGGGGAATGGGCTTAGCAAGTAGGCAGGGTGCAGAACTATGGTGTGTGTGTGTGTGCGTGTGTGTGTGTGTGTGTGTGTGTGTGTGTGTGTGTTGGGAGCTGTCTGAATGGCTTCTCCAGGGGATCCTGCATTAATCACAACTCTGACACAACTCAGTCACAAGCACCCGGCTGAGGGTATAGGGAAAGTGTGGTTGTTGTGTGTGTGCCCCTTGACTAGCCCCTGTCCATAATTGGTGCAGCTTCATGGATCACTCAGCAACTGAGAACGTTCAGGAAGGGCCTGGACTGTGACCACCAAACAGTTCGGTAGCTTTTTTCCTGGCGCGCAGACATTTAACCAGAGGCGAGACAGTCACAGGCCAGGTGTCATGGGAAACAGCTTCCACGCCATTTTCTTTATTGATAGCACCAACAGGAATTCCAAGGTTGGAGAAACCACTGTCTCTAGAGAGTGGAGCTCATTATCTCATGTCATCACAGTTCCCGGATGGAATAAGTTGCTGGGACCTGTGTCTCTTGTCTCCTGTGCCGCCCAGGCTGCAGCTGAATGGTAAACTGACTTTTCACTTCACAAACACCCTGATTATCCTGGCGCGCAGTTGTTTGCTTTTCACGCTGTACACAATTGGGTTCATCAGGGGTGGGACCAGCAAATAGATGTAGCCCAGGATGATCTGAGGCAAGTGGGAAGAACCCTTCCCAAATCTGTGTATCAAAGTCAGGCTGAACTCTGGAGTGTAGAAGAGGAGAACGGCACAGAGGTGAGAAACGCAGGTGTTCAGGGCCACAAGAAATTCTGAGTGGGATGCGATGCTCAGCACTGTTCTGAGGATCATCACATAAGAGATGAAGATGAGCAGTGCGTCCAGCCCCACTGTTACAACTGTAATAATTAAGCCATAGATGTTGTTGACTGAGATGTCCGCACATGCCATATTCATGACTTCCATGTGCAGGCAGTAGGAATGGGAGAGGACGTTGGCTCGACAGTATCGATACCGTGTCAGGAGAGCAGGGAGTGGGAATATTACACCCACCCCTCTGAGGGCAAACACTATTCCCAGCTTGGTTACTCTTCTCAGGGTTAAGATGGAAGCATATCTCAGAGGGTTACAGATTGCGACAAAGCGGTCATAGGCCATCAACAAGAGTATGGAGGATTCAATGAGCTGAAGTGACTGGATGAAGAACATTTGGGCAAAACAGGCACTGTGGCTGATCTCTCTATAGTTAAATAAAAACACGCCCAGTATTGTCGGTATGGTGGATATCAGCAAGCCAAGGTCTGTGATGGCCAGCATGGAAAGGAAAATGTACATGGGCTCATGGAGGCTTAAATCTGTTTTTATAATGAAGAGAATGACTGAATTTCCCACTAGTGAAATAACATACGCCAAACAGAAGGGGATAGAGCACCAGAGGTAGATGTCTTCCTGCCCTGGTATCCCAGTAAGAAGGAACACTGCAGAGTTGAATTTGGTCCCATTGAGAGCTGACATAATGTCCAGGGGGGTCTCCGGAGTTGTGAACTTTTCTTCCTAAAAGGAAAAAGAACATAACAGATGATACTTAACGAGACATTAATCTGCTCTCGTTGCAAGTCTAAATAATTCCGGCATCCAAAGAAGATCAGCAAAAGCATGCTCTGGAATTGACACCACAGGTAGGCCAGGCAGTGTTCGACTGGATCCGTGGCCTACAGTCCATTTGGCCCAGTACTCAGTGGCCAGTTCCAGATGCTGCATAGGAAAGCAGAAGAAGCCCTGCAACAGGAAACTTTCTAAAATAGCCTGCCCCTAGAGGAAAAACAAAATAAACAAACAAACCTCCCCAACACCCACTAATTAGATATATTTTACAATGTAAATAAGGGCATCTTAGAGCCTTTCCATGACATTATTTTCAAATTGTCACCGCTGAACTTGGATTATCCGATGGCTCATATGAACACACAGTCCCTCTTTCGTTTCTGGTAAGTTTGGGGCCCTTTGTGGCACAGCTCACTTTAGCCAAGTGTGATTTTAAAAGGAATATTGCTCAGAAACCCTTTCTCACCCTCCACTTCTGAGCATTGCCTGTTGTCGCAGGACATATAGAAACATATGGCTAGTGTGTGGCAAAAACAGTCATTTCATGTACCTCTGCTAACTTGAAGCTATTTGTATTTATTTGCATATCTTTTTCTTACTTATTATATACATATATAATATTTGTCATTCCCTGAAATCCAGATTATGTCATTGCTCTCTTGCAGCATTTGGGATAACTTCTTAGGGTCAAAGACTCAATTCAGTTTTATTAACTTCAGCAGCCTCACTCCAGATTTACATATGTAAATTTGATCAGAAATGGACAGTAGAAACTTTCCCTTACCAAATGCTTCTGGTGAAATGATCTGACCCCGAAGAAGACTTCCAAGAGAAGCTGATGCACTTCCTCTGGCCAGTATCACAGTTACTTTAGCTGGGAAAGGGAGGTGATGGTGTCACAAATAGGTGAAAAGTGCAAATGCTACATTTACACTACAGTCCAGCTGTGTGCAAGGTACGTCACTCATGCTCTTGTAAAAGTGATGGTTGCAAATTACAGTAAAGACACTATTCCCTCTCCTTTCCTGCACCTCAGCTCTAATCTTTGCTGAAACACAGACCAAAGGTTCTCTTCTTTTAGGACTTTGTGGAAGGTCCAGCACAGATGTGGTAAGGGGACATTTTCACGACTCTAAATAAAATTGTTTGAATCAACTTCTGGTCAGTTACCAGGAGACACAATCATACAACCGTACACTGAACAAAGCATTAATAGCACAAACCTATTGCAAATAGTAGACAGGAAATACATGGCTCACACTGGCTGGACCATGGAAGACACCCATCTCAATCTTATCAACTTTTCTGTGAACATTTTTACTCACACCTTTCTTCTTTGTTGTTGATTTTTTTTAAATAAACCTTTTGATTTTAAAGTGACAACATCATGATCATAAGGTAAGATCTAAGTTGTGGAATGACCTGGGTGTGTGGCTGGGTCCTTACGATTAAAAGAACCTTCTATTTGGTGAGTGTGGCTTCGAAGAACTACTCCTCTCTGAATCCAGTGTGTTTTGTTGGTGATCTAAAACCTGGCACACCTGAGGAAACTGCTTGTGTGATTTCTCGTAAGCCAGTGTGATGAGACAGTTTATTTTTGCGGTTGGTGCAGTATATTTTATGGGCAAATAATGATCAGCATTTTGAAAAAGATGTGCCCTGTTTTACAGTAGCATGACATGAATTTATCATTCTTTGTGAAACACAAAGACACAGTTACAGTGGTGGAGCTGGGAGGATCCACAGAACGTGGTCACCGAAGCTTTGGATCAGACATTTCAAAATGTGAAATTGAGAATTTTCTTGATTAAAGAACAGTTTCAGAGAGTGAGAGATTATTATATGAGGAATTGGACAGAAAACATCTTAAAGAAATGTTATTCGAGAGGGGTTTCTCCTTTAAGAGAAAGGCCCCAGAGCAAGAACTGAAATCCCTGCTAGTGGCTGTTGATAAGAGGCAGAGGAACCAGCCTTAAGTGATACTGCAGATGCAATCAAAGCGCAAGCCCTGAGGGAGAGCCTGTGTCTTGAACATGAAGAGAGACTGACAGAACTCTAGATGCAAGAGTAGCAAGCCTTGGCCTATCTGGACAAAGAGGCTGAAGAACGAACCACAGGTGCTTACAGGAACTGCATGGAATGGCGGCCTCTAGTGAGAGGTTGTCAGAAGGAAACTCCAAATCCAACGAGCAATGAAAGAACAGTGGAAACTGTATAATCTTGAAAGTCCAGTTTATGACGAGACAGATACGTTTAATGGGATTGATATTGTAACCCAATCCCAAAGCAGGTATGAGTGTGACTCCTTTCCATGCTCTTTTTCAGAAATTTGTTAAGACTGCGTCTGTGACTCTGAACAGATCTCTGGGTTTAACCCGTCATTCTAGGACCTGAGAGGGTGATTCCAGCCTTGGGTGATGGAAGGTAGCTGTTTGTTCAAAAGGACAGTTTATATGTGAAAGAAACTTCTGAATATCTGCTTAATATCTTCGAGCATGTCTATGCTACAGAGTAATTCTGGAATAGCTTATCCCGGAGGCTGTTTCTACACAGGCCACTTTCTTCGAACGTGGCGTGGTAATACACGGTCTGACATATGCTAATGAGACACAAATGCAAATTACCAGGTCCTCATTAGCATAATGTCATGTGATTTTGAGTCCAGTAGACTGTTCTTCCGGATTCCACAGCGCCGTGTAGAAGCGCGGCCCCTGGGGTGAGGTCTTCTGGAAAAAGAACTTCCTTCTGAAATACCCGCCCTCCCGGGGGCCGAGCTTCTAAACAGCATTTTGTAGTCCGGAAGAATGCTCTTCTGGACTCCAAATCATGTGATGTTATGCTAATGAGGTGCAGGGAATTTGCATATGTGCCTCATTAGCATATTTCACATCGTGTATTACCATGCCACTTTCGAAGAAAGTGGCCTGTGTCGAAAAGGCCAGAGTTATTAGTCCAAAAATTAGCTATTCTGGAATAACACATCCACACTATAGGGAAGCCTCAAAATAAGCAAAACTTATTCCGAAATAGTGTGTCTACATGCAATAGATCCTACTTCAGATTAGAGCCCCTGGAAGCATGTAAAAAACAGGCACTTGCAACCAGTGTTCTATGTCTGCAAAGAAGTGTTGTTTCAAAATAACGTATTCCAGAATAATTTATTTCAAAAGATCCACTATTCCCTGTCTATACTGCCTGTATTCCAAAACATCTATTTTGGGATAAGCACTATTTCCTGAAGAATGAAGGTTACAAAAATATAAATTAGTTGTCCACTGTTTCAAAATTATTTCAAAAAAATCGCTTTTGCTGTTTAGATGCTCTCAAAGCTATTTTGGAATGATGGACATCACTGAAAGATAATTTTGCTATGTAAACACTCATTTAGAAATGAATCTGGAAGTAGATGAAGCACAGAAAGAACTCACTGATCAGAAACAAGTTTCTTCAGATTAAATTCAAGTGGATGATCAGGTTCAAGCCTGAGCTAAGGGAGGGAAGGTGTATATATTTTGTGTGCGATGGATTTGGGGCTAGTAAGCTTATGACAGTGAATCTGAAAAAGGCAAAAGGGATTTGTTTAAGTAGCTGAGTGTAATATGGAGATTAGCAGTGTTGAAAAGCCCACCATTGATTGACCTCACAACCCTGAGCTTACAAGGCCAATGCTCTAGGCACTGAGATAAACCTCAGATGGAAGCCCAGATAGCAGAATGGGTAGAGTAGAATAACTGTGCAGTTAGCCTCTTAAGAAAACAGAAGTGGCAGGAAAATTACCATCTCTAGAAACTTGTGTGTCTTGTGATCACTTAGCAACCGATGCCCTGTGCAAGCATCTGTCGAAAGGATAGAATGGGCCGTGTGGGTGACGGAGTGTCACTGGATGTGAAAGATAATGTAGAATCAAATGAAATGAGAATTTTAATTGAATCAAAATGTTCCTTAGAATCACTATGGATAGTAACTCCAAGCTCTACTAAGAATATAGCAGTAGGGATATATTATCAACCACCTGATCAGGATGGTGATGGTGATGTTGAAATGCTAAGGGAGATTAGAGAGGCTACCAAAATAAAACACTCAGGAGTAATGGGAGATTTCAATTATCCCCATATTGACTGGGTAGATGTCACATCAGGACGAGATGCAGAAATAAGATTTCTCAATGCCGTTAATGACTGCTTCTTGGAGCAGCTGGTTCAGGAACGCACAAGTGGACAGGCAATTCTCAATTTAGTACTGAGTGGAGTGCAGGATCCGGTCCATGAGGTCACTATTACAGGACCACTTGGGAATAGTGATCATAATGTAATAACATTTAATATTCTTATGGTGGGAAGAACACCTCAGCACTCCAGCATTTAATTTCAAAATGGAGAATTTTGCAAAAATGATGAGGTTAGTTAAACAGAAACTAAAAGCCAGAGTGACTAGAACAAAAACCCTGCAAGCTGCATGGAAGCTTCTCAAAGACACAATAATAGAGGCCCAACTTAAAAGTATACTCCAAATTAAAAAAAACATACTAAGAGACCGAAAAAAGACCCATGTAAAACAGGCAGTGAGGGATAAAAAGGCATCTTTCAAAAAGGGGAAGGCTAATCCCAGTGAGGTAAATAAATAGGAACATAAACACTACAACATTAAGGCTACGTCTACACGTGCACCCAACTTCGAAATAGCTTATTTCGATGTTGCGACATCGAAATAGGCTATTTCGATGAATAACGTCTACACGTCCTCCAGGGCTGGCAACGTCGATGTTCAACTTCGACGTTGCTCAGCCCAACATCGAAATAGGCACAACGAGGGAACGTCTACACGGCAAAGTAGCACACATCGAAATAAGGGAGCCAGGCACAGCTGCAGACAGGGTCACGGGGCGGACTCAACAGCAAGCCGCTCCCTTAAAGGGCCCCTCCCAGACACACTTTCATTAAACAGTGCAAGATACACAGAGCCAACAACTAGTTGCAGACCCTGTATATGCAGCACGGACCCCCAGCTGCAGCAGCAGCAGCCAGAAGCCCTGGGCTAAGGGCTGCTGCCCACGGTGACCACAGAGCCCCGCAAGGGCTGGAGAGAGAGTATCTCTCAACCCCCCAGCTGATGGCCGCCATGGAGGACCCCGCTATTTCGATGTTGCGGGACGCGGATCGTCTACACGTCCCTACTTCGATGTTGAACGTCGAAGTAGGGCGCTATTCCCATCCGCTCATGGGGTTAGCGACTTCGACGTCTCGCCGCCTAACGTCGATTTCAACTTCGAAATAGCGCCCAACACGTGTAGACGTGACGGGCGCTATTTCGAAGTTACTGCTGCTACTTCGAAGTAGCGTGCACGTGTAGACGCAGCCTAAGTGTCAAACTGTAATAAGGAAAACCAAAAAAGTTTTTGAGAAACAGCTAGCTAAAAGCTCAAAAAGTAATTAACAAAGTGTTTTTTAAATACACTAGAAGCAGGAAGCCTGCTTAAAATCCAGTAGGTACCCAAGACGACACAAATACAAAAACCGCAATCAAGGACGATAAAGCCACTGCGGAGACTAAATTATTTCTTCACTTCAGTCTTCACGGTGGAGGATGTTGGGGACATTCCCAAACCTTCACCGTTTTTTGTGGGAAATGAAACTGAGGAACTGTCCCAGATTGAAGTGTCATTAGAGAAGGTTTTGGGACAAATAAATAAACTTAATGTTAACAAATCACTGGGACTGGATGGAATTCATCCAAGGGTTCTGAAAGAACTCACATGGGAAATTGCAGAACTGCAGTTTAGTCTACAGAAGAGAAGACTGAGGGAGGACTTGATAACAGCCTTCAATTTACTGAAGGGAAGTTGAAAAGAGGCTGGAGAGAGGCTGCTCACACTGGTCACGGATGGCAGAACACAGAACAATGGTCTCAAATTGTGGTTGGGAAGGTCCATGTTGAACATTAGGAAAAACTTTTTCACTAGGAGGGTGGTGAAGCATTGGAACGGTCTACCCAGGGAAGAAGTGGAGTATCCATCCCTGGAGGTGTTTAAGTCTCGCCTCGACAAAGCCCTGGATGGGCTGATCTGATGGGTTTGATTCTGCCTAGGGCAGGGGGCTGGACTTGATGTTTTTTTTGGTCTCTTCCAGCTCTGCTGTTCAATGATTGTATGATTCTATTAACACTAGTTTGTAACCTGTCCTTTGGATCAGCTTCCGTACCTAATGACTGCAAGATAGCAAAAGTCAAGATGTTTTCTGCAGAGGGAAATCGTGTCTTACTAATCTGTTAGAGTCCTTTGAAGGGGTTAACAAAATGCAGACAGGGGAGATCCAGTGGATATGGTATACCAAGATTTCCAGAAACGCTTTGGCAAGGTACCTCATCAAAGGCTCTTATATAAATTAAGTTGTCATGGGATAAGAGGGAAGGTCCTTTTATGGACTGAGACCTGGTTAAAAGACAGGAAATGTAGTAGTAGTAGTAGCATCCTTCAGTCTACGTAGACTATGGATCGCGCCCTTCGTAGTTCCATTTGGGATCATCATTTGCAGCATCGAGTGTGATTGTGAAGGCCCACACGAGAGTGACAGTCCTTGCTGCATCTGTTACTTGTGTAGTGGGTATCTGGCAGGTCCTTACTGTGCTTTCTGTGGGCTCGCTTCTCCTCTGCTTGCTGTCTGATCCTCATCTCACCCTTCTGAAGGCCCTTGTGTAGTTCCTGCCTCCATCTCTTGTGATCGTCTGCCAGCTCCTCCCAGCTGCCTGGCTCAACGTCTACCTCCCTGGGGTCCCTTTTGCAAACATCTCTGTAGCGCAATTGTCGGAGTCCGGGAGGTATTTTGCCAGAGGCTAGCTTGCCATACAGGATGTCTTTTGGGATCCTTCCATCATTCATCCTGTGGACATGGCCAAGCCAGCGGAGCCGACGCTGCCTGAGGACGGTGTTCATGGTTGGGATTCCAGCTTGCTCAAGAATGGCGGTGTTGGACACTCTGTCCTTCCACAATATTCCAAGGATGCGCCTGAGGCAGAGCAAGTGATAGATGTTCAGCTTCTTTTCCTGGTGGGCATACAGGGTCCGAGACTCGCTGCCGTAAAGGAGGGTGCTGAGGATGCAGGCTCTGTAGACTTGCATTTTGGTGTGGGTGTACAACTTGATGTTATTCCACACTCTCTTGCTGAGTCTGGACAGAGTTGTGGCTGCTTTTCTGATCCTCCGATGTAGCTCAGTCTCCAATGACAGGGTGTAAGTGATGGTGGACCTGAGGTAAACGAACTCGTGGACGACCTCTAACAAATAGTTGTCAATGCTGATTCATGGAGGTTCAGCAACGTCCTGACCATGTACGTTTGTCTCCTTTAGGCTGGTGGAAAGCCCGAAGTCCTTGCATGCTTTGGAGAACTGATCCAGCAGTTTCTGAAGCTGATCTTCTGTGTGTGACACTACAGCAGCGTCATCTGCGAACAGCATATCTATGGTGAGGACTTACCACACCTTCGATTTAGCGTTCAGCCTTGCAAGATTAAACAGTTTCCCCTCAGATCTTGTGTGCAAAAAGATGCCCTCTCTTGAGGATCCAAAGGCATGCTTCAGGAGGAGTGCAAAGAAGATCCCGAACAATGTCAGAGCAAGGACACATCCTTTTTTGACGCCGCTCCTGATGCTGAAAACATCTGATAATGTGCCGCCATATTGGATGGTTCCTCTCATGTCTTCATGGAAAGACTGGATCATTTTGAGTAACCGTGGTGGACATCCTATCTTGTGGAGCAGTTTAAACAGTCCATCCCTGTTGACCAAGTTGAAGGCCTTGGTCAGGTCGATGAAGGCAATATAGAGTGGCTTCCTCTGCTCCCTGCATTTCTCCTGCAGCTGCCTCAGAGAGAAGACCATGTCAATGGTAGACTTCTCTGCACGGAATCCACACTGTGATTTGGGGTACACCCTCTCAGCAATCTTCTGGAGTCTGCCAAGGATGACACGAGCAAACAGTTTACCAGTGGTGCTTAGGAGGGAGATTCCACAGTAATTCTTGCAGTCCCTTCTGTGTCCTTTGTTCTTATACAATGTTACAATGTTAGCGTCGTGCATATCCTGTGGAACCTCTCCCTCTCTCCAGCACAGGCACAGTAGCTCATGTAGGGGTTCCAGGAGGGTGTCCGTGGCACACCTGATTACCTCTGGTGGTATACGATCCTGGCCTGGGGCCTTTCCTACTGCAGTGCTGTCGATGGCTTTCTTCAGTTCATCAACAGTTGGTTCCTGAGCCAGTTCGTCCATTACTGGTAGGAGCTCGACGGCATTGAGGGCTGTATCAACCACAATGTTCTCGTGTGAGTACAGCTTGGAATAGTGCTCGACCCATCTCTCCATCTGTTTGGCTTTGACAGTGATGACTTCACCAGATTTGGATTTCAGAGGTGCCATCTTGTTCTGGGTGGGTCCTAATGCCTTTTTGATGCCCTCGTACATTCCCCTGAGACTACCAGAGTCAGCACTGGTTTGGATGCTGCTGCATAGCTGGAGCCAGTGGTTGTTGGCACAGCGCCTGGCTGTCTGCTGTACTGTTTTTCTGGCTGCTCTGAGTGCTTGCAGGGTACGCTGGCTCGGTGAGCATTTGTACTCCAGGAGTGCAGCACGCTTCTTTTCAATGACTTGAATCATCTCATCATAGTTAGCTTCGAACCACTCATTTGTGTTTCTAGCTCTTCTTCCAAACACCGACAAGGCCATGTTGTAAATTGTATCCCTTAGATGCTGCCATATGGATGTCACTTCAGCAACCCCAGGGCTGCTGTGCAGATTATGCTCGAGGGTCTCTCTGAACTTTTTGGCTCTCTCTGAGTTTGCTGCCTTTCTGGAATCAATGCAGGGCCTTCCAGCTGGTTTAGAGTGGAACAGCTTCTTGGGTCTCACCTTGAGTTTGGAGCAAACTAGCGAGTGATCTGTATTGCAGTCAGCACTATGATAGCTGCATGTCAGAAGGACGTTTTTGAGGTTATCACGTCTAGCGATGACCACGTCTAGCTGATGACAGTGTTTCGAGCGTGAGTGTGGGTGTCTCCATGACACTCAGTGCTGTGGTTTGGTTTGGGAAAATGTGTTTGTGGTGCACAGATTGTGGGATGTGCAAAGTTCGAGAAGACGCTGTCTGTGTTCATTCATCTTTCCCACGCCAAAGTGGCCTGAGCAAGAAGGCCATGAGTCATGATCAGCTCCAACTCTCAGAGGAAATGATGGGTAGGCATAAATGGTAAAGTTTCCGAATGGAGAGAGTAACTAGTGGTGTCCCCCAAGGCTCAGTCCTAGGACCAATCCTGTTCAATTTATTCATAAATGATCTGGAGAAGGGGGTGAGCAGTGAGGTGGAAAAGTTTGCAGATGACACTAAACTGTTCAAGACAGTCAAGACAAAGGCAGACCGTGAAGAACTTCAAAAAGATCTCATCAAACTGAGTGATTGGGCAGCAAAATGACAAATGTAATTTAATGTGGATTAGTGTAAGGTAATGCACTTTGGAAAAAATGACACCAACTATACTTACAATATGATGGGGGCTAATTTAGCTTTATCAGGAAAGAGGTTTTGGAGTTATTGTGGGTAGTTCCTTGAAAACATCCGTGCAGTGTGCAGAGGCAGTCAGAAAGGCAAATAGGATGTTAGGTATTATTAACAAAGGAATAGAAGATAAGACAAGAGTATCTTAGTGCCCCATATAAATCTATGGTATACCACATCTTGAATACCATCTACAAATGTGGTCTCCTCACCTACAAAAAGATATCCTGGCACTGGAAAAGGTTCAGAAAAGGGCAACTAAAATGATTAGGGGCTTGGAACAGGTCCCATATAAAGAGAGGCTAAAACGACGGGACTTTTCAGTTTAGAAAAAAGGAGACTGAGGGGGGACATGATGGAGGTATATAAAATTATGACAAGTGTGGAGTGGGTGAATAAGAAGTTATTTACTTGTGCCCATAATCAAGAACTAGAGGACACCAAATGAAACTAATGGGAAGCAAGTTGAAATCTAACAAAAGAAAGTTCTTCTTCACTCAGCTCATAGTTAACCTGTGGAACTCCTTGCCAGAGGAGACTGTGAAGGCTAGGACTATAACAGGATTTAAGAAAGAGCGATACAAATTCCTGGAGGTTAGATCCATAAAAGGCTATTAGCCAAGGGTAGGAATGGGTTCCTGGCCTCTGATTGTCAGAGGCTGGAGATGGAAGTCAGGAGACAAATTGCTTGGTCATTGTCTTTGGTCCACCCCCTCTGGGGCACCTGGCATTGGCCACTGTCAGCAGACAGGCTGCTGGGCTGGATGGACCTTTGGTCTGAGCTAGTATGGCCTTTCTTATGTTCTATGTTTTTATGTTCAAGCAGATGTTGGCAATGGGAGGATAATGGCAATGGAATGGAACCTTCAGTGTAACAAGCTTGTGAAAATGGTTGGTATATCTTTAAGACCAAGTCCAGCCTTGGAATTGGTAATGGTCAAGAATATGAAAACTGATGAACAGAACAGCGTGTGTATTGATCAAACTATCTGACTGATGGGGGAGAAAAACTTCCTGTTAATTGTTAGCAAACAGGACACACCCACCCAGCCGGTGGACTTTGCTACACAAGAAGGCTCAGATTCTGAACCTTAATCATGCAAAAGGCACAAATTAATCCCCAAATGCTCAAAGCCCAAGGGTTTTGAACAAAGAGTGTGGCTTAACAAAAATGCTTGAAAATGTACACGTGCAGTGGAGTTAATATTCACATAAATACTCATATTAACATTTGTGACTGTGTTACTGGTACTCAGAACTGCAAAAATGTCCCATGTGCCTAATCTTAAAAACCCTTGCATATGTTAAGAGTGATACATTGGATATGTTTTGTTAAAAAAAGGCTTGTGATACTGGTATTTCATAGTTAGTGCCTGGAAATAGTCTTGCAACTGTACGTGACAAACATGATATTGCATACCTTACATTCTGTATGCAAAGGAAAACTGAGTCATATTGCTTTCCTGGACAAATGTGAGGATTCCTATACAATGGAGAACATTAATTATTCACAGGGACTTCATGTTAATTTTTGCCAGAGTTTGTATGAATACATCAGCTATTTTCTTTAGCTCTTGGCAAGATCGCATAAGACATACAGAATACATGCTGCAAGAGTAGTTCCAATCCACTCTTGGTCCAACCAAACTTTATTTTAGATTTGTCAAGGCAGGGGTCAATAAACTTTTTATGTGGGGCCCCAACCTGTCTAATGCAATCCAAAGAGAGCAGTTATCTTTATATGAAAAACAAAAACAAAAAAACAGGTTTCGGCATGTGTCAGAAAAGTCTGTAGAATGTAATAACTTTGCTAATTAGTATAAAAAAGTGAATATACAAACATAAAAAAACAGGAGTATATTTCAACATTTTAATGAGATGTATGAGCCTGACACCGAGCAGTCAATCATGAAATTTCACACACCCCTGAGGGAGCCCTCTCCCCATTTTGAGCACCCCTGCGTCAAGGAGTTCACTCACATTGTTAGTTCATAATGAATCTTGAAGTGAAGAAACCAGCTTCAGACCCATCTGATTTCAATAAATCACTTCTGTTAAACACTAATACGTCAAATCTTCGGCTAGAACCTGCTGTAATACAGAACCAAGAATGGAAAGCATCTGAAAAGCATCCAGAGGTATCCAAGACACCCCTTCCTGCATCAATGCAAAAAAGCAGTTCACGAGCATTTTAAAGACTAACAAAATAATGTATTAGGAGGATGAGCTTTCGTGGGACAGACCCACTTCTTCAGCTCATAGCCTTACTGGAAGAGACTCAATATATAAGGTCTGTTCTGGTATAAAATCTGAATGTATAAGGTCTGTTCTCAATGGTCCCATAAAGTTTGTTTCCAGCCATGAGTCCTGGACATATGTGTTCTGTACTGTAATTGAGCTGTAATTTACCCCTAACCCTGCTTTCACAATTCAGCCAGAGCATGAAATTGCTGAAAATGCATTTGCAAATGACTTTTCCTGGAACAAATAAACACTGAAAACTAGTCATTTGTATTCTTTGGGGCATCCTATCTCTCAGCTCTTTGCAGGATTGTGCTGAGAGCTCACAGCTCTTCTAGAAATGGTTCCCAAACTACCTACAGCCCCATGACTGAGTCACCTCATCAGTCCTGCTGAGTCCTCCCCTATTGCAAAGAACATCCTCAAATGGAAAGAGCCGACAGCCTCCCCCGCACTTTGCATTTGAAAGACACTGAAACATGCCAACATACCAAATTCCTGCTGGAAGGGGAGCTGCTGAGACACAGAGGATTTCAGCCTAAAAGGCAAGAAGTCATTGGAGAGGTTGCACAGACACCAGGCAGTGTGTGTTAAGCTATGGAGAAAACTGCCTTTATGAGGTATGGTGGCACATTCCCTTGGGGGCCTCTTGGCCATCAGGGAGCCTCAACTTGTATGCACCAGCTTTAACCCCATCACAGCCAGTGGAAAACTGCAGGAGGTCAAATCACAAAGGGTGGGTGGTCATGTTACCAAACTAAACTGCATAGTAACCCTGCAGGAGGCTCTGCTCATGATATCTGGTTTCTCATCTCTTGTCCCATTGTTGTAATTAGTATTATGTCTCCCTCGGGTGCTGCTCAGTTATAATGATGATTCAGCCACAGCTGTGTTCTTGAGGAGATGAAATAAATGATAAATAGTAATACTTAATAATAATAAGGACCAGATTTCTCCCAGCAGTCCCCTTTCCTGCATTACAAAGCCAGGGTGCAGGAGTGGGAAGGGAGATGCCGCAGGCCTCTGTACATGGAAGTTTCCATCTGAATGTTCCAGGAGGGGAGATCCCTTCCCATCTCCCATCAGAAGGAAGAGGGGGATCCTGTATTCAGGGATCCCCAGACTTAGGCACAGGTTTTGGTGATCCACTGGCAGCCAGGTCCAGCCATGCACAATCTTACGGCCTCTGGAAAGATACTGGAGCAGGTAATTAAAGAAATCATCTGCAAGCATATGGAAGCTGGTAATGTTCCAGGGAACAGCCAGCATGGCTTTGTTAAAAACAGATCATGTCAAACCAATCTAAGAGCTTTCTTTGATAGAATAACGAGTCTTGTGGATAAGGGAGAAGCGGTGGATGTGGTATACCTAGACTTCAGTAAAGCATTTGACACGGTCCCACATAATATACTTATCAAAAAACTACACAAATACAACTTAGATGGGGCTACTATAAGGTGGGTGAACAACTGGCTGGATAACCGTACCCAGAGAGTAGTTATTAATGGTTTTCAATCCGGCTGGAAAAGTATAACTAGTGGGGTTCTGCAGGGGTCTGTTTTAGGACCGGTTCTGTTCAATATCTTCATTAACAATTTAGATATTGACATAGAAAGTACACTTATTAAGTTTGCAGATGATACCAAGCTGGGAGGGGTTGCAACTTCTTTGGAGGATAGGGTAATAATTCAAAAGGATCTGGATAAACTGGAGAAATGGGCTGAAGTAAACAGGATGAAGTTTAATAAGGACAAATGCAAAGTGCTCCACTTAGGAAGAAACAATCAGTGTCACACATACAGAATGGGAAAGGACTGCCTAGGAATGAGTACAGCAGAAAGGGATCTAGGAGTAATAGTGGACCACAAGCTAAATATGAGTCAACAGTGTGATGATGTTGCGAAAAAGGCAAACATGATTCTAGGATGCATTAACAGGTGTGTTGTGAACAAGACACAAGAAATCATTCTCCCGCTCTACTCTGCCCTGGTTAGGCCTCAGCCGGAGCATTGTGTCCAGTTCTGGGCACCACATTTCAGGAAGGATGTGGAGAAATTGGAGCGGGTCCAGAGGAGAGCAACGAGAATGATCAAAGGTCTAGAGAATGTAACCTATGAAGAAAGGCGGAAAGAATTGGGCTTGTTTAGTTTGGAAGAGAGAAGATTGAGGGGGGACATGATAGCAGTTTTCAGGTATCTAAAAGGGTGTCATAAGGCAGAGGGAGGGAACTTGTTCTTCCTTGCCTCTGAGGATAGAACAAGAGGCAATCGACTGAAATTGCAGCAGGGGAGATTCAGGTTGGACGTTAGGAAAAAGTTCCTAAAGGTCAGGGTGATCAAACACTGGAACGAATTGTCAAGGGAGGTGGTAGAATCTCCGTCACTGGAGCTATTTAAGAAGAGGTTAGACAGATGGCTTTCAGGGATGGTCTAGAAAATTCTTGGTCCTGCCATGAGGGCAGGGGGCTGGACTTGATGGCCTCTCAAGGTCCCTTCCAGTCCTACTCTTCTATGATTCTATGATTCTGCTACTGATCCAAGACCTTTCTACCTCCCTGATAACCCAGGTTTGTCAGAGATGTGCTGCCAGGGCCTGACACAGTAGCCACAGCAGGCTGAAGGGGCATTGTAGAGGGCGGAGTGCGCTGCACAGAGAAGGGAAGGCTAGTTAGTTTAGCTGTTTGGTGCAGACCCTTCCAGAGGCTACTTGAGGTGTTTCAGCCTTTCCTACCCAGAGGGCAGCCACAGACTCTGTCAGTGCCACCTTCATTTATGTTACAAGGGAGAGCCACATGACAAGTCTGAATTGCTGTAGGACATCCAGGTAGATGGAGCTGGGCAGCATCCTGACAGCTGAGCGTCAACAGGAAAATAATCGATTTTCTATGAAAATTCACCCCACAAATTGGGTCAAATCTTCAATGGGGGGTGTGTGGAGTGGGACGGGGGAGGAATAGATTCCAGTCCATAGTAGTAGTAGGCATACTTCAGTCTGCATAGACTATGGATCACGCCCTTTAAAGTTTCAATTGAGGACTTCATTTACAGCACCTATTCTGACTATGAAGACCCACACGAGAGTGACAGTCCTTGCTGCATCTCTTGCAGACGTAGTGGGTGTCTGGCAAGTCCTTATTGTGGTTTCTGTGCGCTCGCTTCTCCTCTGCTAGCTGTCTGATCTTCATCTCACCCTTCTGAAGCCCCTTGTGTAACCCCTGCCTCCATCTGCTGCAGTCGTCTGCTAGTTCTTCCCAGTTGTCCAGTTTGATGTCTACCTCTCTGAGGTCTCTCTTGCAGACATCTTTGTAGCGCAACTGGGGGCGTCTGGGAGGTCTTTTGCCAGAGGCTAGCTCACCATACAGCATGTCTTCCATCGTTCATCCTGTGGACGTGGCCAAGCCAGCGGAGTCGACGCTGCCTGAGGAGGGTGTGCATGGTTGGGATTCCAGGTTGCTCGAGGATGGCGGTGTTGGTCACCCTGTCCTTCCATGATATTCCAAGGATGCCCCTGAGGCAGTACAAGTGGAAGACGTTCAGCCTCTTTTCCTGACGGGCATACAGGGTCCAAGTCTCGCTGCCATAAAGGAGGGTGCTGAGGATGCAGGCTCTGTAGAATTGAATTTTGGTGTGAGTGTACAGCTTGTTGTTATTCCACACTCTCTTGCTGAGTCTGGAGAGAGTTGTGGCCACTTTTCCAATCTTCCTATTTAGCTCAGTGTCCAACGACAGGGTGTCAGTGATGGTGGACCCGAGGTAAACGAACTCGTGGATGACCTCTAATGTATAGTTGACAATGCTGATTGATGGGGATTCAGCAACATCCTGACTCAGTACGTTTGTCTTCTTTAGGCCGATGGTAAGCCCAAAGTCCTTGCACGCTTTGGAGAACTGATCCAGTAGTTTTTGAAGCTGATCTTCTGTGTGAGACACTACAGCAGCATCCCCCAGCTCAAACCAGGAGCCTCTGGGCCTGGTGCTACAGGATCCCACCCCTAGGTGGCAGCACTAGCTCCCAATCAGCCTGCCATACTCTGCCACCAAGAGACCAGCATTTCTTAAATTATGTTCTGCAGAATAACAGTGACTTGGAGATGCACCGTTAGCGTCTGACACTTTTTTGATATCATACATTGATGGCGAATATTTTCTATTATTAAAACCAAATGCAGGGTTATTTCGTCATCTCTTCATCTGTTGCTCAGGGAGCCCTTGGTAATGGTATGTCTGCCGTAACCCATCCATCCACGGAATGATTTCAAAAAATAGGAACAACCATATTGGGTCAGACTAGTGGTCCGTTGACCCAGGTTCCTGTCCTCTGGGGACTGGCTGGCTGTCACGGATATGGGTGCGCCAACAGCCTCCATGCTGATGACATGGAGCGTATTCTTGTTTAATTCTAGGGAGTCAGTCTGGATACCTGTTTTGCCCATCTGTTCTTCATCTACTTTCTTCAGTACATTAACTCATCTGTGTTATTCTTGATGGCCTTTGATGGCTTCACTGCAAACAGTGACAGACCAAGACACGCTTCCCTCCTGACCCTGCCAAGAATAGCCAGTATGGGCCTGGTGTGTGCACTGAGATGAGTGGCCATACTCACCTTTCTTCTGAAATGGTGTCACTACTGTTGAGCCAGTATCCTCTCCCATTCCTGCTGCCTGCACCAGGAAGTCATGATGCTGGCTTAGTCAGATACTAGAGTCAATAGCATCTATGGCTTGTTTACCACACCATGAATAATGGGGCGGGACATACTCTTCATCTTCTTCTCCTATGTGATGATCCTCCAAATAGCTCTTCTCCCTTCGTTCAGAGTCTCCTGGGCTGTGCCTACCTGCTGGTCCCACTTCTCATGAACCCAATCGTGTAAAGTGTGAAAAGCAAACACCTTTGTGTGAGGGTAATGAAGGTGTTCGTCATGAGAAAGGCAAGTTAATGTAACAGCTACAGCACTGGTGACACAGGAGAGAAAAACCAGGCTGTGACTCCCTGAATCCATCCATCTGAGACAAGAGGAGCTAGTAATTTCCACTTTGTAGAGAAAGATTCTGTTGTGCTTGAAGTAATGGTAGAAAGGTGTCCCTGTCCGGTACTGAGGGACAACAATGAATTGCATAAAGTAGACCAAGGCAGGCAGGGACATTTAGAAAGTGAATGCTCTTGTTTGCCCATAAAGTGGTGTATTGGTGGTCGCCTAAACCCCTATATTCCTATCACTGTGGTCAATACAGAGAAGAGATGGGGATGTTGTTCCCATCATACCTGGCCCGTGACTGGCTTGTCTCTGATTAAATAGACATGGGCCATGAAAGACTGGTGAGCTGTTCTGCGGTTGCAGTCCTGGCCCTTTCTAAGCACCCTGAGTGCTGCGTGGTCCCTTGGGGCTGCACCAGCTATGGTCAGGAGGTATTCAAGGGGCATAAGACACCCAACCTTCCCCTCTGTTCTCAGTCAGGTGCTTGAGGCTGAGTCAGGTCAGTGACATGAGTGATGCAGGAGCCCCAGAAGAAGCTATTGATACCGTTGATCTCTCGGTACAGGGCACACCTAAGGGAGCCCCCTCCCTACCAAAATAGGCAGAGTTCCGTGTGTGAGTGAGCGCCTGATAAGCAGTGCTCCTAGGAAGAGACTCTGGCCCTGAGCCTCTCTGCCTCACTGCCAGTTGTGCTGAAGCAGCTGTTTGCGAAGGAGTGGAAATGGTCCTCAGCTCCCCAGGGCTATCTCCAATCCCAGCTGAGCCCATACAGACAGGATCCACTTCCCTTCAGTGACCCCTCTTCTTACCCATTGAAGGTCTGCCCTCTGATCCTTCTCTTCACCCTCTGTCCCTCCCTTTGACCCATATCTTCCCCGACAAACCCACCCCATGATCCTCCTGTTTACCTAGGCCTCCAGCCCCTCTCTAGGACAGAAGCCAGAGCTCAGTCATGGCAAGAGATGTCCAGGGAGCTTGCAATGGACAGTGTGTTGTGTGGGTCTGAGAACCCCTCTGCCTCCTCAGCCTGGTTCCATGAACCCAGAATGACCCATACCCTCACCCCCACAAAGGGAAATTGGAGTTTATAGATTTCCCCACACTACCCTTTGGTCATTGAGGAACTCTGACCAGGGTCCGTCTCCAGACTGGCTGGGGTAGACCCTCAGTGGAAGTGGATGAAGAGGTAGAGGGCTCTCTGGGATCAGATATGGCAGGGATGGGGGCCTCAGGGCAATAGGAGGAAAACAGGGAGTGGTAAACCTGAAGCAATAGACAGTCCTGTGCAGATACACAAACATGCATTCTCAACCAATGTGGGGTCCAGAGATGTGAGGGGCTCTACAACTGGGAGTCTGAAGCACATGGTCCCCGATTCCTGACGGTGCCAGTGAGAAGAGCCACAAACATCAGCTGCGGGGAGTTTGTCTGAAGCCACGGATCCCCCATTTATCCTCACCCCCTGACTCTGTCCCACTCCGATTGAGCCGGTACTTGGTGGGGTTGCGAGGAGAAAGGCAATTCGACAGAAGAATTACTCCCCTCGGCCTCCCTCGGTGGAGATGCCACAGTACGTCGAACTAACCCATGTCATGTCAACTCCAGCTACAGAATTCAAGTCGCTGGAGTTGTGGGACTTTGTTCCTCTGCCCCCTCGTGTAAGCCTGCCCTCATTCTCGGCCTGGGGTACTTACAAGCCATTCATCAGGACCTTTCTTCTCCTTCACTCAGGAGCATCTCCCCTCCCTGCTGGCTGGGGCCGGTCTTGTTTCAAGCAAACTGCAGTCCTATTGGCCTCTCTCCAGCTGCCAACCATGATATCTCAGTCTCTTCCCCCTGGGCTGAGCTTGGGCAGCTGTTCCTCCTTTGCAGATGTCACCCATGTTATAAGAGAGGATGCAGCTTGTGCGTCCTCCTAAGTCTCCCCCGGCTGGCAGGGAGTGAGAGGAACCAGGCACCTTCCTAAGAGGCCCCTGTCCCAAGCCCTGAAAGAGCACAGTCACCTGGGATTTCCCAATTTTGCAACTATCCCTGGCATCATCTTCCACTCACCCACTAGCTGCCTCTCTAGGCCTCTGTCAGCTCTAAAGGCCACAGAAACCTTAAAGGTCCACATCCAGAATCAGGGGTTGACTGACTCCCCTCATCTCCCTTACCCCGGAAGTCAACAGCCCCTAACACACTGCTGTTTGAGGGTGGGTCCCCAACCTCACGTTGGACAGCAGAGTCCCAAATGCAGAGTCCAAGTCCTGGTGTGGGCTGAAAAGCTCCATGCCTACCAAAGGATTGTGGGTAGAGCTGTCCTTTACAGACCTAGGGGCAGAGAGGGGTCTTAAACCCCTGCACTCCCCACAAAACCATGGCCCCTTACTGGGGAGGGTGGAGGATCCAAGATTCCCCAGAGCAGCACTTGTTCCCTGGACTCCCCTTACTATGGCCTGGTTCTGATGCCCAGCCTAGCCGGTGGACAAGGCTCAAGGGAAGAGATGAAATGGGAGGTGGGAGTTTGGAGAAGAGAGGTCAGGGCTGAGGCCATGAGGAGGTGGGGATCCTGTGGATGTCCTAATTTAGTCTTTTGACAGTGGGGTCACCCCATGCTGCATTAACAGGTGTGTTGTGAACAAGACACAAGAAGTCATTCTTTCGCTCTACTCTGTGCTGGTTAGGCCTTAGCTGGAGTTTTGTGTCCAGTTCTGGGCACCACCTTTGAAGAAAGATGTGGAGAAATTTGAGAGTGTCCAGAAAAGAGCAACAAGAATGATTAAGGGTCAAGGGAACGTGACCTACGAAGAAAGGCTGAAATAATTAGGCATATTTAGTTTGGAAAAGAGAAGACTGAGGCGAGACATGATAGCGGTTTTCAGGTATCTAAAAGGGTGTGATAAGGAGGAGGGAGAAAACTTGCTGTTTTTGGTCTCTGAGGATAGAACAAGGGGCAAAGGACTTGAACTGCATCAAGGGAGGTTTAGGTTGGACATTAGGAAAAAGTTCCTAACTGTCAGGGTGGTCAAACAGTGGAATAAATTGCCAAGGGAGGATGTGGAATCTCCATCGCTGGAGATAGTTAAGAACAGGTTAGATAGATGTCTATCAGGGATGGTTTAGACAGTACGTGGTCCTGCCATTGGGGCAGGGGGCTGGACTCAATGGCCTCTCAAGGTCCCTTCCAGTCCTAGAATTGTATTACACTATGATTCTATGATTCTACACTGAATGGACTGACCTCAGATAGGAGCTAGACTTGCCATTGTGCGGGAGAGGAGGCTCATTTCACCCTCTTTGCATTGCTGGGCCAGTGACAATGGAGGAGAAGGGCATGGGGACCGGAGCATCTTGCCAGGACTCCTGTGTGTCAGACCCTCTCCCCCCCACACACCTCTGTCCTGCCTTGGTGGGGAATGGGCTCAGCAAGTAGGCAGGGTGCAGAACCATGGTGTGTGTGTGTGTGTGTGCGTGTGTGTGTGTGTGTGCGTGTGTGTGTGTGAGTGTGTGTGTGTGTGTGTGTGTGTGTGTGTGTGTGTGTGTGCGCGTGTGTGTGTGTGCGTGTGTGTGTGTGTGTGTGTGTGTGTGTGTGTGCGTGTGTGTGTGTGTGTGTGTGTGTGTTGGGAGCTGTCTGAATGGCTTCTCCAGGGGATCCTGCATTAAACACACCTCGGACACAACTCAGTCACAAGCACCCGGCTGAGGGTATAGGGAAAGTGTGGTTGTTGTGTGTGTGCCCCTTGACTAGCCCCTGTCCATAATTGGTGCAGCTTCATGGATCACTCAGAAACTGAGAACGTTCAGGAAGGGCCTTGACTGTGACCACCAAACAGTTCGGTAGCTTTTTTCCTGGCGCGCAGACATTTAACCAGAGGCGAGACAGTCACAGGCCAGGTGTCATGGGAAACAGCTTCCACGCCATTTTCTTTATTGATAGCACCAACAGGAATTCCAAGGTTGGAGAAACCACTGACTTGGATCTTTATGGGGCCAGCATCCCACCGGACACTGGCTCCCCAAGAAGACAGTCACTTTGCAAATGTTGAAGTCTGCCTTGATCTTTTTCCCCTGTGGCACTGTTCTCCCTCACCAGCAGATGGGGACAGCACCTCTACCATTGCTTCAGGCCTTAGACCCCACCTGAACCTGTCTCTAGAGAGTGGAGATCATTATCTCATGTCATCACAGGTCCTGGATGGAATAAGTTGCTGGGACCTGTGTCTCTGTCTCCTGTGCCGCCCAGGTTGCAGCTGAATGATAAACTGACTTTTCACTTCACAAACACCCTGATTATCCTGGCGCGCAGTTGTTTGCTTTTCACGCTGTACACAATTGGGTTCATCAGGGGTGGGACCAGCAAATAGATGTAGCCCAGGATGATCTGAGGCAAGGGGGAAGAACCCTTCCCAAATCTGTGTATCAAAGTCAGGCTGAACTCTGGAGTGTAGAAGAGGAGAACGGCACAGAGGTGAGAAACGCAGGTGTTCAGGGCCACAAGAAATTCTGAGTGGGATGCGATGCTCAGCACTGTTCTGAGGATCATCACATAAGAGATGAAGATGAGCAGTGCGTCCAGCCCCACTGTTACAACTGTAATAATCAAGCCATAGATGTTGTTGACTGAGATGTCCGCACATGCCATATTCATGACTTCCATGTGCAGGCAGTAGGAATGGGAGAGGACGTTGGCTCGACAGTATCGATACCGTGTCAGGAGAACGGGGAGTGGGAATATTACACCCACCCCTCTGAGGGCAAACACTATTCCCAGCTTGGTTATTCTTCTCAGGGTTAAGATGGAAGCATATCTCAGAGGGTTACAGATTGCGACAAAGCGGTCATAGGCCATCAACAAGAGTATGGCAGATTCAATGTACTGAAGTGACTGGATGAAGAACATCTGGGCAAAACAGGCACTGTGGCTGATCTCTCTATAGTTAAATAAAAACATGCCCAGTATTGTCGGTATGGTGGATATCAGCAAGCCAAGGTCTGTGATGGCCAGCATGGAAAGGAAAATGTACATGGGCTCATGGAGGCTTAAATCTGTTTTTACAATGAAGAGAATGACTGAATTGCCCACTAGTGAAATAACATACACCAAACAGAAGGGGATAGAGCACCAGAGGTAGATGTCTTCCTGCCCTGGTATCCCAGTAAGAAGGAACACTGCAGAGTTGAATTTGGTCCCATTGACAGCTGACATAATGTCCAGGGGGGTCTCAGGAGTTGTGAGCTTTTCTTCCTAAAAGGAAAAAGAACATAACAGATGATAAGTAATGAGACATCAATCTGCTCTCGTTGCAAGTCTAAATAATTCCGGCATCCAAAGAAGATCAGGTGGCCTTGAACTGACACCGCAGGTAGGATAGGCAGTGTTTGACTGGATCCGAGGCCTGCCGTCCATCTGGCCCGGTACTCAGTGGCCAGTTCCAGATGCTGCATAGGAAAGCAGAAGAAGCCCAGCAATAGGCAGCTTTCTAAGATAGCCTGCCCCTAAAGGGCCGGCGGGGACAAAATAAAACAAAAATCCTCCCTGACACCCACTAACTAGATGTATTTTATAATGTAAATGAAGGCATCTTAGAGCCTTTCCATGGCATTGTTTTAAAATTGTCACCACTGTAATTGGATTATCTGATGGCTCATATGAACACACAGTCCCTCTTTCGGATCTGATAGGTATTGGGCCCCTTGTGCCCGGGAATTCCACAGCTCACTTCAGCCAAGTGTGATTTTAAAAGGAATATTGCTCAGAAACCCTTTCTCACCCTCCATTTCTGAGCATTGCCTGTTGTCTCAGGACATATAGAAACATATGGCTAGTGTGTGGCAGAAACAGTCATTTCATGTATCTGCCCTACCTTGAAGCTATTTGTATTTATTTGCATATATTTTTCTTACTTATTATATGCATATATAATATTTGTCATTCCCTGAAATCCAGATTATGTCACTGCTCTCTTGCAGCACATAAGATAAATTCTGAGGGTCAAAGACTCAATTCAGTTTTACTAACTTCAGCAGCCTCACTGCAGATTTACAAATGTAAATTTGATCAGAAATGGACAGTAGAAACTTTCCCTTACCAAATGCTCCTGGTGAAATGCTCTGACCCCTGAAGAAGCCTTCCAAGAGAAGCTGATGCACTTCCTCTGGCCAGTATCATGGTTACTTTAGCTGGGAAAGGGAGGTGATGGTATCACAAGTAGGTGAAAAGTGCAAATGCTACATTTACACTACAGTCCAGCTGTGTGCAAGGTACGTCACTCCTGCTCTTGTAAAAGTGATGGTTGCAAACTACAGTAAAGACACTATTCCCTCTCCTTTCCTGCACCTCAGCTCTAGTCTTTGCTGAAACACAGACTAAAGGTTCTCTTCTCTTAGGACTTTGTGGAAAATCCAGCACAGATGTGGTAAGGGGACATTTTCATGACCCTGAAAAAAAACTGTTAGAATCAACTTCTGGTCAGTTACCAGGAGACACAATCATACAACCGTACACTGAACAAAGCGTTAATAGCACAAACCCATTGCAAACAGTAGACAGGAAATAAATGGATCACACTGCCTGGGCCATGGAAGACACCCATCTCAATCTTATCAACTTTTCTGTGAGCATTTTTAGTCACACCTTTCTTCTTTATCATTTTTTTAAATAAACCTTTTGATTTTCGATATCAAAGGGACAACAACATCATGATCATAAGGTAAGATCTAAGTTGTGGAATGACCTGGGTGTGTGGCTGGGTCCTTAGGTTTAAAATAACCTTCTATTTGGTGAGTGTGGCTTTGAACAACTTCTCCTCTCTGAATCCAGTGTGTTTTTGTTGGTGATCTAAGACCTGGAACACCTGAGAAAACTGCTTGTTTGATTTCTCGTAAGCCAGTGTGATGAGACAGTTTACTTTTCTGGTTGGTGTGGTTTATTTTATGGGCAAATAATGATCAGCATGTTGAAAAGATTTGTCCTGTTTTACAGTAGCATGACATGAATTTGCCATTCTTCTTTGTGAAACACAAAGACACAGTTACAGTGGTGGAGCTGGGAGGATCCACAGAACGTGGTCACCAAAGCTTTGGATCAGGCATTTCAAAATGTGCATGTTGAAATTGAGAATTTTCTTGATTAAAGAACAGTTTCAGAAAGTGAGCCATTACTGTATGAGGAACTGGACAGAAAACATCTTAAAGAAATGTTATTCGAGAGGGGTTTCTCCTTTAAGACAAAGGCCTCAGAGCAAGAACTGAAATACCTGCTAGTGGCTGGTGATAAGAGGTAGAGGAACCAGCCTTAAGTGATACTGCAGATGCAATCAAAGCGCAAGCCCTGAGGGAAAGCCTGTGTCTTGAACATGAACAGAGACTGACAGAACTCTAGATGCAAGAGTAGCAAGCCTTGGCCCATCTGGACAAAGAGGCTGAAGAAAGAACCACAGGTGCTTACAGGAACTGCATGGAATGGCGGCCTCTAGTGAGAGGTTGCCAGAAGGAAACTTCAGATCCAACGAGCAATGAAAGAACAGTGGAAACTGTATAATCTTGAATGTCCAGTTTATGATGAGACAGATATGTTTAATGGGATTGACATTGTAACCCAATCCCAAAGCGGGTATGAGTGTGACTCTTTTCCATGCTCTTTTTCAGAAATTTGTTAAGACTGCGTCTGTGACTCTGAACAGATCTCTGGGTTTAACCCGTCATTCTAGGACCTGAGAGGGTGACTTTAGCCTTGGATGATGGAAGGTAGCTGTTTGTTCAAAAGGACAGTTTATATGTGAAAAATATTTTTGAATATCTGCTTAATATCTTCGGGCATGTCTATGCTACAGAGTAATTCTGGAATAGCTTATCCCAGAGGCTGTTTCTACACAGGCCACTTTCTTTGAAAGTGGCGTGGTTATACATGGTGTGAAATATGCTAATGAGGCACAAATGCAAATTCCCAGTGCCTCATTAGCATAATGTCACGTGATTTTGAGTCAAGAAGACTGTTCTTCCGGACTTCACAGCACCATGTCAGTATGCTAATGAGGTTCAGGGAATTTGCATCTGTGCCTCATTAGCATATTTCGGACCATGTATTACCATGCCACTTTTGAAGAAAGTGGCCTGTGCAGAAAAGGCCAGAGTTATTAGTCCAAAAATTAGCTATTCTGGAATTACACAACCACAGTATAGGGAAGCCTCAAAATAAGCAACACTTATTCCAAAATCGTATGTCGACACACAATAGATCCTATTTCAGATTAGAGCCCCTGGAAGCATGTAAAAGATAGGCACTTGCAACCAATGTTTTATGTCTACAGAGCAGTTTTATTTCGGAATAAAGTATTCCAGAATAGTTATTTCAAAAGAGCCGCTATTCCCTGTCTATACTGCCTGTATTCTAAAACATCTGTTTGGGGATAAGCACTATTTCACGCAGAATGAGGTTTACAAAAATATAAATGAGTTGTCCACTGTTTCAAAATTATTTCAAAAGAGCACTTTTGTTGTTTAGATGCTCTCAAAGTTAGTTTGTAATAGTGGACATTACTGAGAGATAAATTTGCTGAGTGAACACTCATTTAGAAATGAATCTGGAAGTAGATGAAGCACAGAAAGAGCTCACTGATCAGTTTTTTAAATACACTAGAAGCAGGAAACCTCCTAAAAATCCAGTAGGTACCCAAGACGACACAAATACAAAAATAGCAATCCAGGACGATAAAGCCACTGCGGAGACTAAATTATTTCTTCACTTCAGTCTTCACGGTGGAGGATGTTGGGGACATTCCCAAACCTTCACCGTTTTTTGTGGGAAATGAAACTGAGGAACTATCCCGGATTGAAGTGTCATAAGAGAAGGTTTTGGGACAAATAAATAAACTTAATGTTAACAAATCACTGGGACTGGATGGAATTTATCCAAGGGTTCTGAAAGAACTCACATGGGAAATTGCAGAACTGCAGTTTAGTCTGCAGAAGAGAAGAGTGAGCAGGGACTTGATAACAGCCTTCAATTTACTGAAGGGAGGTTGAAAAGAGGCTGGAGAGGGGCTGCTCACTGTGGTCACGGATGGCAGAACACAGAACAATGGTCTCAAGTTGTGGTTGGGAAGGTCCATGTTGAACATTAGGAAAAACTTTTTCACTAGGAGGGTGGTGAAGCATTGGAACGGTCTACCCAGGGAAGAAGTGGAGTATCCATCCCTGGAGGTGTTTAAGTCTCGCCTTGACAAAGCCCTGGCTGGGCTGATCTGATGGGATTGATCCTGCCTAGGGCAGGGGGCTGGACTTGATGTTTTTTTGGTCTCTTCCAGCTCTGTTGTTCTATGATTATATGTTTCTATTAACACTAGTTTGTAACCTGTCCTTTGGATCAGCTTCCGTACCTAATGACTGCAAGATAGCTAATGTGACACCAGTATTCAGAAAGGGCTTTAGAGGTAACCCGGGCAATTACGGACGAGTAAGTCTAACATCTGTTCTGGGCAAATTAGATTAAATCATTGTAAAGGATAAAATTGTCAGGCACGTAGAAGAACATAATTTGATGGGCAAAAGTCAACATGGCTTCTGCAGAGGAAAATCCCATCTTACGCATCCGTTGGAGCTCTCTGAAGGGGTTAACAAACATGCAGACGGGAGATCCAGTGGATATAGCACACTTAGATTTCCAGAAAGCCTGTGACAAGGTACCTCCTCAAAGGCTCTTATGTAAATTAAGTTGTCGTGGGATAAGAGGGAAGGTCCTATCGTGGGCTGAGAGCTGGTTAAAAGACAGGAAATGATGGGTGGGCATAAATGGTAAATTTTCTGAATGGAGAGGGGTAAACTAGTGGTGTCCCCCAAGGGTCAGTCCTCGGACCAATTCTGGTCCATTTACTCATAAATGATCTGGAGAAGGGGGTGAGCAGTGAGGTGGCAAAGTTTGCAGATGACACTGAACTGTTCAAGACAGTCAAGACGAAGGCAGACTGTGAAGAACTTCAAAGAGATCTCAGCAAACTGAGTGACTGGGCAACAAAATGACAAATGTAATTTAATGTGGATAAGTGTAAGGTAATGCACATTGGAAAAAATAACACCAACTGTACTTACAATATGATGGGGGCTAATTTAGCTATAGCTTATCAGGAAAGAGATCTTGGAGTTATTGTGGATAGTTCCTTGAAAACATCCATGAAGTGTGCAGAGGCAGTCAAAAAGGCAAATAGGATGTTAGGTATTATTGATAAAGGAATAGAAGATAAGACAAGGGTATCTTAGTGCTCCATATAAATCTATAGTACACCCATATCTTGAATACCGTCTAGAAATGTGGTCTCCTCACCTACAAAAAGATATCCTGGCACTGGAAAAAGTTCAGAAAAGGGCAACTAAAACGATTAGGGGCTTGGAACAGGTCCCATATAAGGAGAGGCTAAAAAGACTGGGACTTTTCAGTTTAGAAAAAAGGAGACTGAGGGGGGACATGATGGAGGTATATAAAATTATGACAAGTGTGGAGAGGGTGAATAAGAAGTTATTTACTTGTGCCCATAATACAAGAACTAGAGGACACCAAATGAAACTAATGGGTAGCAGGTTTAAAACTAGCAAAAGAAAGTTCTTCTTCACTCAGCTCATAGTTAACCTGTGGAACTCCTAGCCAGAGGAGACTGTGAAGGCTAGAACTCTAACAGGATTTAAGAAAGAGCTAGATAAATTCCTGGGGATTACGTCCAAAAAAGGCTATTAGCCAAGGGTAGGAATGGTGTTCCTGGCCTCTGATTGTCAGAGGCTGGAGATGGATGTCAGGAGACAAATTGCTTGGTCATTGTCTTTGGTCCACCCCCTCTGGGGCACCTGGCACTGGCCACTGTCAGCAGACAGGCTGCTGGGCTGGATGGACCTTTGGTCTGAGCCAGAATGGCCATTCTTATGTTCTATGTTTTTTTGTTCAAGCAGATGTTGGCAATGGGAAGACAATGGCAATGGAATGGAACCTTCAGTCTAACAAGCTTGTGAAAATGGTTGGTATATCTTTAGGACCAAGTGCAGCCTTGGAATCGGTAATGGTCAAGAATATGAAAACTGACGAACAGAACAGCGTGTGTATTGATCAAACTATCTGACTGATGGGGGAGAAAAACTTCCTTCTTAATTGTTAGCAAACAGGACACACCCACCCAGCCGGTGAACTTTGCTACATGAGAAGGCCCAGATTCTGAAACTCCAGAATAAGGAGGAAAGGAAACCTTTATCTTGCAAAAGGCACAGATTAACCCCCAAATGCTCAACCCCCAAGGGTATTGAACAAAGAGTGTGGCTTAACAAAAATGCTTGAAAATGTACACTTGCAGTGGAGTTAATATTCACATAAATACTCATATTAACATTTGTGACTGTGTTACTGGTACTCAGAACTGTAAAAATGTCCCATGTGCCTTATCTTATAAACCCTTGCATATGGTGAGAGTGATACATAGGACATGTTCAGTTAAAAAAAGGCTTGTGGTACTGGTATTTCTTAGTTAGTGCCTGGAAATAGTCTTGATAAAAATGGTATTACATACCTAACATTCTGTATGCAAAGGAAAACTGAGTTATATTGATTTACTGGACAAATGTGAGGATTCCTATACAATGGAGAACATTAATTATCCACAGGGACTTCATGTTAATTTTTGCCAGAATTTGTATGAATGCATCAGCTATTTTCTTTAGCTCTTGGCAAGATCGCATATGACATACAGAATACATGCTGCTAGAACAGTTCCAATCCACTCTTGGTTCAACCAAATTTTATTTTTTATTTGTCAAGGCAAGGGTGAATAAACTTTTTATGTTGGGCCCCAAGCGACTGTCTAATGCAATCCAGTCAGAGGGAAATTTCAGCTATCTTTATATGAAAACAAAACAAAACAATACAAAAACAAAAACAAAGAAAGCACGTTTCGGCATGTGTCAGAAAAGTCTGTAGAATGTAATAACTTTGTTAATTAGTATAGAAAAGTGAATATACAAACATAAAAAACAGGAGTATATTTCAACATTTTTTGTGAGATGTATGAGCCTAACACCCAGCAGCCGATAATGAAATTTCACACTCCCCTGAGGGAGCCCTCTCCCCATTTTGAGCTCCCCGTGGCAAGGAGTTCACTTACATTGTTAGTTCATAATGAATCTTGAAGTGAAGAAACCAGCTTTAGACTAATATGATTTCAATAAATCATTTCTGTTATACGCTAATACGTCTAATCTTCATCTAGAACCTGTTGGAATACAGAACCAAGAATGGAAAGTATCTGTAAAGCATCCAGAGGTATCTAAAAAACCCCTTCCTGCATCAGTACAAAAAAGCAGTTCCCGAGCATTTTAAAGACGAACAAAATAATTTATTAGGGGATGAGCTTTCATGGGACAGACCCACTTCTTCAGATCATAGCCTTACCAGAACAGACTCAATATATAAGGTCTGTTCTGGTACAAAATCTGAATTTATAAGGTCTGTTCTCAATATATATTGAGTCAGTTCTGGTATGGCTATGATGTGAAGGAGTGGGTCTGTCCCACAAAAGCTCACCAGTTAATAAATTATTTTGTTAGTTTTTAACATGCTACTTGACTGCTTTTTTGTTTTGATAGTATCTAGACTAGCACAGCTATCTCTCTGTTACTATTCTTCCTGCATCAGTTTTGCAATGGGGGTCTGATGATATCTAATCAAAACATGACCATATATATCATGGTTGCAATTTTTGAGATATATACTGGCAATCAATAGTGCACAACGTGTCGCATGTGAGATGGCTGGATTTGATGATGATATCTGTGCTGAGGTCTTTTTATGAAACATTGGGTTCTCTCCACATGGCAGGAGCTATAAAAGACTTTTGAGTCTTCCCTGCTTCAGCCTCTTTCCTCCTGAACCAAGAACTTTGCAACTGTTGTATGAATTTGATTCCTTTAATCAATACTTCCTTTCTTTCTTTCAACTTTTAGATTTTAGACATGAAAGGGTTGCTAACAGCATGACTTTGGGGAAAGTTCTAAGTTATATGTTGACCTGGATGCATGGCTGGTCTTTTGGGATCAGAACATATTTTGTGATGAGATTGGTTTTAAAGAACCTCTCATCTTTGAGTCCACTGTGTCAGTTGGTGATGCAAAAATGCAAATACTTATGGATTATTTTAGATTCTTTTCTGGCTGGTTTGGCATAGTTTATGGGTCATAGTGACCAGCATTTGGGGTGTATTTTGCTCAATTTATCAGTAAGGTTACCTGAATTTGGCATTCTCAGTTGCGACCTAGGAAGGCATGGTTACAGCCCTGTAACTCTAAGGGGGAGCTATGGGGCAGAAAGCCTAAAACCCTCAGCCACTCAGGGAACAGAAATATTCCATGTTGGACCTGTCCCTGCAGAGCAACACAGCTCTGAATTCCTGCCTTCACAATTCAACCAGAGCATGAAATTGCTGAAAATGCATTTGCAAATTACATTTCCAGGAACAAATAAACACTGAAAACTAGTCACTCATATTTTTTGGGGCATCCTCTCTCTCAGCTCTTTGCAGGATTGTGCTGAGAGCTCACAGCTCTTCTAGAAATGGGAATCCCTGACAAATTCTAACATGGAGAATTAGGGTTTTCACACTCCAATACTGCTTTGAATCTCAGATTTTTGTGTAGCTTGAATAACCCACCATGGAGAATGAACAAATCTAGGGGAGGGTTCCCAAGCTACCTGCAGCCCCCTGACTGAGTCACCTCACCAGTCCCGCTGAGTCCTCAGCTGTTGCAAATAACATTCGCAAATGGAAACAGCTGGCAGCCTTTCCCCTGCACTTTGCATTTGAAAGATGCTGAAACCTGCCAACGTACCCAATTCCTGCTGGAAGGGGAGCCGCTGAGACACAGAGGTTTTCACCCTAAAAGGCAAGGAGTCATTGGAGATGTTGCACAGGCAGCAGGCAGTGCGTGTTCACCTAGGGAGGCAACTGCCATTATAAAGCATGCTGGCACATTTCCTTAGGGGCTTCTTGGCCATCAGGGAGCCTCTGCTTGTATGTGCCAGCTTTAACCCCGTCACAGCCAATGGAAAACTGCAGGAGGCCAAATCACAAGGGATGGGTGGTCATGTTACCAAACTAAACTGCATAGTAACCCTGCAAGAGACTCTGTTCATGATATCTGGGTTTCTCTGGTCCCATTGTTCTAATTAGTATTATGTCTCCCTTGGGTGCTGCTCAGTTGTAATGATGATTCAGACACAGCTGTGTTCTTGAGGAAATGAAATAAATGATTAGTAGTAATAATTAAAAAAAATAAGGACCCGTTTTTTCCCAGCAGTCCCCTTTCCTGCATTACAAATCCAGGGTACAGGAGAGGGAAGGGAGATGCCGCAGGCCTCCGTACATGGAAGTTTCCTTCTGAATGTTCCAGGGGGGGAGATCCCTTCCCATCTCCCTTCAGAAGGAAGAGGGGGATCCTGTATTCAGGGATCCCCAAACTTAGGCACAGGTCTTAGTGATCCACTGGCAGCCAGGTCCAGCCATGCACAATCTTACGGCTTCTGCTACTGATCCAAGACCTTTCTAGCTCCCTGATATCCCAGGTTTGTCAGAGATGTACTGCCAGGGCCTGACACAGAAGCCACAGCATGATGAAGGGTCATTGTAGAGGGCGGAGTGCGCTGCACAGAGAAGGGAAGTCTAGTTAGTTTAGCTGTTCGGTGCAGACCCTGCCAGAGGCTACTTGAAGTGTTTCAGCCTTTCCTACCCAGAGGGCAGCCACAGACTCTGTCAGAGCCACCTTCATTTATGTAACGAGGAAGAGCCACACGACAAGTCTGAATTGCTGTAGGACATCCAGGCAGATGGAGCTGGGCAGCATCCTGACAGCTGAGCGTCAACAGGAAAATGATCCATTTTCTATGAAAATTCACCCCACAAATTGGGTCAAATCTTCAATGGGAGGGTGGAGCGGGAGGGGAGAGGAATAGATTCCAGTCCAAACCTAGCTCAAACCAGGAGCCTCTGGGCCTGGTGCTACAGGATCCCACCCCTAGGTGGCAGCACTAGCTCCCAATCAGCCTGCAATACTCAGCCACCACGAGACCAGCATTTCTTAAATCATGTTCTGCAGAATAACGGTAACTTGGAGATGCACCGTTAGCGTCTGACACTTTTTTGATATCATACATTGATGGTGAATATTTTCTATTATTAAAACCAAATGCAGGTTACTTCGTCATCGCTTGATCTGTTGCTCAGGGAACCCTTAGTAAAGGTTTGTCTGCCATAACCCATCCATCCACAGAATGATTTCAAAAAATAGGAACAATCATATTGGGTCAAACTAATGGTCCGTTGATCCAGGCTCCTGTCCTCTGGGGATTGGCTGGCTGTCACGGATATGGGTGCACCAACAGCCTCCATGCTGATGACATGGAGCATATTCTTGTTTAATTCTAGGGAGTCAGTCTGGATACCTGTTTTGCCCATCTGTTCTTCATCTACTTTCTTCAGTGCATTAACTCATCTGTGTTATTCTTGATGGCCTTTGATGGCTACACTGCAAACAGTGACAGACCAAGACACGCTTCCCTCTTGACCCTGCCAAGAATAGCCAGTATGGGCCTGGTGTGTGTACTGAGATGAGTGGCCATACTCACCTTTCTTCTGAAATGGTGTCACTAATGTTGAGCCAGTATCCTCTCCCATTCCTGCTGCCTGCACCAGGAAGTCATGAAGCTGGCTTGTTCAGATACTAGAGTCAATAGCATCCATGGCTTGTTTACCACACCATGAATAATGGGGTGGGACATACTCTTCATCTTCTTCTCCTATGTGATGATCCTCCAAACAGTGCTGAGCATCACATTGCATTTGGAAAAGCTAACGAAATAATTTATTAGGTGATGATCTTTCATGGGACGGACCCACTTCTTCAGATCCCACAATCTATCCCACAAAAGCTCATCACCTAATAAATTATTTTGTTAGTCTTTGAAGTGCTACATGACTGCTTTCTTGTTTTGATAAAATGCAGAATAACATGGATCTCTCTCTGTTACCATCCCATTTGGAGTGTCTCACGGCCCTGAACACCTGCATCTCTCACCTCTGCACTATTGTGCTCTTCTACTCACCAACAATTGGCCTGTCTGTTACACGGGTTCGGGAACAGCTCTTCTCTGTTCATTCTGAGTCTCCTGGACTATGCCTACCTGCTGGTCCCACCTCTCATGAACCCAATCGTGTAAAGCGTGAAAAGCAAACACCTTTGTATGAGGATAATGAAGGTGTTCATCAAGTTAAAGATGAGTTAATGTCACAGCTACAGCACCGGTGACACAGGAGAGAAAAAACACAGGCTGTGACTCCCTGAATCCATCCATCTGAGACAAGAGGAGCTATTAATTTCCACTTTGTAGAGAAAGATTCTGTTGTGCTTGAAGCAATGGTAGAAAGGTGTCCCTGTCTGGTACTGAGGGACAACAATGAATTGCATGGAGTAGACCAAGGCAGGCAGGGACATTTACAAAGTGAATGCTTTTGTTTGCCCGTAAAGTGGTGTATTAGTGGTTGCCCAAACCCCTATATTCCTATCATTGTGGTCAATAAAGAGAAGGGAAGGGGATGTTGTTCCCATCATACCTGGCCCGTGACTGGCTTGTCTCTGATTAAATAGACATGGGCCATGAAAGACTGGTGAGCTGTTCTGCGGTTGCAGTCCTGGCCCTTTCTAAGCACCCTGAGTGCTGCGTGGTCCCTTGGGGCTGCACCAGCTATGGTCAGGAGCTATTCAGGGGCACAAGCCACCCAACCTTCCCCTCTGTTCTCAGTCAGGTGCTTGAGGCTGAGTCAGGTCAGTGACATGAGTGATGCAGGAGCCCCAGGAGAAGCTATTGATACCGTTGATCTCTCGGTACAGGGCACACCTAAGGGAGCCCCCTCCCTACCAAAACAGGCAGAGTTCTGTGTGCGAGTGAGCGCCTGATAAGCAGTGCTCCTAGGAAGAGACTCTGGCCCTGAGCCTCTCTGCCTCACTGCCAGTTGTGCTGAAGCAGCTGTTTGCGAAGGAGTGGAAATGGTCCTCAGCTCCCCCAGGGCTATCACCAATCACAGCTGAGCCCATACAGACAGGATCCACTTCCCTTCAGTGACCCCTCTTCTTACCCATTGAAGATCTGCCCTCTGATCCTCCTCTTTATCCTCTGTCCCTCCCTTTGACCCATATCTTCCCCAGGAATCCCACCCCATGCTCCTCCTGTTTACCCAGGCCTCCAGCCCCTCTCTGGGACAGAAGCCAGAGCTCAGTCATGGCAAGAGATGTCCAGGGAGCTTGCAATGGACAGTGTGTTGTGTGGGTCTGAGAACCCCCCTGCCTCCTCAGCCTGGCTCCATGAACCCAGAATGCCCCATATCCTCACCCCCACTCAGGGAAATTGGAGTTTATGGATTTCCCCACACTACCCTTTGTTCATTGAGGAACTCTAACCAGGGTCCGTCTCCAGACTGGCTGGGGTAGACCCTCAGTGGAAGTGGATGAAGAGGTAGAGGGCTCTCTGGGATCAGATATGGCAGGGATGGGGGCCTCAGGGCAATAGGAGGAACACAGGGAGCGGGAAACCTGAAGCAATAGACACTCCTATGCAGATACACAAACATGCATTCTCAACCAATGTGGGGTCCAGAGATGTGAGGGGCTCTACAACTGGGAGTCTGAAGCACATGGTCCCCGGTTCCTGACGGTGCCAGTGAGAAGAGCTACAAAGAGCAGCTGCGGGGAGCTTGTCCGAAGCCACGGATCTCCCATTTATCCTCACCCCCTGACTCTGTCCCCATAACAGATGACACCAAACTGTTCAGGATAGTCAAAACCAGACCAGACTGTGAAGAACTTCAAAAAGATCTCAGCAAACTGAGTGATTGGGCAGCAAAATGGCAAATGAAATTTAATGTGGGTAAGTGTAAGGTAATGCACACTGGGAAAAATAACCCCAATTATACATACAATATGATGGGGTCAAATTTAGCTACAACAGATCAGGAAAGGGATCTTGGGATTATAGTGGATAGTTCTCTGAAAACATCCACGGAGTGTGTAGCGGCAGTCAGTAAAGCAAATAGGATGTTAGGAATAATTTAAAAAGGGATAGAAAATAAGATGAAGAATATCTTACTTCCCCTATATAAAATTATGGTACGCCCACATCTTGAGTACTGCGTGCAGATGTGGTCTCCTCGCCTCAGAAAAGATATATTGGCATTAGAAAAGGTTCAGAAAAGGGCAACTCAAATGATTAAGGGTTTGGAACGGGTCCCATATGAGGAGAGGCTAAAGAGACTGGGACTTTTCGGTCTAGAAAAGAGGAGAATGAGGGGCGATACGATAGAGGTATATAGAATCATGAATGGTGTGGAGAAAGTGAATACAGAAAAGTTATTTACTTGTTCCCATAATACAAGAACTAGAGGACACCAAATGAAATTAATGGGTAGCAGGTTCAAAACTAATAAAAGAAAGTTTTTCTTCACACAGCGCACAGTCAACCTGTGGAACTCCTTACCAGAGGATGCTGTGACGGCCAGAACTCTAACAGAGTTTAAAAAAGAGCTCAATAAATATTTGGAGGTTAGGTCCATAGATGGCTATTAGCAAGGGGTAAGATATGGTGCCTAGCCTTTTGTCGAAGGCGGGAGATAGATGGCAGGAGACAAACCACTTGATCATTGTCTTTGGTTCACCTCCTCTGGGGCACCTGGAACTGGCTACTGTCGGCAGACAGGATATTGGGCTGGATGAACCTTTGTTTTGACCCAGTACGGCCGTTCTTACGTTCTTATGTAACCCTCCATCCACACCAGGTAGAGGATCCTCAGTGTCAGAGCCCAAGGTGAATACCAATTATATACCCAAGTCTGCACTGTTAGCTCCAGAAATGGTCCCTGGATATCTGCATCCACAGACATGGATACTCTCTGGAAATAAAGTGGAAACCTGCAAATTTGAATAGCTGAAGCCCCAGCCTTGCATATATTAGTACATCTATTTGTCTCATTGGAACAGACAAGACGTCAACTCGGACATAAATGGTGGTGAAGGGGCGGGGGAGGATCAAAAAAGTCTGGGAACCACTGATGCAGTCTGACCTCCTGTACAGCACAGGCTGCAGAATTCCACTCATTCACCCTTCTAGCCATCCCAGTGACTTGAGTTTTACTGACTCATAATTTGTGCTGCCCTGAAACAGAGCTTGCACACAAGCAACCTGATTGGAGGCATCAGGACAAGCCACCTCTCCCCTTGGGATTTTTTTTTCCACTGCTTAAAGGCCCTCTGTGTCAAAACTGTGTGCCTTACTTCTGAGTCCTTTTGGTCTATCTTCAGCACCTGGCCACTAGTTCTTCTTATACCTTTCCCTGGTAGAATAAAGAGCCACATTTCTTCCATGTGAAAGTGCTTGTACCCTGTCATCAAGCCAGCTCCCTGTGTTCCCCTCTTCTAGCCGCTCCATCCCTGTTTATACAGCCAAGAGTGAGTTGGAAATGACAGAGGAGGAGAAAGACATGGGTCTGATAATCTGTCCCATAGGACTGTGAACATTGGATATGATGCAGCTGTGAACAAGGTACGTGAGATCCTAGAATGGATCAGGTGAGATGGGGAAGTGTTAATATCTTTGTGCCAGGCTCTGGTGAGACCTCCTATGGCAAAATGTGTTAAATTCTAGCCATCGAGGAAGAATTCAGAGTGGAAGAGTTACTGAGAAGTCTTCTGGTATGGTCAGAGCAATGGAGGGGCTTGGCTCTCATTGAGACAAGAGCTTGGTGGGTAGGACTAACACAGAGCAGGGTGAGTGAGGATCAGACAGCTCTATGCATACGTTGGGGATGTAAATACCAGAGAGGAAGGTGAGCTCCTGCAGCTAAAGGACAGTGATGGCACAAGTGAGGCCAAACAGGCCAGGACTAGTTTTGAAGGCAGCAGACAACCCCTCACACAGGTGAACTTCTGGCCTTGGAACCTGCTCCGTGGTGTTAACAGCACTGCCCTACTACACAGCGGGGGGGGGGATTGTTTTGGTATATACCTTATACAGTGAGAGATTTTCAAAGGTGACAATAAATGGTGCTAAGTGCCTTTCCTACCCACCAGCCCCATCCTCCTCCTTTGCTCAGGAGACCCAGACCTCTCCTTGCTGGGGTTCGCATTGGTTCAGGCTTGCCACACCCCTGTTCTTCAGTTTCCTCTTAAAACTTGCGGCCTACTTCTCCTTTTCCCTGTTCCTCAGCTTCCCCTGGGACCCACACACCAGCCTCACCAGAACTGGGCTGTGGTAAGTTCTGTCCAGAGAAACCAGGCCACTGTGGGAAACCTGGGACTCTCCCCCTTTAGTTTGTGGTGGGTGAGATCATTGGCTGGAGCTACCCTCAGGCCCCCTGGCCCTCCTCTGGGAAGATGGAACATTAGGGCTCTCTAGCCATCTCTTACCACACCGAGGGCCCAGCTTCCGGCCTGGACAGGGTAGGGACCATGGGGGAAGAAAAAGGACGAGAGATGGTACTTCAAAGGCAGGGGCAGGGGACAGAGAGGCATGACTGGTGTCGCCAAGCAGGACACAGCCCCTGCATTTCTCCCACGTTTGCCTTCTGAAAAGGAGATTGCCTGAATCGGAATGGGGTGAGCTGGGATGGGAAATAGCCATGCCTCTGTGGGGGAGCGGAAGTTATTTCCAACCCTCTGCCTTATTGGAGCAGCACAAAGGGAAGGGGTGAGGAAAGAATGTGAGCCTGTGTGTCTTGCCAGGATGCCTTTCATACCATCACATCGCACACACACAGCTCTGCTCTGCCTCAGTGGGGCAGAGCCATCAGTCCTGTCCTGCCTGAATGGCTTCTGCTCAGGTTCCTGAATTAATCATGCCTCTGACATGTCTCATTCACCAGCACCTGGCTGAGGGCATAGGAGAGATGTGGGTATTTGTGCCCCTTGAATAGCTCCTGTCCATAGTTGGTGTAGTATTCATGGCTCCTTCCACACCCAGAAAGCTCAGGATGGGCCAGGGCTGCCACTGCAGAGGAGCTCTGCAGCTTTTTCATGACCAGTAGAGTTTTAACCACAGATGAGACAGTGACAGGCCATGTGTAATAGGAAAACATCCATGTCCCTTCTTTTTATTGACTGTATCAACAGGAATTCTGAAGTCAGAGCAACCAGCAGTGTGGGTCTTTCTGGGCCAACATCCCAGCTGTCTCCAGGCTTTCCATAAACAATGTAAATTTGTAAATTATACTGTCTGTCTTGGTTTCCTCCCTCCATTGCACTGTTCTATCTCCACAGGGGGTATGGACAGACCTCTCCCATTCCACTAGCACTCAGGTCTTTTCTGCTGCTCTCTACAGAGCAGAGATCTGTAGCTCATATTGTCTCAGATGTCATAGTCTAGTATAGAAGAGGCAGGCCATTGCCCACCTCCCACCACCAGTGCTGGAACAGGGTGGAGGAGTGACTCTTCACTTGAAGAACACCTTGATTATTCTGCCACGAAGATGTTTGCTTTTCACACTATACACAATAGGGTTCATCAGGGGTGGGACCAGCAAGTAGATGTAGCCCAGAACAACCTGAAGCAAGTGAGAAGAGATATTTCCAAATCTGTGTATTACAGGCAAACCGAGAACTGGTATGTAGAAGAGCAGGACAGCACATAAGTGGGAGACACAGGTGTTCAGCGCCCTAAGGGACTCCACGTGGGACGCAATGCTCAAAACTATTTTGAAGATCATCACATAAGAGAAGAAGATAAGCAATGAGTCTAACCCCACTGTTAAGAGAGCAATACACAAGCCATAGACGCTATTCACCGTGATATCTGAGCAAGCCAATTTCATGACCTCTTGGTGCACACAGTAGGAATGGGAGAGAACCTTTTCTCGACAGTATGGAAACCGTTTCAGGAGAAAGGGGAGTGGGAATATTAGGACCACAGCTCTTAGCACAGATACCAGTCCCATCTTGGCTATTCTTGGAGGAGTTAAGATGGAAGCATATCTCAATGGGTCACGGATGGCAACAAAACGATCAAAGGCCATTGACACCAGCACAGCGGATTCAACATATGAAAGTGAATGAATGAAGAACATCTGAGCAAAACAGGCGTCCATGCCGATCTCCCTAGAGTTAAATAAGAATATTCCCAGTATTGTTGGCATGGTCACTATGGATAAGCCAAGGTCTGTGAGAGCCAACATGGAAAGGAAAATGTACATGGGCTCATAGAGACTTGGGTCTGTCTTTATGATGAACAGAATGACTGAATTTCCTATGATTGAAATAGCGTACATGAAACAGAAGAGAATAGCAATCCAGAGATGGAGGTCTTCCTGCCCAGGTATGCCGGTGAGAAGGAACACTGCAGAGTTGGATTTGGTGTCATTGACAGTTGACATAATGTATCGTACAGGTCCTACAAGTTTTGAACTTTCCTTCCTGAAAGGAAACAGAATAGGAGACTAGATGATATCCAACCAGACATATTTTTACTTTCCATGAAAATCAAGAGACTCCCAGGAGCTCACAGGAGACTAGTGAAAACAGTCTTGGATTTACTTTAGCAATAGGGAGATAGACTAGAGGTGTGATCCATTCTGGCAATTTGCACCTAGCCTGGCATCCAAAGGCCAGCACTAGATGCTGCAGAAGGCGGAAGAAGTCCTGCAATAGGCAGCCATGAAATACCCTGATCCCAGAGAGAGTTTCTCTGGGCACTCACTAAACAGAAATATTTTGTTTTGCAAAGCAGGAGAGTTTAGAACCCTTCCAAAACTCTTTAAAAAATCCAAAAAACAAAAAACAATCCTCGCTACTGCAGTTGGATTTTCCAAGTACCACCTAAACGTCCTGTCCGACTTTGACTTTTGCTAAGCACTTAGTTCCATTGATATCTTTCCCTTGCAGCCCTACTCGAGCACCGTACGTACTGCTACAATTTTGACCTTCCAACAGACACCCCTTATGGCCTTCTGCTTCTGAGTGTAGCCTGTTGTATCATGAAGTGTAATAAGCACATGTCAACTGAACTGTGAAAATGGGAATTCTATGTATCTGTCCTGCAATTAAGCTATTTCTAAATGTTTTTTCCATTGCCTCTTTATATATGTATATATACACAAGCAGATGTACACAGTGTCCTTGACTGTATACACACACACACACACACAATTTTAATTAGAAGAAACACGTACATGTATAGTCTTGAAAGAGAGGCTGCTGAACTCTCTTTTATATTCAAATTCGACACATTAACACATGGTTTGAACCGGGATGCAAATTTTCTGGGTTATTATAGGGGATCTTTTGCATACTTGGCTTAATCTAATTCTTGACTCCCTCCCTCCGACTCTCTGGTTTGCTCACCTTGCTAACTTTTTTTCTGATTTATCGACCTTGACTACTATTTTTGGTTCTCTATGTCTTAAATATTGAGTCTGTTCTGGTAAGGCTATCGTCTGAAAAAGTGGGTCTGTCCCACGAAAGCTCACCTAATAAATTATTTTGTTAATCTTTAAAGTGCTACTTTACTGTTTTTTTGTTTTGTTGGATAATCTGTGTCCTGCTGTGTTAGTTTCCCAACAGATTCCCCATCACCACCACGTCCTGTGCTTTGGATGATTGTCTTTGTTGTATAAAATAGGCTCACCTGCCTCTTCTTCCCCATTAGGCAGCATGTAGTGGCCCCCTACCCTGACATCACCATTGTTCTTTACTCTTTTTATCCTTACCCAGAGTCTGTCTCCTATGTTCCTCTCTACTTCTATCTAAATATATACATGTTTAACATATAAGGCAACACTTTCTCCCTTTTATCCCTGCCTGTCCTTTCTAAGCAAGCTGTACCCTCCTATACCAATATTCCAGCCATGTATTACCCCACCAAGTCTCTGAGATATGAGCCATGTCATAGTTATGTTTATTTATTAGCATTTAACATTCTTCCTGATTTCTTCTCATTCTTCTTGCATTAATATACAGACCACTAAGATACTCATTTGATTTTGCCCTCTGCCCGCCTAGTTCTGCCTTCTCGCTCCTTTATCCCTATTACATCCCATGTCCCCCTCCCCGCACTCCCAGTTTCTGACCCCTCTCCCAGGTCACCAAGTTTATGACTTACCTGTGGGAATTGGTCTCCTGCCCCCATGGAACTCAGATTAAAGCTTCCCTTTATGCTATGCTGAGGTTATTTCAGGAAAGGGAAATGTCTTTACAGGTACTCAGCAAGAAAACAAAAATCCTCGGTGGGACTCAGGCCAAAGACAGCTCACAACACCATGTCGCTTCCAGCACTGTTCAGTCTTTGGACCTCAGCTCCACTCTTTGCTGAAACAGACCAGTGGCTCTATTCTCTTGACTTTTTTTGGAATGTATCCCACAGGTCTGGCAGAGGAATATCACTTGGAATGTAAGTGTTAGAAACAGCTTCTCCTCGGCTTCTAGGAGACATTCTCAGACAACCATTCACAGAACAAAGAGCTTATAACAAAAACACAGCAAACGGTGTATGGAGTCAAAACAAAAAAAGAAGTCAAGTAGCACTTTAAAGATTAACAATAAAATTTATTAGGTGACCTTTCGTGGGTTCCACGAAAGGTCACCTAATAAATTTTTTGTTAGTCTTTAAAGTGCTACTTGACTGCTTTTTTGTTTTGACTCTATATAGGCTAACACGGCTCCTTCTCTGTTACTATCCAGTGTATGGAGTGTTTCTGAAATTCTTTCTAAAGCAAAAAGCAATTAAGCAGTAAAGTCTCAAAAGAGTAGCTGAGTTAGTCTGTATCTTCAAAAACAACAGGAAGTCCTGTGGCACCTTATAGACTAACAGATATTTTGGAGCATAAGCCTCTGTGGGCAAAGCTTCTGACAAAGTGTGTCTTTGCCCATGAAAGCTTATGCTCCAAAATATCCATTAGTTTATATGGTGCCACAGGACTTCTTATTAAGCGGTAAGGTTACTACTGCTTCTTCTTGTAGAGATACCACAGCTAAGCTGCTGTTTTCTGATACAGAAGAGAAAGGTTTTTCTTTTTTTTTTTTTCATTTCTATTACAATGAAATGCATTGGTAAAACATTTACATGCTTGCACTTCTACCTCTGTACACCAAAACTACTGCACATTACTACTATTGCAAAGATTACAGGGTCTCCACCCTCATTCGGTCAGGCTAGTTGATCCCTGTCCTTACATTAATGTCTGATTGTTTCTCCTCATGTTCTGCTCTGTCAGTCTGTTGCCTGTCTCCTGAGTTGTAACAGCCACTGGGGTCAGTAGGTAAAATATTAATTCCCTGCGTTCTCACTCTAATACATCGTACATGAATACATAGGAACTCTGGCAGCAATTATTCAAGTATGATGGGACTTTGCTAGAAAAGGATTTCAAAGTCACATGCAAGAGTGTGTTGGAAATATAAGTTCATTTCCCACAAAAGAAGCCTGCTGTGCTTACTCTCTTGAGCATATATTCACAAAATATGCAGCGCCCACAAAAGGCATTGTCACAGACAGGGGACTGCGCTGAAGCTGTGTGTTAAACCCAGTTCTTCCTTTTTTTGCTGCTTAGCTGTATTGGGTTACCTATTGGGGTGTTTATGTTATGGCTCTATCAGGAGAACCCAGTCTGGTTCTTCTTAGTTTACTCATGGCTACCTGACCACAAGAAAAAAAAGGGACTAAGGGGGGATGTGATAGAGATCTATAAATAGCAAAAGAACTAGGGGCCACCAAATGAAATTAATGGGTAGTGGGTTTCAAATGAACAAAAGGAAGAGTTTCTTCAGACAGCACGTTGTTGTCCTGTGAAACTCCTTGCCAGAGGCTTTGGAAACCAAGATTTTAAGACGGTTCAAAAAAGAACTAGGTGAATTCATGGAGGTTAGGTCCATTAATGGCTATTAGCCAGGACGGGTAGGATAGTGTCCCCAGCCTGTGTTTGTCAGAGGTTGGAAAGGAATGTCCTGAGAGCGGCTGATTTTGTGATTACCTGTTCTGTTCACTCCCTCTCAGGCATCAGCCTCTGTCAGCTGACAGGATACTGGGCTGGATGGACCTTTGGTTGACCCTGTTTAGCCATTCTTATGTTCTTGAGAAGAAAGGAAAGCAACAGCTCAGGAAAAGCCATCACTCAGGGAGCACTACAGAGATGCTATGAGACCACACTGGAGCAACAAACTGTGAAACGCCTATTCCTGGGCTCCAGCCACAGGACATGGATTGTTTTATCAGCACTGGAACCCTGTGCAAGGGGAGTTGGGAGGGGTGGGTAGCTCTTCAGACTGACAAGCACTGACAGTCCTGAGGAAGTCTGAAGGCCCTCGGCCTGCCTGGGTCCCTGTTGGATTGAGAGGGGCTGGGGTCAGAGACGTGTACAGATTGTTGTTTGAAAACCCTCTTATCTGCCCCCATTACCCTTTCTTCCTGGTGTTCAGATTAAACATTGTTTTAGTTCTAGAAGTCCAATTGGTCATTTGTCTCCCCACTATTCGCAGAGTCCTAGAGGGAGGAACCATGGGTGCTGAAACCAATTGGACTTGGTTGGCAAGCCCAGTCAACCTGCAGGGTGCTGTAGCTCAGACCCTAGTCTTAAGGTATGAGGCTCATAGGATTCCACCCCACAGGAAGACAAGGTATAGGGCCTGTCACCAGACATTGGGGGACCACAAAGAGGGTCAGAGATGCTGGTAGCCCAATAACTCTGAGGTAACTCTGAAGTATATCTACCAGGATGAAACGCTGGAGCCCTCAGCCTTTCAGGAAACAGATATATGCCCTTTCAGAAGTGTTATCACAGAGCAATGCAGCTGTGAATTCCAGCCGCCATAATTGAGCCAGAGCATAAAAATTCTGAAATTACATTTCCTGATTAAATTTACAGCAGCAGAATAATCTGAAGTCACCCATATTCTGTGGAATCTCTTCTTGCTCATCCCCTGTCGGGGCCAGGCACAGAGCACATGATATCCATAGGTATGGGAAAAGCTGAGAAATCATGACTCAGGGCGGCAGGTTTTACCACCATGAGCTCACTTTCAACATCTGATCTCTGTGTGAGTTGAGTAACACAACATGCAGAGGAGGGAGATGAAAGGAAGGGATTTCAAAGCTACCTGTTGCTGCCTGCCCTATCACCTGAGTCCACCCAACTGCCCATCTGATTCTTCTGCGGCTGCAAAAAGCATCTGGAAATGGAAACAGATGGCAGCCTTTGCCCATGTCTTTGCATTTGAAAGAGTGATACTGCCAACCTACCCAATTCCTGCTGGAAAGGGAACAGCTGACACCAAAGGAATCATCAGTGAGATTACCTGGGCAGCAGGAAGAAGCTGTTCAGGTAGGGAGACAACTGCCTTTATGACGCATCCTGGCACATTCCCTTGGGGACGTCAGGCCATCAGGGAACTTCAGCTCCTTGACTTCATATACATCAGGTTTAACCACCATTACTACCAATGGCAAGCTGCAGGAGGGCAAATCACAGGAGGTCTGTAGAGATGCTGCTGAATTGGACTGCAGCACCAGCCCTGACGCATGTTCTTGTCCTAAACCTGGGTGTCTCTCTGTTCACAAGGTTCTGATTAGTTATATGACTCCATCAAGGTTCAATGTGTGGTAACAATGATGCCCTCACAGTTGCGATTATGCTGGAATAGAATAGAATAGAATAGAATAGAATAGACCAGATTCCTCCCCTCCCTTGGCAACTACCTTTCCTACATTACAAACCCTGTATTCAGAGCAGGGAAGGGAGATTCCAAAAGGCTCCCATAACTCTGTCTCTGTGTGTCACAACTGAGATGATGAAATTAAGGTCATATTGCTTAGAAATAGGAAAATACACCCCACAGTATACCAACCCAGACACAAAAATAAAGTGTGGTTGCACCACGCTGGTTACGAAGTCATAAAAGCAATTCCCTGAGGCATTCCAGTCATTTATCACCTGCAAAACAATTGATTTACAGCCAAGTGTTTCTTTACATCTACTCTCAAAGAAAAGGTTCTTCTGATCTCAAAGGATGAGCCACACACTCAGGTCAATATGTAACTCAGCTTTTACTCCAAAATCATGCTGCCACCAATATTTTTTGTATCTAAAATATAAAGGTCTCTATATAAAAGTTAGAGAGGCGAGAGTTAAAATTATTTAAAGGAATCAAATGCATAAAAATCCACAGTTCTGCATTCAGTCTTGAAGTGTTGGAATAAACTGCTGGGTTTATATGGTGGCTAGGAGGTGTAGAGTGTCACAGTATTCACGGAACAATCTGACTACAGCTCACCCAGTGTTATATTAGGTTAAACTGGTCATACTCCTTCAGTCTTCACATAAAATAGAGTCTCCGTTCCTCTGACCATGACGGAATCAAAGATGACTAAGTTGGTAACAGATCTCAGGTGTGCAACTAGCTCATCCTCCTGCTTGAAACAAGGCCATCTCAGCTAAGTCCTCCCAGGAAGTCTTTTGTCAAAGTAAGCCTTAAAAACATCTAACTGGAGATTCCACCATCTCTCTTGGCAAACCAGTCCAGTGCTTCACCACCCTCAGTGAGTTGTTTTCTAATATCCAACCTAGACTTCCCCCACTGCTACTTGAGACCACTGTTCCTTGTTCTCTCCTCCACCACCAATGAGAATAGACTGGATTTGTCCTCTTTGGAACCGTCTTCATCTACAACAAAAGCACCCCTCACTCTTGTCTTCTGCGGGCCAAATAAGTCCAGTTCCTTCAGCCTGCCCTCATAAATCAAGTACACCTGCACCCAAATATTTTTGTTGCCCAGTACTGGACATTCTCCAATGTGTCCACATTCTTTCTTCAATGGGAGACGGGGGAAGGCAGCAAAAACTAGATGCATTATTCCAGATGTGAACTCACTGATGCTGAATAGAGTGGAATAGTGACTACCCTGTATCACCTGGCAATGCTTGTATTAATGGACCCCAATGAGCCAACAGTCTTCTTGGAAACAAGGGTATGCTGAGACACACCCAACTTCCTGCTACTTAGCCAGCTCATCCTCAGACTGCAGAAATGCATAAGATTCTTCAATCCTTAAATGCAGAATTCCACACTTATCCTCATTGAGCCTCATTGGATTTCTCTTGGCCCAATCCTCCAATGTGTCTAGGTCACTCTGGATACTGTCCAGCATATTTACCTTTCCTCACAGCTTAGTCTGATCTTCAAGCTTGCTGAGGGAGCAATCCAAACCATCATGCAGATATTCAACAAAACCAGACCCAAGACTAATTGAAGGGGCTCTCCACTCGTATACAGCTGTAGCACCATGGGGTAGGTGCTTCTGTGCTTTTTTATTTTTTTCCATGGTGCTGCCCTTTTTAACAGGCAGCTGGGCAGCTCCTGTGGCTTTTCAAGGAGCTCTCGCCGTTCACTCCTCCAGCTCCCTGCCTGACACGCTGAAAAGGCAGGACTCCATTTAATTCGTTTAACAGCTGGCAAAGGAGGGACTGAGAAGAGGTGAAATCTGGGGCAGTTTGGTGAGGTGGGGGGTAAAGCCTGGGGTCCAAGAGGGGTGGTTTGGGGCTTCAATTCTGGAACCACTTTCCAGAAAAAAAGCCCTGTCGGGGTTTATGCTCCACTATACAGAACCCTTCCTTGGCCTGACTTCTGTGTCGATGACGAAGGAAAAGGGTGGCGGCAGGGGGATGCAGAGAAATCTGGCCCTATATGATTTGTATGATTCTATTTTATTTCATCAAGACAGCAGCTGCAACAGCATCACGGTACCATTCAGCTTCCTCCAAGGAACCCATGTGACATGTCAGAACCCAATGAACACTGATCCAGGAATGGTGCCGGCAGCAGGGATAGCGTCCTCTCCAGTGCCATCACCACCCATCCCCTGTGATTTCACCTCCTGCAGTTTGCCATTCACAGTGAGAGATTTAAAGTCATTGCACATGCAGCCAAACAGCTGAGGTTCCCTGATGGCCCAGAGGCCCCCGAGGGAATGCACCAGCATGCTTCATAAATGCAGTTGCATTTATGCACATGCTGCCTGCTGCCTAGGCAACCTCTCTGATGGCACCTTGCCCTGTAGAGTGAAGGCCTCTGGTGGCAGCAGCTCCCCTCCCAGCAGGAATTGGGTAGGTTGACAGGATTTGTTCTCTTTAAAACACCAAGTGCCGGGGAAAGGCTGCCAGCTGTTTCCATGTGCAGATGTTCCGTGCAGCATCAGAACACTTAGCTGGGGTGTTGTGGCCAGTCAGTGATGGAGCTGGAGGGCAGGTACCACTAAGTAACACAGAGACTCTGCCCCTGTGTCTCCTCTACTCCATGGGGGTGGGAGCATTCAAGCTACCCTGCAGTTCCACATTCAAAACGAGAGCTGAGTGTTAGAGCCCTGAGCATCCAACAGCCCTAGTATGAAAAGCAAACAAACCCAAAACAGTGTTCCCATGTCTCTGACCCGAAGGCCTCCCACTCTGAGAAGGGATCCAAGCCATCCGAGGCCTTCAGATACTTCCAGAATTGTATGAAGAGCTCCTCAGCAGCAACCGTCCCACCTCGGCACAGACTCACAGCGCTGGCAAAACCAGCTCTGTAACATGGCTCAAGCTCAGAAACAGGCTCTTCCCACCATGTATGGCCAATGTTGTCTCTCAGCCACCTCTGAGAGATGTTTTTCTTCAGTTGTGGCTTCTCTTCCTGCTTGTTTTCAATCAGCCTGTTATGAAACGAAGATGAGTCAGATGGGAAGTTTCTGTTACAGCTGTGTTGGGTTAAACCTAACAGCTAACCTAATGTTAAGGTGACCACGCGTCCTGCTTTCACTGGGACAGTCTCTGATTCTAGCTGACAGGAAGGCGTACTGACTTATTATACCAAAAGGGCTAATTATCCAGTATTCAGACCCGCTGCTGGGCTGCCCTTCGCCCAGGTCAGCACAGCCACAATTGCAGACACCAGGGGCTGGCCAGAGAATACATACAGCAGGTACACACCCTCCGGGTGTGCAAGCAGCAGAAGTAGAGGGAGTATGGGGCCCTGCCATAAGGTAAGGCAGGGTAAGTTGGCACAGGGGTGGGGGGCAGTGTGTTCCCCCCATTCACTTCTTGTTTAAGATTTAAAGAGGACCTGCTGCTTGGCTGGACCTCCAGCCAGGGAGACCCCTGTGGAGAGACAGCTCCATCTCTGCTGTGCTGCAAGGCAGCTGCCCATGGAGCCACGTAATCCCCTGTGAGGCAGCCACCTTCCACAGCTGGGGGGCCCTCTCCCAAGGCAGCGCTACAGCCCTGTTTCCTGCTCCCTGCAACATGGAACAGATGAGAGCTACGCCTCCAGGGCTACAGCCCAATTCCCAGCTCCCCCCAGCGTGTCAATGGTTACAGTTGGTAAATGTTGACTTTGTAATGCCATGTACTCCTCACTGCAAGACAAGAAGAAAGCTTTTGTATTGGAAACCATGAACAGGTAGCATTCTCCATGGTAAACTCCTGGCTAGCGTCAGTTCAATCGAAATATACACTGTGACAAAGTCAGTCCAATTCCGGGGCCTCTGTCCTCCGACCACTCCACGAGGAGCCCCAAAGGGCCCTGCTGCTCTCGCTGGGGCGAGGGGTGGTCTGGGGGGACTCCGGCCCCCACCCACTTGTGCCAGGCTCCAGCCCAGGGACCCTGTGCAGCTGCCAGTAGGAGGAACTGACTCCCTTGGTCCTTGGCACAGCAACTCTTCTCCCTGGGTCACTTCCCCAGACGATTCCCCCTGGTACCGTCTCCAGGCTGTAGCAGTCCTAGGACTTCTCTCTTGATTGTGTGCAAGCTCCTGCTCTCTCTCTCTGATCTCCGGTGTTCCTGTTGTTCTCCTTGGCTCCTCTCAAACCTGTTCTCTCCACTCTCCTCTCTCTCTGCTCTCCTCTCACTCACTCTCCCTGCCCTTCCCACTGTGGAGGGTTTTAAAGGCCTCTCATTGGTCCAGTCATTGGGACCAGCTGGCTTTAATTAGGCTAAGCTGTCTCCCACCCAGCTGCCTCTGACTGTCCCGCAGGCCCTTTTGCTTGTTGAGGTTTCCTTCACCCTGGCCACGCCACAATACCTATTAGTTACAAAAATGTCGTATGAGCTTTTAATGGATGCTCAGTAAACAATGTTATTTTGAATGTTTGTACTGCAAAAGTTGGATTCATTTCCATTGAACTTGCTGAAATCTGAGCAATTTTACCAGGAGTCCCATATTTGGCATAGGGAAATATGGTCACCCTGCCAAATAGAGTTCTACAGCCAACATCCCAAGAACCAGGTTTAACAGACACCTTCCTCGCGATAGACAGTGGGAGAGCCATGGGTTATTTTCATGTGGAAAGGAAGTTGCACAGGCAGCTGATTTGAAATCTACTCCTTGAGATCCCCATATATGCCTAAATAAATGGTTTGGAGTTAGTAAATACTAGACTTGTGGTTTCCAAGCTGTGGCATTTGGACAATGGGGAGTCTCCAGATTATGTCACATTCCCAAAGTTATTCACACATCCTTTCATAATTTATTACAGCTCCACTAATAAAAAAAATGTTGAAAGCCATTGAGTTTGACAGTGAGGGCCCAGGGAATGGACATTTTCTGTAATGACTCCGATAGCTGTCACCACTCCAGACACAGGCGACAGACTAACAGAACAGAACTGGTGCAGAACCAGTCAGCTCTTAACTTGACTTGTGTGTGCTAAAAGAAGGAAGGGTTCATCTTTTTCTTTTGCTATGGCATATGTCACGGAAGTATTCCACATATTATTTGCAATGGGTTTGTGCAATTGAGGCTTTGTTTTGTGAACAGATCTAAGGTACAGTCTCCTGGTAACTGACAAGAACTTGTTTTTAGCACTTTGTCTGCCAATGCCAGAGGCAATCAAACAAACAAACAAAAAAGACAAAACCCCACAATATGTAACTATATGTGGCACTTTCCCAGCATCTGACAAACAGTCTAGGGATACCATCTCCACCCTTCTTAGCAAATAGCTCTTGCTGAACCTCCAGAAATATGTCTAAATATTTTTTGAATCCTCTTACAGGCTTTGTCTTCTCAACATCCTGTGGTAAAAAACATTACCATGCGATGTGTGAAGAAATAGCTCCTTTGGTTTTTTAAGCCTGCTGCTTATAAATTTCATTTGGTGACCGACATTCTTGCAGTACGAGAAGGAATAAATAACACTGTCTGATGTAGTTTTTTTCCACAACAGTTCTGATTGTGTAGCTCTCTGTCAGAGCCTTCCTATGTCATCACTTCTTCAAGATAAAAATCCACAATCTTATTACTCTCTGTTTATACTAAGGCTGTTCTATCCCCCTAATCATTTTCCTTGCCCTATTTTTAAACTTCTAAAATTCTAGTACATCTTTTTTTTAAGACATGGTGATCACACCCGCATGCAGTATTCAAGATGTGTGTTAATTATTGATATATATAAAGAGATAGTATAGTAACAGAGAGATAGCTGTGTTAGTCTATATTGTATCAAAACTGAAAAGCAGTCAAGTTGCACCTTGATTACAATTTTTCTGATTTGTCAACCTTGATTGCCATTTTTGGTTCTCTGTGCCTTTAATATTGAGTCTGTTCTGGTCTGGCTATGGTCTGAAGAAGTGGGTCTGTCCCACGAAAGCTCACCACCTATTAAATTATTGTTAGTCTTTAAAGTGCTACTTGACTGCTTGTTTTGATAGAGATAATATGTTACGTTCTGTCTTATTAGCTATCCCAGTCTTAATAATTCAGATCTCACCATTTATAGACAGCAGAGATTGTTTTGCGGTGTGCATTGTTTTGCATTTATCACTGTTGAAATATCAATATTGAACTTTAACTGCTGGTTTGCTGCCCAGTCAGCCCACTTTGTGAGATCCCTCTGCAGCTCTTGGCAAGCAGTGGTGCATGTTGGGTTCGGCTCATGCTGGTCTGGGGGACGGGGCTCTGCGTGCTGGCAGACACTGGACAGGGTGAGGTTCCTGTGTGATGGGTGGCTCACCCCCTACTTCTGGTCTCCCTTCCCCAAAGGAGCCCAAACCACTCCCCCCCGCCACCCCGGGATCTAGCCCCAGGGTGGGAGGGATGGGAATTGTGATTTCAGCCCAATGTGCCCAGTCCCACATACACAGCCCTTGGGCACTGAGGCCACAGCTCACCTAGTTTCCAGCTGGCAGCACAGGTGACCAGGAATTCTGGTTCCCACCATGCTAGTCGTTCCCAGGGATCGGGGAGCCTGGTATCACACTAGAGGCAGTCCCAGCTCTGAGCTTCCTCCCTTCATCCCCATTCTGAGCCATCTGCAGCCCAGTTTCTCCCAGTGGGAGGGCTACCTCAGTGGTTCAAACTTTGACCTGCTAAACCTGGGGTTGTGAGTTTAATCTTTCAGGGGACCATTTAGTGATCTGGGGCAAGTAAATTACAAAAACAAATCTGCCAGGGGTGGTGGCAGGCCCTGCTGTGAGTTCAAGGACTGGACTCCATGACCTTGCAAGGTCCCTTCCAGCTCTATGAGACATGCACATTTTTAAAGTCTCCTGCTCTGAGTCCCCTGGCGGGGAGTTCTGATAGGCTGTAAATAATTGAAGTTCCTTTCATTGCAGATGAAGAGAGGCCTGTGTGAACATAAGATGCTCTGAATTCAGACAGCCCTTCCCAGGCCAAACATTTCTGCTTCTCTTTGAGGGTGTCTTGGAAGTTGGGCTGCATCTACACTATGAGATAAATTCAAATTTATTAATATCAATTTTGTAATTCTGGAATGTATAAGTTTAAATTTGACCATCTTCACTTCCCACGTTCTGCTCACAAAGTCAACTTATTGTCCCATTTTAGAGGGGAAAACATTGAAGGTTGCAGTAGTGCATTGTGGGAATCTATCCCACAGTTCCTTCATCCCCGTAGCATTCCGGGTATGCTCAGTGCTCTTGATATCATCTTCCCACATTGCGTCCATTTTTCCTGTGGAAAGGAAGGAAAAGTAGGGCGCCCACAGAGATGGCAAAAAAGTTTACAGAAATGTCTTTCTTCCATAGCTGAATTCTCAACCGGCCTTCCACTGAGTGTCCCCCCTCCTGTGATTGCATCTGATCCCTGAAAATAACACAGGGGCCCAGACTGTATTCTCAAGGTGAGAAGAAAGAGGATAGAAAAGTGAGGGAAAAAGTTGTTTGACTTCCTTCTTCATTACACAGACATTGCAAACAAAAGTCATGGCAGTGAAATCTCATACACTGAACTTATAATGGAAACAGGAATCTCAACTGGCCCAACTCCCAGTGGTTCTGGGTGGGTCAAAGCATGAAGACAGAAAGGAGATGTTAGCAAAAAGATTTTATAAGAAAAATATCCAACCAGCAGGTGTCTGCAATGGACAGCAAACTCCTGAAAATCTTTTTGGGGGCAGGGGATGTTGTGGTTTATGGCTGCAGAGCGGGTTGGAATGTTGAAGTTGCTGAAGGAGTCACACCGAGTATGTTAGCCACTATGGGGAGACTCCCCCACTACAGCTACAAGGACCTTGGTAGGGGTGTTGGCAGGTTAAATGGGAGCCAGTTGAAGTGGTCCCCCCAGGTATCTTAGCCGCTGGGGGAGAATTCCCCGGATGTCAGCAAGACCCCAACATTCTTTTCCGCCCTTGGAGCCCTAAATGCACATAAGCTGGGACATGGCGCTGCCCGGTAGCATGGTCAGCACCAAACAGCAGGTACGTCCTTTAATTGGATTGGAGATTACCCACGTGATATATCTGAGTGCAGGAACAACCCCGACGGTGTGGCACCTGTGGGGGTGGGAATGGGGTTTGCACACAAATGTAAATTGCCGAGAAGAATCAGAGGGGCAGCCGTGTTCGTCTGGATCTGCAAAAGCAACAAGGGGTCCTGTGGCACCTCATAGACTAACATAAATGTATGAGCATAAGCTTTCGTGGGCAAAGACCCACTTCGTCAGATAAGGCAGATTTGTCCTGCATCTGACGAAGTGGGTCTTTGCCCACGAAAGCTTATGCTCATACATTGCTGTAAGTCTATAAGGTGCCACAGGACCCCTCATTGCTTTTGCCGAGAAGTTTCTTGGCATCTTATGCAAGTGTGACACATGGTGCGGTGGGGCAGGGGCTGGAGCCAGGCAGCGCAGACAAAAATAACAAGTGTAGACACAGAACCACCATCTCCCTTCCGGGGTTATTTGTAATGCACAGATGCACTCACTGTGTTAATTTCAAAGAAAGAAAATTGGAAATAATTGCCAGGACTTTGGAAGGTCTACACTACAGAGTTCTGTTGGCAGAAGTCACTGTCAAGAGATATTTCCCGACAGAACCTTTCTTTACAGAACACGTCCACTCCTAATAGAGGATCCCCCTGTCAACTCCCTCTGTTGGCAGAGAGCAGTCAGATGGCTCAGCCATGGGTCAACAGAACAGCCAACCGGAAACTCTGCAAACAGGCCAGCCTGATGAGCCAGAAGCCATCTGTCAACAGAGTGCCCCCCACATTCTCCAGGAGCATCTACACTATTTTTCTGTTGACCAAAGCTGTCAACAGAGGCACTGTGCCTTGTACGGTCAAGACAAAACTCTGCTAGGAAAACTGGTGTGTTCTGTCAACGGATTCTCGACAGAACACATTGGCTGTGTCTACACTTTGCTTTTGAAAGAAGAAACCCAGGGTAGACACTGCTCTTTTGAAGGTAAATCCCATCTCCGAAAGAATCCTTCTTCCCGTAAAGAAAGGGAAGGATTCTTTGGAAGACGGGGTTTACATTCGAAAGAGCAGTGTCTACACTGGTTTACTTCTTTTGAAAGAAGCTATTTTGAAATATGAATATGCAAACGAGGTGACAGATATGTAAATCTGCACCTCATTTTCATTTTATTTCCCTCATTTGCATACCGCTTTCAAAAGAGAGCAGACACAGCCATCATAGTGTGGATGCTCCCTAGTTTTGTCAACAGAAGTCCTCTTCTGTACACGAAGATCTGCAGTGCAGACTCAGCTAAAGGGTGGAATTCCACCATCCTGCTACCCCAAGACTGTGCCCTGTGCTACATCCCTCTGGAGTCATCTGTGCTTCCTCTGCAGAGCCAAATGGGTTGTCAAATCAAACTATTTTAAAACAATGTAATTTTCGGGGCTGTTACTCGTACATCTGAAACAGGAGTTTGTGGCATTGCAGATACAGTTGAAACGATGTGAAAATCACAAAAATTCAGAGCATATTTTTTTTCATAGTAGATCAGCACCGGTAAGATGTGAATCAGTGAGTGGGTTTTCTAGACAAGGGAGATGTTAAAGGAACACTCAAGGAAGAGGAGGCTCTTATGGAGAAGTTAAACAAATTCTTTGCACTGGTCCTCACAGTTGGGGGAATGAGTGAGATTCCCACCCCTGAGACATTCTTTTTAGGTAAGAAAACTTAGGAGCTATCCCACAAAGAAAGAGCTTGTGACAGTGTACCCCATATTCACCACAGTGGAAGTACTATGAAATGATTATGGCAGAATTATAATGCAACTGTCACAAGGTGTGTCTTGTGAGAGGTCCCTGGAAAAGTTAGAATTTGGATATGTCTTTTTTTTTTCCTATTTCCTTGCATGCATCATTTTTGTACCGGAAGTTATGAATATTACGTACGTATGTGTAATTCAAATGAGGTTACACTGGGTAAAACCTTAAACCAGCCTTTTAGTTCAAGCATGAAGAAAACAGACAGGGCTAACCGCTCATCAACAAATATAGTGGACTATAGAACAAATTAGTCTCCCTCAGAGGGTGCGTCTACACTAACCGGCTACTTCAAAGTAGCTGTCACAACATCGAAATAGCACGTGTCGCATCTACACATGCCGTGCGCTATTTCGACGTTGAAATCGACATTAGGTGGCGAGATATCGAAATTGTTATTCCTATCCGAAGATGGGAATAACGCCCTACTTTGACATTCAACATCGAAGTAGAGTGTGTGTAGATGATCCACGTCCCACTACATTGAAATAGCAGGGTCCTCCATGGCAGCCATCAGCCGAGGGGTTGAGAGATGCTCTGTCCAGCCCCTGCAGGGCTCTATGGTTGCTGCGTGCAGCAGTCCTTAGCCCAGGGCTTCTGGCTGCTGCTGCTGCTGCTGCAGCTGGGGGTCCATGCTGTGTGCACGGGGTCTGCAACTGATTGTCATATCTGTGGATCTCGTGCTGTACAGGGCGAGTGTATCTGGGAGGGGCCCTTTAAGGGAGCAGCTTGTGGCTTTGCTGGCCCCTTATTTCGACGGGGAGCTCTTGTGTGTGTGGACGCTCCGCATTTCCTTCCAGGGTGGCTCCTTCTGATGTTCCCCATCGCTACTTCGACGGCACCAGCCCTAGAGGATGTGTAGACGATACACGTCGAAGTAGCCTTTTTCGTTGCTCTTACTTCGAAATTGGCTACTTCGACGTAGTGTGCTAGTGTAGACGTAGCCAGAATGTTCCATCCAGGCTGCAGAGGCATGGCACCAGGTCACATGACACTGAACTCCATTTTGGTAACTGTATTTTGCCACATACTGCACAGGGTAGCTAGATTAAAAAATAGGTTCCCACTCTTTGGAATAAATAAATAAGGTAAATAAATCATGTGATGGGGGTTGGCATCATCTCTTGGCATCACTCTACATGCAAGACAATGTCTGGAAACATCTGAGGAACGAAGGTTGACCTGGGGAAAGTGCTGGTCCTCTGGTAAAGAGGTGCCTAGGCTGTGTATGAAAACTTGGTGAATGGCTTGTCTCACCAGTCAGGATTAAATAAAAACATGGAGGAGTCCTGTGGCATTTTATAGGCAAACAAATTTATTGGAGTAAGATTTTGTGGACAAAGACCCACTTTGCCAGATGCATATGGACACAGACTAACACGGCTACCCCCCTGAAAACAGTCAGGATTAGAAATTGCTAATTCAAATCCTTTCTAACAAGTGTGTTAGGCTTAGTTTGCAGGTTTTTTGTTTTTTTGTTTTTTGTTTTTTGGGTATTTTTTTGTGTTCTGTGTGTTGCAATTTATAATCCATGAAATCTGTCCATATATAGTAATGAACTTGTCTTATGTTTTCTCATTAGCAGTGTGGTTGGAGTGAAGTGTCTGGGAAAATCTCAACTCTGTAAATAACGGATGTGGCACATCTCTCCCCCACTGATATGAATGAGTTTCCATTGCACAGATCCTGCTGCAGTATGTGGCGGTATAATTTTGGGTTTCTACTCCAGTATACAGAATTTGCGGAAACTACCTTCCCTGGCCTGACCCTTGGGTTTGCAATGAAGAAAAGGGGGTGGGGTGGGGCTTGAGAAAAATCTGGTCCAGTATTATTATTATGATTCTATTTTAGTTTATTTCAGCAAGATGACAAAGTCAACAGCATCATCGGTACATTTGGCCTCCCCCAAGGAAGTGATGTGAGCAGTCAGAACCATATGACCAATGAGCTGGGAATGGAGCCTACAGCAGGTTTGGTGCTGCTATCCAGTAGCCTCACCAACCATCCCCTGCGACTTGGCCTCTTGAAGTTTGCCACTGGCTGCGAGGGGGTTAAAGTAGATGCACACAAAGCCAAACAGCTGAGGTTCTCTAAGGGTGAGGTAGCCCCCAGGGGAATGTGCCAACGTGCCCCATAAAAGAAGCTACCTCCACACACACATCGCCTGCTGCCTGTGCAATTTCTGTGATGACGCCTTACCCTGTAGAGTGAAGACCTCCGGTGTGAGCAGCTCCCCTTCTAGGAGGAATTGGGTAGGTTGGCAAGTTTCACGCTCTTTAAAATGCAAAGTGCAGGGGAAAGGCTGCCATCTGTTTCCATGTGGAAATGTTCTGCGCAGCAGGACTGGACTCAACTCATCTGGGCTGTTGGGATGACTCAGTGATAGAGCTGGAGGGCAGGCAGCACTAGTTAGCTTAGGGACCTTGTTTCTATACCCACCTATACTCTATGGTTAAGGTGGGGCGCGTTCAAGCTACACAGAAATTCCACATTCAAATCAGGTCCTTGTTTAAACCCCTCTGATGTCACAACTCATTGTCATGTGCACCCTTTCCAGATGTTCCATATGCATAGGACCTGGTGCTATTATGGGCTGAGTGAGGGGAGATCCTTTCTCCCCTCAGAATCAGTGATTAGTTCCCTTTGTTTTCTCCGGGAAATGTAACCAGCAAATGTATTTGAATAGGTTCTATTCTCTGGCTTGATTGTGAAGCCCAGAATTCAGAGCTGCGTTACTCTGTCCTGACAGACCCAATAAGGCATATTTCTCTTTCCTCACCGGCTGAGGGCTCTAGAAACTCTGACCTGTAGATGCTCCTCAGAGTTACGGGTCTACTGGCATTTGGGCCCTTCTCTGAGTACCACAGGATTTGGTTTGGAGCGCATTTATTTATTAAAAAAATCTACCGTTGTAAGGTGCATTTCTGTGATGAAGAGATTGCACCACAGCACGTATAGGAGGTGAACTGATGATTAAACCTTTGGGTTCCTAGGAACAGAGAGAGAGTCGTGCTAGTTTATATACTATCGAAACAAAAAAGCAGTCCAGTATCACTTTAAAACTAACAAAATAATTTATTACGTGATGAGATTTTGTGGGACAGACCCACTTCTTCAGATCATAGCCATACCAGAACAGACTATTCTGATATGGCTATGATCTGAAGAAGTGAGTCTGTCCCACAAAAGCTCATCACCTAATAAATTATGTTGTTAGTCTTTAAAGTGCTACTGGACTGCTTTTTTGGGTTCCTAGTAGAGCATAGTGCCTCCACAGTCATTCTGCATCCTTGAGATTGTTGGCTGTGGTTTTGATTTGATCCTACATTAAGTCATCTGCATTTACTTTGTCCAGGAAACTTCATTGCCTGGACTGGGATGTCCCCTTTTCCTCTTTCCCTTTGGATTGCATTCTAACGCCTGTCTTGTGTTACATTTTGTGCAGTCCTTAAGCAGGATATGTCCTGCCCATCACCACTTTCTCTTCCTTCTCTGGACCCCCATTGTCTTCTGGTCTGTTTTGGTCCACATGTCTTTGTTTGGCATTCTATCACACCACTTTAGCTGGAGAATATGTCTAAGGCTTTTATTGACAAAGGTCTGAATTTTCTTAGTATTTATTCACAGTGTTAATCCTTTCGAACTAATCATGTGAATTACCTTCAATGACTCAACAACCCTAGTTTGAAATACAAAGAAACAAATTCAAAACAGTGTTCACATGCATGTGACCTGACTCCCACCTTCCCCAACTCTGACAGATCCAGGCAGGCCAACGCTTTCAAATACAATTTCCTTAAAACTGTCCCACCTCAGCAAAGACTCCCAGTGTGGGCAAAACCAGCTCTGTAATGTGACTTAAGCCCAGAAACAGGCTCTTCACAGCTTGTAGGTCCAATACTCTTTCTCTACCACTCTGCAGTACTCACTTAGAGACATTTTTTTCTTCAGCTCTTGCTTCCCTTCCTGCTTGTCTTCCAGCAGCCTGGAAGATGAGCCAAATGTGTTTAACCCAATACAGCCATAACAGAAACATCCCAACCTTTAACCCAATGCAGCTCTATAGCAGACATCCCCAGAACCATGTTTAACAGACGCCTTCATTATGATAGAGAGTGGTAGAGCAACAGATTATTTTCAGGTGGAAAATGAAGTTCCAAAGGCAACCGATTTTAAAATCTAGTTCTTCTAATCTCCATTTCTACCCAAATAACAGGTTTGGGGTTACTAGGTACTAGACTCATGGTCTCCAACTTGTGGTCTTTAGAGAACTGGGAATCTCCAGACAATGTCAGATTCCCAAAGTTATTCACACCTCCTTTCATAGTTTATTAGGGCTCTGCAAATGAGAAAAAAAAAAAAGTTTGGAAGCCATTAGTTTGAGAGTGACAGCCCAAGGAACGAGCATTTTCTGTACTGACGCCGATGGTAGTTAACACTCCAGATGCAGGAGACAGACGGACAGAATGGAGTCTGAGAGAACCAATCAGCTTTTAACCCAGGGGGACAGGAGCTACTAAACATATGTTTACTGACAAGTGATCCCCAAAGGGCTGAAACAGGGTAAATTTTCAAGACTCTGAAGAAATGGACATGATGGATGCTACAGGCGAAGTTCCCACTTTAACCTAACAAATCACCTCTGAAAAGAGACATGGCAGGAGAGTGGCTTGAACTCAGTGTGCTAAAAGATGGATATGTTAATATTTTGCCACTTGGAAAAGAAAATATCAAAGAAAGATTTCACATATTATTTGCAATGGGTTTGCGGTACTAATTCTTTGTTCAGTGAACACTTCTATGGTACAGTCCCTTGGTAACTGACAAAAACTTGGCTCTCACACTTTGTCTTCCAAAAGTGGCCAATAGTAGGTTCCAGAGGCAATGCAAAATAAACCAGCAAACAAGCAAATAACCCCCTCCAAACATGCACATGCACTCCCCTCCCACACACGAAAATCACCCTCTGTGGCCCATCCCTGGCTTCTGACAAACAGAGCCTTGGGACAATGCCAGGGACACAATCTCCACCCTTCCCGGGTAATAGCTTACAGTTTTGATCTTCACAACGTCCTGTCATAAAAGATACCAACATATGATGCATGATGAAATCGTCCTTTTCATTTCTTTTAAGCCTGCTGTTTATTAATTTCATTTGATGACCCCAAGTTCCTGCACTATGTGAAGGAATAAATAACACTTATTTATTATTTTCCACACCAAATCTCATTTTATGGATCTCTATCACTGTCCCCTTTGTCATCTTTTTTCAAGAAAAAATCCCACAATACTGTTAATCTTATTTCATACCAAAGCTGTGCCTCACCCTTAATCACTTCTGTTGTCCTATTCTTCAACTTTTAAAGTTCTAGGTGTTTTTTTTTTTGGTTTTTTTTTTGAGTCAGGGAGACCATATCTTCAGGCAGTATTCCTGATGTGGGTTTATTATGGATCCATATAGAGATAATACGCTATTTTCTGGCTTATGATCTATCCCTGTTTTACTAATTCAGACCTCATCGTTTTACGTACAGCAGAGACTATATTTTGCAGTCTGCATTGTTTTGCATTTATTACCATGGAACTTGAACTGCTATTTTGTTGTGCAGTCAGTCAGTTTTGTGAGACCTCTCTGCAGCTCTTGGCAAGCAGTGGAGCACCAAGAGAAAGTTGGCTGGCTGGGGTTGTGATGGGCTGGGGTCGTGGAGGGCTGGAATCTTGGCAGGCCAGGGGTGGGGCTCTGCATGCTGTTAGACACCGGACACAGGTGACGCTACTGTGTCATGTGTAAGTCACCCCTGGCTTTTGGCCTTCCTCCCACAAAGGAGGCCAAACTGCTCCCCCCATGCCACATATCTCTATGGATGGACATCTGGGGGTTGAGGTTCCAGCCCCAGTCTGCCATAGCACCCAAAGCCTCTGGGCAGTGAGGCCTCAGAACCCCTTGTCTCCAGCTGTGAGCATACGTGGCTGGAGAGTCCGGTCCCCATTCCCGAGGAAGATTCAGGGATCAGGCATCTGGTCAGTACAAGGGTGGAAGTCCTAGCTCTGAGCTCCCTCTCCCACCCCCACACCTGCTCTGAACCCTCCGCACACCAGTCTGCTGCCCAGAGCCCACCAGTGGGAACTGTGACAGGACAGCAGATGAAGGAAATTTGATAGTAACAGAGAGGGAGCTGTGCTAGTCTATATACTATCAAAACAAAAAGCAGTCAAGTAGCACTTTGAAGACTAACAAAATAATTTATTAGGTGATGAGCTTTCATGAGACAGACCCACTTCTTCAGACCATAGCCAGACCAGAACAGACTCAATATTTAAGGCACAGAGAACCAAAAACAGTAATCAAAGTTGACAAATCAGAAAATCCACGTGTTAATGTGTCGAATTTGAATATGAAAGAGAGTTCAGCAGCTTCTTTTTCTAAAGCAGACTGAAAATTCTTCTTCAATAAGGCTCAGACTCTTAAGTCATTAACAGAATGGCCCACTCCATTAAAATGTAGACTAACTGGTTTGTGGATCAGGAGTGTTTTGATGTCTGTTTTGTGCCCATTAACTCTTTGTCTGAGAGAGTTTGAAGTCTGTCCAATATACAAAGCATCTGGGCATTGTTGGTACATGATGGCATCTGTCATGTTAGTTGAGGAACATGTGAATGTGCCCGTGATTCTGTGACTAACCTGGTTAGGTCCATTGATGGAATCACCAGAATTGATATGTGGACAGACTTCAAACTCTCTCAGACAAAGAGCGAATGGGCACAAAACAGACATCAAAACATTCCTGATCCACAAACCAGTTAGTCTACATTTTAATGGAGTTGGCCATTCCGTTGAAGACTTAAGAGTTTGCATCTTATTGACGAAGAATTTTCAGTCTGCTTTAGAAAGAGAAGCTGCTGAACTCTCTTTCATATTCAAATTCGACACATTAACATGTGGTTTGAACCGGGATGCAAATTTTCTGGGACATTATAGGGGCTCTTTGCCATACGTGGCTTAATCTAATTCTTGACTCACCCCCACCCCTCTGCTCTCTGATTTGCTCACCTTGATAATTTTTTTCCTGATTTGTCAACTTTGATTACTGTTTTTGGTTCTCTGTGCCTTAAATATTGAGTCTGTTCTGGTCTGGCTGTGGTCTGAAGAAGTGTGTCTGGCCCACGAAAGCTCATCACCTCGAAAATTGTTTTGCAATTCTTTAAAGTGCTACTTGACCGCTTTTTTGTTTTGGTAGAAAATTTAAGTTCCTTTCACCTCCGATGAAGAGAAGCCTGTAGGATGATCAAACTCTTTCAATTCAGACAACACTGGCCAGGCTTCAGCTGCTCTTTGAGGGTGTCTAGGGAGTCGGAATGTACCATGAGTAGCATTAGGTAAAGGAAAGTTAGTAGTGCCAGGTTCTGATTGAAACTGCACGTTTCAATCTGGAGTGGCACAGCACAAGTCATTATTATGGTTCTCAGGGTTTATCCCAAGTCCTGCGAAGAGGTAGGGACATAATTTGGACTCTTGAGAGTGGAGACAAAGCATATTCCGAGGCAATTCAACATTCCTACGGGCAGCTTTAATACAGGACAGAAGGACACAACGAACACGTTCACCATGCGCTTCTCATGGCATAATAGAATGGGCCCCACTCTGAAGTGGATGGCAAGAGCGAGTGTCTGAGGGAAGATCACACCTCTAAAACCATACAGGGCTCAAGGAATCTGTGGAACTGCCAGCCATAAGATACCCATGGGACCAAGACCATGGCAGGATTCAAAAAGAAAATGGATGCTTATGTGAGTAACCAGAAAACTCATTAGCAGTAGCAAGGATTGTGTTTTTTTAGTAAGTTTTGGAAAAACAATAAACTTCCTGATTAATGCAAAATTATGTCTAATTCGTGGGTGAGGGGGAAGCATTCCCTCGAGGTAGGCAGTCTCCTCGATCTCTGCTATACTTCTGCTCTTGCCTTCCTTTGTAGCACCTGGAACTGGATACTGGGAGGGACAGACTACAGCTCTGCTCCAGTCTGTCGATGCCTGTCTCTCATCTGCACTGCAAATCCAAGACGGTGATTTTTGTTGATGTTCCTTGAGCCCCTGGGAGTCTCTCGACTTGCACTGAGAGCAGATTGACATCGCCTGAAATATCATCCTGTCTCTGGCTCTTTTTTTCTTTCAGGAGGCTACGTTCAGAACTCCTCAGACCTGTGCCCTGCATTATGTCAGTTGCCAATGACACCAAATTCACACATACGGTTTTCCTTCTTTCTGGGATTTCTGGGTATGAAGACATCCATCAATGGATCTTTATCCCCTTCTGCATCACATATGTTATTTCATTAGTAGGAAATTCAGTCATTCTTTTCATTATAAAATCAGATCCTACTCTCCATGAGCCCATGTATATTTTCCTTTCCATTTTGGCTGTCTCAGACCTTGGCATTTCGATTGGCACCCTGTCCACAACACTGGGCGTATTCTTGTTTAATTCTAGGGAGATTGGCCCCGAGGCCTGTTTTGCCCAGCTGTTCTTCATCCACTCATTTTCATACATTGAATCCTCCGTGCTCTTGGTGATGGCCTTTGACCGCGTCATTGCCATCAGTAACCCACTGAGATATGCTTCCATCTTAACCCTGCCAAGAATAGCCAAGATAGGACTGGGATGCGTGATAAGAGGGGTGGCTGTTGTTCTCCCAGCCCCCTTTCTCCTGAAGCGGTATCGATACTGTCGAGCCAATGTCCTCTCCCATTCTTACTGCCTACACCTGGATGTCTTAAAGATAGCTTGTTCAGATATAACTGTCAACAACATCTATGGCTTGTTTGCTACAGTCATCACAGTGGGGTTGGATTCAGTGCTCATTCTTCTCTCTTACGTGATGATTCTCAAAACGGTGCTGAGCATTGCATCCCGTGCAGAGTGTCTGAGGGCCCTGAGCACCTGTGTCTCCCACCTCTGCGCTGTCCTCATATTCTACACCCCAGGGATAAGCTTGTCTTTAATAAACAGATTTGCAAGTAGTTCTTCATCCTTGATTCACATTCTCATGGGCTACATCTACCTGCTACTCCCACCCACCATGAACCCAATTGTGTACAGTTTGAAAAACAAACAACTTCGTGCAAAGATAGTCAGGGTGTTTGTCAAGTGAAGACTCAGTTCTTCAGCTGACTCCCGCACAAGTGAAACAAGAGATGAAAAACAAAGACCTCTTACATCTAAGAAGACATGCACAACTGATTTCTGATCCCTAGAATGAGGTTCAGACAGAATCTAAAGCCTACAAGCCTTGGAGAAGTTCTGGTGATGGAGGAGAAAACACAGTGAGAAGTTGACAAATGCAGACTGAAGAATTAACCAAGTTACTGAGTTTGTGGAGAAACTGGGGAATGGTGGAAGTTTGGCCCATAGACATCTGAATCGGTGGGTGTCTGACCCCTGAATTCCTGTCCATTCAGTCAATAAAGTGAAGGGATGTGGGTGTTGTTTGCCATTACACTGATCTGTCACTGTCCTCTCATCTTTAGTTAAATATCTGTGGGCCATGCAATCAGCAGTGAAAATGTTCTACGTTTGCAATTCTGGCCCTTTCTGAGCCTTCTGGGTGCTGTATGATCCATGAGGACTTCACTACAGGTGGATGGGGATGTTGGAAGGGAAAAGTCACTCAAACTTCCCCTTTTTCCTCAGCCAATTGTTTCTGACTGACTCATCTCAAAACCACTGTCAATATGGAAGCCCCAGGAGAAGCACTCAGGAACTGCCCTGGCACCCCATTGATGGCTCTTTACCCCATACAGCTGCTGAGCTTCTTCTCCTGTTATGTGGGGCAGATGTGTGTGTGAGTGAGGCTCTGACCCACAGGAGTCCTGACAAGACACTCAGACCCCATTCCCTTCTCTCACCATCCAGTTGGGCTGTCCCATCAGTGCAAAGGGTTGGAAATGGTGCCCTTCTTCCAACAGAGGCACGGGTAGCTCCTAACACAGCCTGGCCCATCCAGAGTAGGGTGATCATCTCTTCACAAGGCAAAAGTGTAGCACATGTAGGAGCCTTGTCCCCATTGTAGCCCCTTCCCCTAACTCTCTACATCCACCGTCAGACCCCACCTGTCTTTCTCCTCTTCCCACAAGCCCCTTCGCTCTGCCCCATTTCTTCCCTTGGAGACTGGAGCTGAGGAACAGCTGTGCATGAAGCCAGAGTGACTGTGAAGAGCCCAACCATCTTCCTGCCATGAGCAGGGCACTGGGGCAGCCCCTGGGAGGCCACAGGCTGTGTCATCAGCACTTAGAACTTACAATCCAGGCAGAAGGGAGCGTCTGGGGCTCGCCAGGATGCAAGGGATTCCCTGAGTTGGTCTAACCACAGCCTGATGTGGCTGGGGGCCGGAACCTTGGGCGAAATGGGGGAACAAGTGGCAGTAAGTTTCTGGGTAGAGGTGGGGACTCATGAGCAAGGAGGAGGATGGGGCTGGAAGAAAGGAGGATCCCTGCTTTCACTGAGATGAATTATTGTGACCTTCAAAAAGCTCTTAATTATTCCAGGCTGAAAGTAAATCATAGCTGGGACCTAGAGGGAAGGGTAGGGCCCTTATAGTGCTCCATCTGGCCCCAAGGGGTTCCTCTGTTGGTGGCCCCATTCTACAAGGCAGTAGCCAGAGTGTGATCTGGTTTTGGGAGCTGCTACTGTCACACAGAGGTCAACACACAGGGCTGCTCTGAACTGTACTGAGGACAGAGATGTCCAGTCCAGTGAATTAAATAATTGCAACTGGTTTCTGGCACCCCCCGCCCCTGACCCCCTGAGTCTGAAGCACAGGAGGTTAAAGCAGAGAATCCAGCTGGGACCATCACTTCTCAAGTGGCAGTAAGGCTGTTTCTAAAGTGTGGGCACAGCTCTGTGACTCCAGAGAGTTGGATTTAATTCCTTTGCCATTAGTCCCCATGGGCAAGCCATTGGCTGCTTGTGAGCCTCTTCATGGATGGTTAATACTCTGCCTCACCTCAGAGTAGTGGTGGGAGGTTATTACGTTACAGATGTGCAAATACTCTGAGACCCCAGCATAAGGGCTGTGTCAGCATTTCACCCCAGACATTTGCCTATCAAAGGCTTCTTACCACAGCCTACTGGGCCAACAGGGTTCTTAGAAGTCCCCTGACTCCAGCGGATGTGGAGGTTCTTGGAGGTGACCGTGAGGGTCAGGTAGTGGTTCTCTGGGACACGGAATCAGTGGACTGGTGTGTGCGAGTCATTGAGGCTGAACGAGTGTAACTACCAAACAATGGAACAACGGCCACAGGGGACAAATCTTAGAGACAGTGACTAGGAGAAAGCAGCCAGAGGGATGAAGTTTAGCTCCTCGCCTTGGCCCTGTCACATGGACACAGCTGAGCAGCATCGTGACTGGGCCCAGGCTCACACAGGGAGGCTTTGAGATAAGACGTCTTCCACAAAAAAGGGTTGTCGTCTAAGCAGCCATCCCCCCTTCCTGGTCTCCTCTCTGTCTCACCCTTGTAAAGGTGAAGTTGGAAAGAGGAGAATTAGCTCACCCTGTGTTCCAGCCCGATGGCCAAGCAGAGCAGTGTGGCAGCCAGCTGTTGGCAGGCTCTGAGCCACTAGGTACAGACAGCAGTTATGTAATCTTGGAGTCCCAAGCCCTCAGCCAGGGAAGGCAGCAAGCAATGAGTGGGATCTGTCCTGTGCTCAGGGCAGAGCAGTTAAGCATTCTCTAAGTCCCAGACCGAGTGAGGGGGGAGAGCAAAGCAACAGGTAGGTGCTGATCTGCAGTCAAGGCAACTCGTCAAAGCCATCTAGTGTCCCAAATAAGGCTGAGCACCAATAAAATCCATGAGGGAGAATGAAAGGATGGGGCCCAAGGAGCACCAGCCTCCAGGCCTCATGAGATTGGTGGCTTTTATTCTGCCTTACTGGGCAAGATAAATGAAAGTGGCCCTGGTGAAGTCCATGGTTGCACTCTGAGTATGGAAGTGTCCCCGGTCAATATGCACTTGGATCTTACCCAAATCAGCATAATCACCAATCCTTCAGATCTAAATATTTAAAGGTTTATTAACAAAAAAGAAAGAACAAGATTAGAAATATTGTTCAAGCGATGCTTTATGTAAATCAAAACCAACAAGAAGTCCTGTGGCACTTTATAGGCTAACAGGTATTTTGGAGCATAAGCTTTCATAGGCAAAGACCTGCTTCATCTAATGCATCTGATGAAGCGGTTCTTTCTCCTGAACGCTTATGCTCCAAAATATCTGTTAGTCTATAAGGTGCCACAGGACTTCATGTTGGTTTTGAAGATACAGACTAACATGGCTACCTCTCTAATACTTATTACATAAATCAGTTACAGCTCTCCATGCAGGCCAGCGATGTTATGTGCTGATTCTTGAAAGTTTCTTAAAATCCATCCCATAAGGGATACAATTCCAAGTCACATAGTTTTAATTACTGGAGAATTGTAGATCCAGCCCATTGGGTCAACATGATGGAACATGAATCCTTGGAGACAGGCACAGGTACCAGAAGATAAAAGTCCAAGATGGATCCTAGTAGGTCTACCTCCTGGTTCTTCCTCTTGTGTCCAAATGCCATTGGTCACTGTTTTGGTGAGCACACTCCAGTCATTTACATGGAAGGTGTAACGTAATGGATGGCTGAGTATCTGATTTCAGTTCCTTTGCTCAAACTAGGTCATCTTGACCAGCAGGCTGCATTCAAGATATGTCTTCTGAGATGTCCCTAGAAAAGTTATGATCTGGATAATGTGTTTTTCTTATTTGTTTGCATTCTTCATTTTTGTACTCAAAGTTATGAATATTATGTATATGCAATTGAAATAAGGTTATGTTGGGAAGAACCCTCAGCTAGCCTTTCTGATAGAAGAGTGAAGAAAATAGACCGGGCTGACTGGTCATCAATAAATACAATGGACCATGGAGGAAAGGAATCTCCTTTAGAAAGTTTCATTAAGGTTGAAGTGGCCTGGCCTCAGACCACACGACACTGAACACCATTTTGTAACTTTATTTTTTTCCACAAAGTGGACTGAGAAGTTAGCTTGAAATAATGTCTCCCAACTAAAAGGGGTAAAAAGTTAAATAAGAGTGTTCGGAAACAGCTGAGGAACAATAGATGAACTGAGCAGTGCTGGTCATCTGATACAGAGATTTCTAGCCAGTGCATGAAAACATGGAGAACAGCTGGTCTCATCAGTCAAGATTCAAAATTCCTAACTCAAATCCAATCACGTACGCCATGCTGTTGGCAGTCCAGTAGCATCACCCCTTTCTCCTGCGATTTGCTCTCTTTCAGTTTGCCACTGGCTGTGATGGGATTAAAGCTGTTGTGCATGATGCAAACAGCTGAGGTTCTCTAAGGGCCAAATAGCCCCCAAGGTAATGGAAAAGCAAGCTTCATAAACATGCCTGCTGCCTGGGCAGCCTCTCTGATGGCCCCTCGTCCTGTAGAGTGAAGACCCCTGGTACCAGTAGTGCTCCCTTCCATCAGGAATTGGGTAGGTTGGCAGGTTTCACCCTCAGTAAAATGCCAAGCACAGAGGAATGGCTGCCAGCTCTTTCCATGTGCAGGTGTTCTGTGTAGCAGCAGAGGACTCAGCTGGGCTGTTGGGGGAATCAGTGATGGAGCTGGAGCACAGGCAGTGCTAGATACCTTAGGGAACTTGTCTCTACATCTGCCTGCACTTCATAGTCAGGGGAGCACTCAAGCTACGCAGGAGTTCCACGTTTAAAATGAGCTCTGAGTTCCAGATTTCCCAAATCAGGACCTTGTGCAACTATTCTAGTTAAATCTTGTGCATTGGACCCGATCCTGGTGTCGGCTGAGTAAGAGGAGACCATTCCTCCACTTCAAATGAGCAATTAGTGCCCAAATTCCCTCAGGTTTATTTGCTCCTGGAAATTTAATCAGCAAATGTATTTGAAAAGCTTCTACTCTGGATAGGTTGTGAAGGAAGGAATTCAGGCCCACAAAAGACCCAATAAGGCATATTTCTATTTTGTCACTGGCTAATGGCTCAAGAAACTCTAACCTGTAGATAAGTATCAGAGAGGTAGATGTGTTAATCTGTATCTTCAAAAACAACAAAAAGTCCTGTGGCACCTTATAGACTGACATATATTTTGGAACATGAGCTTTCATGGGCAGAGACCCATTTTGTCAAATGCAAGAGTGCCGGGGGTGGGGTGTTCAGAGCAGGATTTAAACAGAGGGTCTCCATAAAGGGGAGGGCCAGAGCTGAAAAGATCTATTTGGTCAGGGTGGAAATGGCCCATTATCAGGAGTTAATGTTGTCATGGCTCCTTCCCCACTCTAGCAAGACAAATGCAGAAGTGGGGGCCAGCAAAAGTACCTCCAAAACCTTATCTACCAGGTTTTGGTATAAACTTCCCCCCAAAAAAAATCCTAAAACCTTAGATTTTAGGGATAAAATTCACTGCCACCACCCAAGTAATAATAAGGAAACCAGGGAGACTACTTGGGAAATCTCAGCCCCAAAAGTGAAAAAACCAGGACACAAACATTAACCAATACCAGGTTAATGAAAAGAAAAAGAGAGAAGCTTTATTATTACAACAATATTCGTCTTGCAAGCCTCATGACCAGATGGAAGAGTCACAAAGTAAAACACATGGGGAGTCTCCACCATGGGACTAGAACTTAGTTACAAAGGAGAGTAAAAGAACATTTCTAAAAAGTGCACAGACATCAGATCCCACTTCCCAAACCATAAAACAATAAAGCCTAATGGACTTATCTAAACTTTACCCTACTTACAGATGATTGGAGGGTCTGTTTTTGGAGGGAGATATTCTGTGAAGACATCCACGCAGTGTGCAGCGGCAGTTAGTAAGGCAAATAGGATGTTAGGAATTATTAAAAAAGGGATCGATAATAAGACAAAAGATATCATACTTCCCCTATATAAAACTATGGTACGCCCACATCTTGAGTACTGCGTGCAGATGTGGTCTCCTCACCTCAAAAAAGATATATTGGCATTAGAAAAGATTCAGAAAAGGGCGACTAAGATGATTAGGGGCTTGGAAAGGGTCCCATATGGGGAGAGGCTAGAGAGACTGGGACTTTTCAGTTTGGAAAAAAGGCGATTGAGGGGCGATATGATAGAGGTATATAAAATCATGAATGGTGTGGAGAAAGTGAATATAGAAAAATTATTTACCTTTTCCCATAATACAAGAACTAGGGGACACCAAATGAAATTGATGGGTAGTAGGTTCAAAACTAATAAAAGGAAATTTTTCTTCACACAGCGCACAGTCAACCTGTGGAACTCCTTGCCCGAGGAGGCTGTGAAGGCCAGGACTCTATTAGGGTTTAAAAAAGAGCTTGATAAATTTTTGCAGGTTAGGTCCATAAATGGCTATTAGCCAGGGATAAAGTATGGTGCCCTAGCCTTCATAACAAGGGCAGGAGATGGATGGCAGGAGATAAATCACTTGATCATTGTCTTCTGTTCTCCTTCTCTGGGGCACCTGGCATTGGCCACCGTCGGCAGATGGGATGCTGGGCTTGATGGACCTTTGGTCTGACCCAGTATGGCCATTCTTATGTTCTTATGTTCTTATGTTCTCCCTCATGTCCGGAAAGAACAAGAAGGAACAGAGGACAGAAAAAAGGAGGAGCCAAAAAAAAATCAATTATTACCTACATTCCTATAGGCCAACCCTACCTGGCTAAGGAGGTTAACCCTTTTACTCCCACGCTTCTGGCCAACCCTCATGATCATGACATGCCCCGCAAATCACAGACAGTGCTGGACAGCCTCTGGCGACAGTGGCTGTGATTTCTACCTGGAGGTCTGAGATAAGACATAGAAAGTAAGTCCATGCACACATTACAGTCTTAGCAACTACATGAGAAATAACAAAATGCTTCCACATTCGTGGAGTACCAACACAGATATAGAGAATGTCCTATGTAATTGAGTCCAGAAATTCCTTTTGGGAGAGGGCGTCAGCTGCCTTGTTAGAGGCTCCTGAAATGTGCTGGACATCAAAGTCAAAGTCTTGGCATGCCAAACTCCACCGAAGGAGTTTCTTGTTGGTTCTTTTGACTGAATGAAGCCATTGAAGAGCGGAGTGGTCAGTCTGAAGATGGAAGCGCCGCCCCCACACATATGGTCTTAGCTTCTCTAGAGCATATACAATCACATAGCACTCTCTCTCTGAGGAAGACCAGTGGCTTTCTCTTTCAGACAATTTTTTTGCTGAGAAGCACAACAGGGTGAAGCTGCTGATCTGGTCCTTCCTGCATCAGAACTGCTCCTCCGCCCTACTCAGAAGCCTCTGTGGTGATGATGAAAGGCTTGTCATAGTCTGGGGTCCTCAGCACAGGCTCAGACATAAGAGCCGTCTTGAGCTGGTTAAAAGCTTCCTGGCACTGGTCAGTCCACTTGACCCCATTGGGTTGGTTTTTCTTGGTTAGATCTGTTAAAGGTGCGGCAACCTCACTGTAATGTGGTACAAATTGCCTGTAATACCCGTCCAACCCCAAGAAGGATTGAACCTGGTTTTTTTGACTTTGGGACAGACCAGTTTATTATAGCCTCTACTTTGGCCTGCAGAGGGTTGATAGTGCCTTGACCCACCTGGTGCCCAAGGTAGGTCACCCTGTTCAAGCCAATTTGACATTTTTTGCCTTAACTGTTAGCCCTGCCTCCCTTATGCGTTGGAAGACAGCTTGGAGATGTACTAGGTGCTCTGCCCATGAATCAGAAAATACAGCCACATTGTCGAGATAGGCCATGGCAAAGTCTCCAAATCTGACTAATAGAGTATCCACGAGCCTTTGGAAGGTCGCAGGTGCGTTGCGCGGCCCAAAAGGTAGAACATTAAACTCATATAGGCTGATGTGTGTAACGAAGGCAGAGTTTTCTCTTGCTGCTTCCTCCAGATGTACCTGCCAGTACCCCTTGGTTAAATCTGCAGTGGAGATAAACTGGGCACGCCCCAGTTCCTCCAATAGCTCATCTGTGTGTGGCATGAGGTAGTTGTCTGGGCAAGTTACAGCATTTAGCTTATGGTAGTCCACACAAAAATGGATTTCCCCATCTGGTTTGGGAACTAGGACTACTGGAGAAGCCCACACACTTTCTGAAGGGTGAATTATACCCACCTGTAACATGTCCTTGATTTCCCTCTCTATGGCTGCTTTGGCTGCAGGAGCCATTCGGTAGGGTTGGACCCTGACAGGGCAAGCCTCGCCTGTGTCAATGGAGTGAGATGCCCCTTCGGTCTGTCCCGGGGTGGCTGAGAACGCTGGGGTGAGCTGGGTACACAGCTATGCGATCTGTTGGCGCTGCTCATGGCTGAGGTTCAACTAAAGGTTTACCTCTTCCACTCCACTCTTGCCGTTTCTGCCGTAGTAGGCTCCCTCTGGACATTCTGTCCCCTTCTCCTTCTGGGATGTAACCTGAAGAATCTTGAGTTCTTGAGGATAAAAGGGCTTCCGGGCTTCCGGGGTATGGGGACGCATTGTAGATTCAGCTGTCACTGCTGACTCCACGGTGTCCCCCATGGTCAACTCTGACCCTGGTACTGGCTGTCCCACCCCCTCTGGCTCTGGAGCCAGCCTTGCCTGGGGCTCAGGAACTGGGTCACAGGTCGTGTTTTCAGCTACTGGTCTGAGTTCAGGCACCATCACTGCAGGGTCCAGGGTGTCTGGGTATACAGCCTGATCCCTCGTAGGCTCAGGCGAGGTTTTAGGTGTGGATGTCTGGTTAGCCTTGCTACGTGTGACCACTCCCACCCTCTTAACCTGGTTCACATGGTTGGCCAAATCTTCCCTCAGTAGCATAGGAACAGGGTAGTCATCATAGACTGCAAAAGTCCAAGTCCCTGACCAGCCCTTGTACTGCACTGGCAACGGGGCAGTAGGCAGGTCAAAGGGGTTAGCCTTGAAGGGCTGAATGGTGACCAGAGTCTCTGGGTCAATGGCCTTGGGGACTACTAGACTTTGGTAGATCGCTGACACCTGTGCTCCAGTGTCCCTCCATGCAACAATCTCCCGCCCTCCCACACTCACAGTGTCCCATTGCTGTGGGGGAATCTGTGAGACATCAGGGCCTGAGGATCCTGGGGGCAACCCTGGAGTGATGAGCTGCAGCCTATTGGTCCTCTTGGGACAGCTGGCCTTGATATGCCCCAGTTCATTACATTTAAAGCATCACACCACTGGAGCGGGGAAGGTTCCCAGGGGATGGAATGGAGTTGGGGGGAACCCTGGGGTCTCGCTGGTGGTGTGTAGGGCCCCTCCCTGCGAGATGGAGTCTGGAGGGTCCCCAGTTGTCAAAGGTCCCTCTCAGACTGCTCTCCTGGCTGCTTTTCCCTCTCAGCTCCATCCATCAGTCTCCAAGTACTCCTGCCTCTCTTAAGTTTTTTGGTTTCCCATCCGGGATGTACCCTCTAATTTCTCCCGGGACCCCCTCAAGGAATTGTTCCATCTGCATCAGGAGAGATATTATTTCCCAGCTGTGGACTTTCTCTCCAGAGAGCCATGTTGCCCATTTTTTTAGTACACAACTGGCATGTTTGGGGAAGGGAGTGGTTGGGGTCCACTTGGGGGCCCTGAAGCGACACCAGGCCTGTTCAGGAGTGAGTCCCATCCTGAGTCTGTCCTCTTGCTTAAAAAGTTCATAATCATTCACCATGTCTCCTGGCAGGTCATCTGCCACCACTAGTAGAGGACCAGTGATTTGTGATCTTAACTCCATCATGTACTGACCAGGAGGAATGTTGTACCCTTGGCAGGCCCTCTGAAAGTTGGGGAAAAAGTCCTCGACATCATCCCCTACTTGGTACGTGGGGAGTCTCCTGGGGGACTGAACGGTGATGGTGGTGGGGTTGTTGGGCGGAGTACCTTAAACGTCCGTCCGCTTAGCTTTTTCCAGGGCAACTTGAGCCTCTAGTTCTGCTCTCCTTGTCTCTGCTGCTATCTCGGCCAGCTTTACTTCTCGTTGTGCACACCTGTCCTCAGCTTCTTGTTGTGCACGCCTGTCCTCCATCTGCATGAGTATAGCCAGACAAAGTCTCCCCCTTACAAGCCAGCTTGCTCGCTGCCCCCCGCCCCCACTGAGAAGCACACAGGGCACGGAAACGGCTGCTGACAGCACAGTCTTTGATGCCCTCATTGAGGCCCAGATGTGCTAGCTCATCGTGACCCTGAGAAGCAGAAAGTACACATAGAGGGCTAACAGGCCAAACTGTCAACAAGGCAGGGGGACCCTCAAGAAATCACCCCAGCTGGCATTGATGGATATGATGACCACACAACCATCCCAGAAGGGGAAGTGCCCCGCCCACATAAGAAGAATGTCCTGTACTCCTAAATTGCTTATCTCCTGTCTTACAAGTGCAAATTAAGTAAGAAATGCCCTTGTAACAAACTGGCATCACAAAAGACAGACCAGTATGATCTGGCACCTTAGATAAGAAAGAGAATACGTAACCCAAAAGGGTATAAAAGATGGGTCCAGCAGAACTCTAACTTTGAGTGCATTCCACCAACTACCTGCTGGTCGGGTCAGGTGATTGCCTCCCAAGGTCCACTACTGGGGACACCCAACCTCGTATTCGTCTTTCCGCGGAATTGAGTGACCGATCCGGCTTGGCTATGCTGGTATCGAGAGACACAGAGAGGGTAAGATACACCCATGCTAGGTCTCCGACTTTTTGTGCACAGCTAAAGAATTAGAGCTCTGTAACTAGATGTCGTTGTATCAAGATATCATTGTGTTAGATGGTAACAGATATCTTTGTATTGGATTGTAACGTAACTTAACACCTGTACTTTGCTAGCATATAAGAAGTAGACAATAGCCTTTTGCAACCTCACGCTTATAAGTGTAGCTTAAATAAACTTGTAACTAGTTAAGCTCTGAGCCTGACCCTGTTATCCTTTTGTCACTACAACACAGCTGGCACAACAAAAGAACTTTAACCGTTTGGTTACTAAAGCCTGGCCGTGGGTGAGAGTGCTAGGAGCTCCCTGATCTAACAGTAAAAAACTGGGTTGCTTAGGACCCAGGGGAATCTGTCAGCCTGTCTTGGCTGCTTGCAGCACGAGCTCCCTGCTCTTGTAGTTTTAAACTCGGATGATAACAAGGGCATAGTTGGTACCACACCGCACATTACCCGGCCACCGGCTAACAACGAGGAACTCCATCTCTTTGTCAGTTAGAGGCCGGCCTGCCTTTGAGGCATAATCCCACATAAAGAGTGCTGGGGAGGGGGAAGTAGGGCATCTGCCAACCCATCCTGCCTCCTCAAGGTCACTTCCCTTTGGACTCATCAGAACATGTTCCTGTTTCCCCTCTTCAGGGTGTGAATCTTCCCTGGAGCTGGACATCTTGCCTTGTTCTGAGGTTGCTTCTACCTCAGGGTGTTGTTTAGGAAGGGTAGGTTTCTCTAGGGCTACTTTGCCCAATCGCAAAAGCATGTACTGGACTCCTTCCCTGCCCTATTCTGGCTTAAGCATCCAGTTGTCCCGAAAGCTAGAAAAAAAAAACAGTTTGGGATGGTCTGTGTCTGGTTAAAAGTTAGCCTTCTGTCTGCCCCTCCGTTTCGAAGTTTTGGCCAAGTGTGGCCACAGCATTATTGTTTAAGCTCGATGAATTGTTTAAATTATGATAAACTAACTTTAATGAATCAACAGCCCTACTTAAATAAATAAATAGCAGAATTAACATGTCTCTGACCCGAAGCCCTCCCACTGCGATGAATCCAAGCCATACAAGCATCTTAGCATTAACTGTTCCATCTCAGCGCAGACTCCCAGCACTGACAAAACCAGCTCTGTAACATGGCTCTTTGCACCACGTAATTCCAGTGTTGTCTCTCAACCACCCTGCAGTGCTCACTGAGAGATGTTCTGTTCTTCAGCTGTTGATTCTTTTCCTAATTGTCTTCCCGCAGCCTGTTGTGAAAGTAAGATGAGCCACACAGGTTTCACCCAACACAGCCATAACAGAAACATCCTAACAGTTAACCCAACAGAGCTCTGCAGCAAACATCCCAGAACCAGGTTTAGCAGACAGCTTCCTTACGACAGACAGTCAGAGAGCAATAGATTATTTTATGTTGTAAATGAAGGTATATGGGCGGCTGACATTGAAATCTACTTCTTTCAATCCCTATTTGTGCCTGAATAACTGGCTTGGGGTTAGAACTAGATTCATGCTTCCCACCCTGTGGTCTTTGGACAACTGGCTCTGCAAATGAAAGTAAATTTAGGAAAAAAGGTTGAAATCCATTGTGTTTGAGAGTGACAGCCCAGGGAATACATGTTTTCTCTACTGAGGCCAGTCATATTCACTACTTCAAACACAGACTGAAAGAGGTGAATCTGAGGGAACCAGTCAGATCTTAACCCAGGGAAGCCGTGTCTACACGTGCACGCTACTTCGAAGTAGTGGCACTAACTTCGAAATAGTGCCCATCACGGCTACACGCGCCGGGCGCTATTTCGAAGTTAACTTCGACGTTAGGCGGCGAGACGTCGAAGTCGCTAACCCCATGAGGGGATAGGAATAGCGCCCTACTTCGACGTTCAACGTCGAAGTAGGGACCGTGTAGTCGTTGCGCGTCCCACAACTTCAAAATAGCGGGGTCCGCCATGGCGGCCATCAGCTGAGGGGTTGAGAGATGCTCTCTCTCCAGCCCCTGCGGGGCTCTATGGTCACCGTGGGCAGCAGCCCTTAGCCCAGGGCTTCTGGCTGCTGCTGCAGCAGCTGGGGATCCATGCTGCAGGCACAGGGTCTGCAACCAGTTGTCGGCTCTGTGTATCTTGTGTTGTTTAGTGCAACTGTGTCTGGGAGGGGCCCTTTAAGGGAGCGGCTTGCTGTTTAGTCCGCCCTGTGACCCTGTCTGCAGCTGTGCCTGGCACCCTTATTTCGATGTTTGCTACTTTGGCGTGTAGACGTTCCCTCGCAGCGTCTATTTCTATGTGGTGCCGCGCAACGTCGAAGTTGAACATCGACGTTGCCAGCCCTGGAGGACGTGTAGACGTTATTCATCGAAATAGCCTATTTCAATGTTGCTACATCGAAATAAGCTATTTCGATGGTGGCTTCACGTGTAGACGTAGCCTGAGAGAGGTGCTACTAGACTTGAGTTTGCTGACAAATGATTGCCAGAGGGCTGAGATTCTGGGACCTATCAAGGTTCTGAAGTTATCCAGATGACAGGTGCAACATGTGAAGCCCCACTCTAACCTGAGAAGTCACCTCTGAAACAAGACGAGACAGGAAAGAGTGGCTTCACCTGGGAGTGCTGAAAGAAGATGTTTATGTTTTGTCATTTGCTTTAGAAAATGCACAGAAGCCATCCACATTATCTGCAATGGGTTTGTGCTATTAAGTCTTTATTCAGTAAACAGTTCTATGATACTATCTCCTGGTAACTAAAAATAAGTTGGTTCTAACACTTTGTCTTCCAAAAGTGGTCAATGGCAGGTGACAGAGGCAAAGTAACACGTCCCCATCCTTCCCCTCCAGCAAAAAAACAAAACAAAACAAAACAAAACAAAACAAAACATATAATCATCCCTTGTGGCCCATTCAGAGGCAAGGGGTGCCATCTCTGCCCTTCTTGAGTAACAGCTGTTGCAAGACCTATCCTTCATGAATATATCTAATTCTTTTTCGAAATCTCTTGTGATCTTGGTCTTCACAATATTCTGTAGTAAAGAATACCACTATTTGTTGTGTGAAGAAATAGTCTTTTAAGCCTGCTCTTTACAAATTTAATTTGGTGACCCCCAACTTCTGACATAATATGAAGGAATAAATAACACTTCCTTTATTTATTATTTTCCACAACAATTCTGGTTTTTACAGGTCTCTATGATATCTGCCTTTTGTCATCTCGTTTTCAAGACAAAAATTACTTTCTCTTCTTGCCTAAGCTATTCCATACCCCAATCATTTTCCTTGCCTTATAATTAAACTTCTTTTAAGTCTAATACATTTTTTTTCAGCCAGGGCAACAACCACGTCCGTGTGCAGGGTTCAAGATGTGGGTTTATTTTGGGTCTTTATTGAGAGATGTTATTTTCTGGCTCATTATCTACCCCTGTCTTAATCATTCATTTGACATACAGCAGAGATTATGTTTTGCAGCATACACTATTTTGCATTGATCACCATTGAATTTAAACTACCATATAGGTCCCTCACCACTCCCTTCTATCTTCCCTCACATAAAGTAGCCTAAACCACTTCCTGAATGGCACCTAGCCCCAGGGCTGAATGGACAGGGGTTGAAGCATCAGCCACAGTGTGCCTGAGGAAGCATACACAGCCCCTGGGCAGTGAGGCCTCAGCACCCTTACTCTCCAGCTGGGAGCAGAGGTGGCAGGGCTGTGTGGTCCCCACCACACGAGCCAGCTCCTGGGGTTGGGCAGGTGGGCAGAATGTGGTGGCAGTCCCAGCTAAGAGCCTCATCCCCACCACCCACGGTTATGAGCTGTCCACACCTCAGTTTCCTGCCCTTACCCCAGCCAGAGTGAGCAGTGATAGGACAGTAGAAGCTTGTATGGTGATCAGAGTCTCTGAATTCAGACAGCAATGGCTAGGTGAAGCACTTGAGCTGCTCTTTGAGGTTGTCTTGGGTGTTGGAGTGTACCATAAGGAGCATTACGTAAGGGAAAGAGAATAGTGCCAGGTCTGATATAGCTGACACATTTCTATCAGAAGTAGCACAGTAGAAGTTATTGTTGTTAAGGTCAGAACCTCATTCGGAGGATTTATCCCATGTGAGGCAAAGAGGCAGTCACACAATTTGGACTCTGAGGAGTGGAGAAAAAGTAGAGGATGAGGCAATTCCATATATTTATGAGTAGTTTTAATGCAGGACAGATAAATACAATGACTAATTTCCCATGGCATAATACAATGGGCCACACTCCAAAGTAGATAGGAAGTGAAGGGCATGTGAGGAAAGATCACAAGTGTAAAATCACACATGGCTCAAGGAATCTGCAGAACTGTCAGCCACAAGATACCAGTGGGGACAAGACTTTGGTAGGATTCAAAAAGAAACTGGATGTTTATGCGGGTAATAGGAAAATTCAATTGCAACAATGAGGATTGTTATAAAATGTCAGTAAACATCCTGATTAAGACACATAATAGCTCTAATTAATTGGAGGAAAACACTACTGGGTAGCAGATTATCTTTTTGCTGTCTGCTTCAGGACTCCTTCCCCCTTCCCAGTAGCATCTCTGAAACTGGCAACTGGATGCTGGTCTGGATGGACAAGAGCTCTAATCCAGTCTGACAATTCCTCTGTCATATCTGCAATGTAAATTCAAGATTATATTTTTGCTGATCTTCCTTGAGCTCCTGGGAGTCTCTCAAGTTGTACTGAGAGCAGATTGATGTCTAACTAAATATCATCTTGTCTCCTGTTCTTTTTTCTTTCAGAAAGGAATGTTCAGAACTCCTCAGACGTGAACCATGAATTATGTCAGCTGCCAATGACACCAAGTTCACACATACACTGTTTCTTCTTTCTGGGATTACTGGATATAAAGATATCCATCGATGGATCTCTATCCCCTTCTGCTTAATACATATAATTTCAATAATAGGAAATGCTGCCACTATATTCCTCATAAAAACAGACCCAAGCCTCCATAAGCCCATGTACATTTTCCTTTCCATTTTGGCTGCCACAGACCTTGGCATTTCTATAGGCACCCTGTCCAGAACACTGGTGTATTCTTGTTTAACTCTCGGGAGATGGGCCCCGAGGCCTGCTTTACCCAGCTGTTCTTCATCCACTCATTCTGTTGATGGGTTTTGACCGCTTCATTGCTATTAGTAACCCACTGAGATATGCTTCCATCTTAACCCTGCCAAGAATAGTCAAGATGGGACTAGTGTGTGTGATAAAAGGGGTGGGTATTGTATTCCCACTCCCCTTTCTCCTGAAACGGTTCCGATACTGTCGAGCCAATGTCCTCTCCCACTCCTACTGCCTGCACCTGGATGTCTTAAAAATATCTTGTTCAGATATAAATGTCAACAACATCTATGGCTTGTTTGGGACAATTGTCACAGTGGGGTTGGACTTGCTGCTCATCCTCCTTTCTTATATGATGATTCTCAAAACGGTGCTGAACATCGCATCCCGTGAAGAGTGTCTGAGGGCCCTGAGCATCTGTGTCTTCCACCTCTGTGCTGTCCTTATATTCTACACCCTAGGGATAAGCTTGTGTTTAATAAACAGATTTGCAAGTAGCTCTTCATACTTGATACACATTCTCATGAGTTATAGCTACCGGCTACGCCCACCCACCGTGAACCCAATTGTGCACAGCTTGAAAAACAAACACCTTCGTGCAAGGATAGTCAGGGTGTTTGTCAAGTGAAGACTCAGTTCTTCAGCTGACTCCCACACAGGTGGAACAAGAGATGAAAAGCAAAGGCCTCTTACACCTAAGAAGACATGAATGACTGATTTCTACTCCCAAGAATGAGGTTCAGACAATCTTAAGCCTACAGGCCTGGGAGAAGAAGTGGTGGAGGAGAACACACAGTGAGAATCTGACCAATGCAGGCTGAAAAATTAACCAAGTTACTGAGTTTGTGGAGAATCTGGGGAACGGTGGAAGTTTGGCCCATAAACATCTGAAACGGCGGCTTTCCGACATCAGAATTCCTGTCCATTCCATCAATAAAGTGAAGGGATGTGGGCATTGTTTGCCATTACACCTGATCTGTCACTGTCCTCTTGTCTTTACTTAAATATCAGTGGGCCATGGAATCAACTGCAAAGCTGTTCTCCAGTTGCAGTTCTGGTACTTCCTGAGCAAACACCTTTGTGCAAGTATAGTCAGGGTGTTTGCCAAGTGAAGCCTTACTTCTTCAGCTCACTACAGCACTGGTGAAACAAGGTACATAAAACAACATCCTATATCCAAGAAGACATACAATACTGATCTGTACTCCCTAGAATGAGGTTCAGACAGAGTCTAAGGTCTGGAGGAGTGGGAGAATTGCTGGCAGTGTAGAACAGTGTGTAGTGAGAAACTGACCAGTGAAGGCAGCAGAATTTACCAAGTGACTCTGTTTGTGGAGAGCCCAGGGACCCGTGGGAATTTGTCCCATAATCATCCAAATCAGTGTCTGTCTGATCTTAGACTTCCTGGTCACTCAGTCAATAAAGTGAATGGATGTGGGTGTTGTTTTCTTTTGCACCTGATCTCTCACTGTCCTGTTGTCTTTGTTTAAATATCAGTGGACATGAAAATAAATTTAAAGCTGTTCCTGGCCCTCCTTGAGCTTCTGGGGGCTGCATGATCAATGGGATCTGTCCTAGCACTTGACAGATGCTGTTGAAAGGAAAATGTTACTTGACCTTCCCCTACGTCTTCATCTAGATGATTTTGACTGAGTCATCTCAGAGTCACAATCAATGTGGGAGCCCCAGGAAAACCACTCAGGAACCTCTCACCCCGTTGTTGGCTCTACACAACACACACCTGCTGAGCTCCCTCTCCACTGAGGGCGGGTAGAGCTCTGTATGTGAGTGAGGCTCAGATCCACAAGAGTCATGGCAAGACACTCAAGCCCCAAACCTTCCATGTGGCTGACCCAACAATGCAAAGGGTTTGGAATGGTGCCCAGCTCCCCACAGAGGCACAGCTAGCTCCTAACACTGCCCAGCCCATCCAGCGTAGGGTGATCATCTCTTCACAAGGCAAAAGCGTGGCACATGCAGGAGCCCTGTCCCCACTGTGGATGCAGTCCTAGCTCTTTACATCCACCATCAGGACCCACCCTCTACCTCCTCTTCCCACAATCCCCTTGATCCCCCCATCTCTTTCCCTAAGAGGCTAGAGCTGAGCCATGGTAAGATCTGCCCATGAAGCTAGAGTGCCTGTGAAGAGCCCCAGACCTTCATTCTGCCCTGAGCAGGGGAGCCACTGGGAAGCCCCAGGCTGTGTCACCTGCATCCAGAACTTACAGTCCAGGCCAGGTGGACCTCTGGGGCTCTCCACAATGCTGAGGGTTCCCTGAGCAGCTTTTACCACAACCTGATGTGGCTGGAGGCTGGAGCCTCAGTGAAAATGAAGGAAAAAGCAGCAGGGAGCTCCTGGGATGAGGTGGGGTGAAAGTGAGACTCATGAACAAGGAGGAGGATGGGCCTGGAGGGGAGGAAATTCTGTGCTTTGGGAAAGATGAATTATTGTAATCCTCAAAATGGGCCTCTTAATTATTCCAGAATGAAAGTAAATCATGGTTGGGAACTTAGAGGGAAAGGCAGCGCACCTGCAGCGCTCCATCCGGCCCCAAGGAGTTACTCTGTTGGTGGCCCCTTCCTGCAAGGTGGTGGCCAGAGTGTGCTCTGCTTTTGGGAGCAGTTACTGTCACACAGAGGTCAGCACATGGGGCTGGTCTGAACTGTGATGAGGCAGCGGGAGACCAGGCCAGTGAAACAAACCCCTGTAACTGGCTCCTGGCCACCCTGACAGTCCTCAGCACAGGCTGTTAACAGCTCAGGTGGCTGGATGGCTGGTGGAGTCATCTGGACATAAGTTATAGAATCATAGACTCCCGGGGCTGGAAGGGACCTCAGCAGGTCTTTGAGTCCAGCCCCCTGCCCAAAGCAGGATCAACCCAAACTAAATCATACCAGCCAGGACTTTATCAAGCTGGGACTTAAAAATCTCTAGGGATGGAGGTTCCACCACCACTTTAGGTAACGCATTCCACCACCCTCCTGGTGAAACACAGCCTTTTTCTGGACAGATAATGCCTCTGCCTTGCCTCATAGTGGTGGTGGGAGGATAATGCATCCCAGGTGTGCAGATACTCTGAGACTCCAGTATAAGGGCTGTGTCAGGATTTCACCTGACAAGGCTTCTTACCACATCCTCCTGTGACAGATGGGTTCTCAGAAGTACTATGCCTCCAGCAGATGTCGGGGTTCTCTGGACTGACAGCGAGAGTTAGGTAGTGGATTTCGGATGGGTGGAGTGTGGGAGCATCACTGGGACACCAGGATTTCAAGCACAATAAATAGACCAGTGTGTGAGTTACTGAGACTGAATGGGTGTAACTTCCAAACAATAGAAAAATAGCCATGGGGGGGATACATCTTAGAGAGGATGACTGGGAAAAAAGCAGCCTGAGGATGAAGATTGGCTTCTCACCTTGGCCCTGTAACATGGTCACAACTGAGCACCATGGTGACTCATCTCCTGGTGAGGTAGCTTTTCCTAATATACAACCTACTCCTCTCATTCGGTAGCTTCAGACCATTTCTCCTTCCTCCGCCACCTGTCACCACTGAGAAGAGTTTCTCACCATCCTCTTTAGAGCTCCCCTTCAGGAAGATGAAAGCTGCTATTAAATCACCCCTCAGTCTTCTCTTCTGCAAACTAAATAAGCCCATATCCCTCAGCCTTTCCTTATAGGTCATGTGCTCTAGCACCTTAATCATTTTTATTGCCCTCCACTGAATCTGCTCCAGCACATCCACATCCTTTTTATACTGGGGGGGCCCAACACTGGACACAATATTTCGGATCTACCCTAAACAATGCCGAATATGGGGAACAACCACTTGTCTATATCTGCTCAAAATGATCTTCCTAATATACCCTAGTTTGCCGTTAGCCTTCTTGGCTACAAGGGCACACTGTTTACTCATATCCAGCCTTTCATACACCATAACCCCTAGGTCCCTTTCCATCATACTGCTGCTTAGCCAATCGGCCCCCAGCCTATAACCATGCTTGGGATTCTTCCATCCCAAGTGCAGGACTCTACACTTCCCCCTGTTGAACTGCATCAGAGTTCTTTTGGCCCAGTCCTCCAATTTATCCAGGTCACTCTGAATCCTATCTCTACCCTCCAAAGAATCTACCTCTCCTCCTAGCATTGTGTCATCAGCAAACTTGCTGAGGGTTCAGTCCAGTTCCTCATTCAGGTCATTAATAAAGATGTCGAACATCACTGGCCCCGGAATCAAGCCTTGTGGCACTTTGCTTGAAACCTACCACCATCCAGATATTGAGCCACTGACCCCTTACCTGCCCGCTTTCTATCCATCTTGTGATCCATGGATCTAATCCATACTTCCTTAACTTATGGGCAAGGATGCTGTGGCAGACTGTATCAAAAGTTTTACTGAAGTCAAGGTATATCACATCCACTGACTTCCCCATGTCCACAGAACCTATTACCACATCATAGAAGCTAATCAGTTTGGTTGGGCAGGACTTGCCCTTGGTGAATCCATTCTGGCTACTTTTGATCACTTTCCCCTCTTCCAAGTGCTCCAAAATGGATTCCTTGAGGATCCCCTCCATTATTTTCCCAGGAATTAAGATAAGTCTGACTGGTCTATAGTTCCCTGGATTGTCCTTCTTTCCTTTTTTAAAGATGGGAACTAAGTTTGCCTTTTTCCAGTCATCTGAAGTTAGGTGCTGAAGTGAAGAAGAAGACAGAGAAACTCCAGAGCCCTCTTTATACCCTTGCCCATGCTGCGTCTACACGTGCACGCTACTTCGAAGTAGCGGCACCAACTTCGAAATAGCGCCCGTCACGTCTACACGCGTTGGGCGCTATTTTGAAGTTAACTTCGACGTTAGGCGGCGAGACGTCGAAGCCGCTAACCTCATGAGGAGATAGGAATAGCGCCCTACTTCGATGTTCAACGTCGAAGTAGGGACAGTGTAGACGATCCGCGTCCCGCAACGTCGAAATTGCCGGGTCCTCCATGGCGGCCATCAGCTGGGGGGTTGAGAGACGCTCTCTCCAGCCCCTCAGCTCACTGGTGGCCGCGTGGAGCGGCCCCTTAAAGGTCCCCTCCCCCGCCCTGACTGCAGGAGGCTGAGGCAACGTGCAGGCTCCTGCCTGCACACGCGGCAAGCCTGCACAGCCCTCAGCCCCTGACACCGGCCATGGCTGCCCAGCAGCCCCCCCAGCGCCCCAAGGGGAGCCAGGGCAGCCAGCCCAGCCAGAGGACCAGCCAGTCTGGGAAGCGGCAGCGGGGCCTCTCCTGGATGGAGGCCGAGATGCGGGACCTGCTGGGGCTCTGGAGCTCTGGAGCGAGGAGGAGGTGCTCCAGGTAATGGGGAGCAAGAGGCGGAACGCGGATGCGTTCGGTCGGCTGGCCGACGGCCTGGCTGCCCGGGGTCACCCTGCCCACACTCCTGACCATGTGCGCAGTAAGGTCAAGGAGCTGCGGCAGGGTTATGCCCGGGCCCGGGATGTGGCCAGCCGATCTGGGGCCACCCCCTTCACTTGCCCCTTTTACAGGGAGCTCAGTGACATCCTGGAGCAGCACCTCCGGCTGCAGGAGCAGGCGCTGGCCTGGTGCAGGGAGGCATGGGGGGCCTATATGCAGACCATCAACCGGCTGGTTGACTACCTGGCCCCCCATGCCGCGCCGGCCGAGCCACCACCCGCCATGCCCACTCCTGCAGCCCCACCACCAGCTGCTCCAGCCGTCGCCGGGCCGTCCGCCGTCGCCCCACCACCTCCCTGCGAGGGCCACCGCGCCGAGGGACCCCTGGAGCCACCCGAGACTTGCCGGTGCCGTTACCTTCCAGTCCAGCCCGCTCCCACCCAGCCGCGGACCAGACTGCAGGCCCAGCGGAGCTCCCGGCCGGGCACGCCCACTGCTGGGCTGTAGGGGCGAGGGGCCCGGGACGTGGCCCCACCCCTTGTTGGACAGACTTTGGGGACTGGTTTAGTTTGGGTTCCCCTGTTTGCCCCGTCCCCCCTCTGTAAATAGTTCGCCCCGTTCTCCTCCCTGCTTTTCTTTTTTGTTGATGGTGCACATTTTTATTTGCTTTGTGGTTGTATTGTTTTATTTTTGCCCATCTTGATTTGGTTGAACGTTTGTCCCTCCTTTTTGGTTTCTGTGTCAGATATTTATTTATGTACAAAAAAAAAAAAATTATTCGTTAAGACAAAAAAGACGTTTACGTTCACCCACAAGTTCGTGCTGTCATTTCTCCTGGACAAGTGGGGGGGGGCGGTGGGGTGCTCCATGGTTTGGGCGTTGGGGCAGGAGTGTGGGGGGGGAACGGGCGGGAAGTAGGGGGCCTGGGCAGAGTTCACCCAGCGGCCTGTTGCTTGAAGTGGGCCCGCAGGGCCTCCCGGACCCGGGTCCCCTCTGGGTCCACCTGCCGACTGGGGGCAGCAGGTGGCTGCATGTGTGCCCTGCCGGCCTCGGCGGCCAAGCCCTGAAGAAAGCTCTTCCCCTTGCTCTCCACGAGGTTATGCAGGGCGCAGCAGGCACCCACAATCTGGGGGATGTTGTTGGGGCTGGCATCCAGGTGGGTCAGGAGACATTGCCAGCATCCCTTGAGGCGGCCAAATGAGCGCTCCACCACCTGGCGCGCATGGTTCAGGCGCTCGTTGAAGCGCTCCTGGCTGGCGGAGAGGTGGCCCATGTAGGGGCGCATGAGCCACGGCCGGAGGGGGTAGGCCGCATCCGCGATGATGCAGAAGGGCATGGTGGTGTCCCCCAGAGGGATCTCCCGCTGGGGGATGTAGGTCCCCGCCTCCAGCCGGCAGCACAGGCCCGAGTTGCAGAAAACCCGGGCGTCATGGGTGCTGCCAGGCCAGCCCACGTAAATGTCCTGGAACCGTCCCCGGCTGTCCACCAACGCCTGCAGGACGACTGAATGGTAGCCCTTCTGATTGAGGTATCGGCCTCCACTGTGGTCCGGGGCGCGGATGGGGATGTGAGTCCCATCCAGAGCCCCGAAGCAGTTGGGGAAGCCCAGGGTGGCAAAGGCAGCGACAGTGGCATGTGGGTCCCCCAGCCTCACGAGCCTGTGCAGGAGCATGGAGTTGATGGCACGCACAACCTGCAGAGAAAGCACATGGGACAGCCCCAATGAGGGGTGAGCAGGGTGTGCATGGCCCTGCCCTGCCCTGCCCTGCCCTGCCCTCCTCTGCCCTGCCCTGCCCTGGCCTGCCCTGCCCCCCCTGCCCTGCCCTGCCCTGGCCTGCCCTGCCCTGGCCCCCCTGCCCTGCCCTGCTCTGGCCCCCCTGCCCTGCCCTGCCCTACCCTGGCCTGCCCTGGCCTGCCCTGGCCCCCCTGCCCTGCCCTGCCCTGTCCTGGCCTGCCCTGGTCCCCCTGCCCTGCCCTGCCCTGCTCTGCCCTGCCCTGCCCTGCCCTGCTCTGCCCTGCCCTGCTCTGGCCCCCCTGCCCTGCCCTGCCCTACCCTGTCCTGGCCCCGCTGCCCTGCTCTGGCCCCCCTGCCCTGCCCTGGCCTCCCCCTGTGGGTTCTCTTACCTCCATGAAGACAGCCCCGACGGTGGCCTTTCCTACACCAAACTGCTGCCCCACGGATCGGTAGCTGTCCGGAGTGGACAGCTTCCAGACAGCGATGCCGACCCGTTTCTCCACAGGGAGGGCACGCCGCATGGCAGTGTCCTGGTGCCTGAGTGCGGGGGTGAGCCACTGGCACAGCTCCAGGAATGTCTGCCGGCTCATCCTGAAGTTCCTGAGCCAGTGGTCGTCGTCCCAGTCCCCAAGCACCAGCCGCTCCCACCAGTTGGTGCTGGTGGGGTAGCTCCACAGCCGCCGGCGTGTGAGGCGGGGGGGGGCGGGGTGCTGCAGGGGTAGGGGCTGAGCCCTGCTGCCCTGGGGGCATCTCCTCCCCTGGGGCAAGAAGGTGCTCAGCTGCCCCCAACATGGCATGAGCCAGGGCAAGCCCTGCTCCTGCCGGGAGGGCTGGGTGGACCTCTAGCTGCTGCTGCTGCTGCTGCTGCTGCTGCTGCTGGGGGTCCATGACTGCGGCGCTCGGGGTCTGTGTGCCTATATGGCTTCTCAGACCACGTGCTGTGCAGGCTGAGTGTATGTGGGAGGGGCCCTTTAAGGGAGCGGCTAGCTGCTGCCCCGGAAGCGCTAGTCCGCCCGTTGACCCTGTCTGCAGCTGTGCCTGGCATCCCTATTTCGATGTGTGCTACTTGGGCGTGTAGACGTTCCCTCGCTGCGCCTATTTCGATGTTGGGCTGAGCAACGTCGAAGTTGAACATCTACGTTGCCGGCCCTGGAGGACGTGTAGACGTTATTCATCGAAATAGTCTATTTCGATGTCTCTACTTCGAAATAAGCTATTTCGATGTTGGCTGCACGTGTACACGTAGCCACTGTGTCCAACTACCTCCCAAAATGAAGCTTATCACATGAGTAAGTCACTGGCCCATGTCCTTTTCAGGCACTCATCCTTTCTGCCATCTGAAGGTTTACAACAAAGTACCTCAGATATGGATCGGCGCCTATTGTTAGCCCTTTGTCAGTCATGTGTTCATTCTCCTGACTAATAACACTTTCACAATAGGTTGCCAAGCCTCCTGTTCAGGTCTCCCATAAGCAAACTTGTGAAATATAAGTACCACATCAATACCCATAACTTCAAATACCAAAGTGATACATCCATAGGAGCAGTATAAATAGAATTAGTGAATCATAAGCATTCATAAGAGACTTCACTTGCCCTACTTCGCACAAGATTTGGCACAAAGAGCACGGTGGTTGCAACAACTTTTTGCTTGTTCATCTCAGAATCCAGTAACATCACAGTGGCTGCAGGGAAATTTTAATGTACAGAAACTTGTGAAATCTCCCTTCCCTGGCTTGCACTTGGGATTTGTAATGAGGAAAGGGAGGTGTGAGGGGAAATCTGTTCCTATGTTATTGTCCACCCTTGTAACCATGTTATTTATTCAAACAATATGAATTAATAACTCGCCTGGATTCCAGAAATAGCGTCTGCAGGAGGGTTGGAGCAGCAGTACAGTTAGGTACAACTGTTGTATGTCCCCTGTAATTTGTTCTTCTGCAGTTGACCATTGCCTATAAAAGGGGTTACACATGGTGCGCACCAAGACAAGCAGCTGAGGTTCCCTGATGGCCAAGTGGCGCCCAAGGGAACGTGCCAGCATGCTACATAAAGGCAGTGGCTTCTGTAGCTGAACAGATATTGTCCCTGCCCATGCAACCTCTCCTATTACTCCCAGTTTTTAGATGAAGACCTTTGGTGCCAGCAGCTCCTCTTCTAGCACCAATTGGGTAGGTTGGCAGATTTCACTGTCTTTGAAATATAGAGTGTCGTAGAGAGGCTGTAATCTGTATCCTTTTACAGTTGTTCCCTGCAGCAGCACAGGGCTCGTTTGGGCTGTTGGAGAGATGCAGCAATGGGGCTGGAGGACAGGAAGTGCTAGGGGGCTTGGGAACCTTTCCCCTGCCTCTGCCCATGCTTCAGAGTGGGCTATTCAAGCTTCCCAGAAATCTGACATTCAAAGGCAGCTTGGGGTGTAAAAACTCAGATGTCTCAAGTCAAGATTTCTTGGGGGGGGGTGTTATTTCTAGAGATGCAACTTTCCTCAGGGCCCCATCCTGCTAGGGGCTCAGAAAGAGGAAACCCTATGCAATATCAGCAACAAGTCCCCAGATTGCCTCAGGTTTATTTGCTCCAGGAAATTTGGTGAAAAAATGCATTTCCAAAGCTTCTGTTCTGGCTGAGGGCTCCAGCTATTCTGCCCTGCAGATACCCCTCCGAGTTATATGGATCCACCCATCTCTGTTCTGCCGTCAGCGCATGTCAGGCCTCACACCCTGTGGCATGGCAGCCTAAGATGCCTTCACCCTCAGACTGGGCCCTGGGCTATAGAACACTGCGTGTCCACTGTTCCTGCACAGAAGATCCACACGGTTTCAGGAGCCTCAGTTACTCCGTCTGGTAGTGTGGAAGTAATGGTGAGCTGAGTGACAGGGTGGTGAGGTAATCTGGGCTGTCAGGAGTGGAGGATACAAACACGAATATGACAATTTTCACGGTGCACTTCCCATGTGTTTATTTGTCATGATACAATGGGCCACACTCAGAAGTTGAGGGCTAGAAGGGTGCCTGAGAGAAGACTGCAGTTGTTAAATCAATCAACACTTATGTATATTGTGGAACTAGGTGCAACTGAGAGCCGCATCCCAGCCTCAAGACGTCAATGGCTCCCAGAGCATCACAGGGTTGAAAAAGGGAATAGATGCTTATACGGATAAGCTGACAACCCAATAGCAGCAGTGTGAAATGTTCTGAGAACTCTTATAAGGGATCTAAATATTCCTGATTTACACCACAAAGATATCTAACTAGTGGGTGTTGGGGAAAACTATCTCTGTAATCCACGTATCACATGCCTTTTTCCACCTTTCTCTGAATCATACAGGACTGGCCTCTGAATATTGACATAGATGAATGACAGGTCTGATCTAGTCAGGCAGTGACTCCCTTCCTATCAGTTATATAAATCCAAGACTGTTTTTGTTTTGTTTTGATTTTATTTGTTTTGTTTTGCTTTGTTTTGTGTTATTTAACCTTCTCTACAGTGATGGAAGTCTCTAGACTTCCATTAAAAATATCTCATTAAAAATTACATTGTCTTGTTCTTTTTGCTTTCAGGAGGAAAAAGTGAAAGCTCTTTGAAGCTCTCCATTACATTATGTCAGTTGTCAATGACACCAAATTCAACTCTGCTGTGCTTATTCTCACTGGGATACCTGGGCAGGAAGACATCTATCTCTGGATTGCTATCTGCTTCTGTGTAACGTACACTATTTCAGTACTAGGAAATTCCACTATTCTCTTCATTATAAAAACAGATCCAAGCCTCCATGAGCCCATGTACATTTTTCTTTCCATGTTGGCCATCTCAGATATTGGTTTAACCATAGCCACCATGCCAACAGTACTGGGCATATTCCTGTTTAACTGCAGAGAGATCATCCTCGGTGCCTGTTTTACCCAGCTCTTTGTCATCCACTTGCTTCAATGCACTGAATCTGCCATCCTCCTGTTGATGGCCTTTGACCGCTTCATTGCAATCTGTAACCCACTGAGATACACTTCAATCTTAACCCTGCCTAGAATACAAAAGATGGGTCTGGTGTTTGTACTAAGAGGAGCGGTCGTAATACTTCCACTCCCCATTCTTTTGAAACGTTACCAATACTGTCAAGTGGGTGTCCTCTCACATTCCTACTGCCTGCACCAGGATGTCATGAAGCTGGCTTGTTCAGATATCCAAGTCAACATTGTGTATGGCTTGTTTGCTAAATTCATAACAATGAGTTTGGACTCTGTGTTCATCTTCCTCTCTTATGTGATGATCCTCAAAAACGTGCTGAGTGTCATGTCCCCCAGAGAGTGCCTGAAGGCGCTGAACACCTGTGTCTCCCACCTTTGTGCTGTCCTGCTCTTCTACACCCCAGACATCAGTTTGTCTGTGATACACAGATACGGAAAGGGGTCTTCTCCTTTGCTTCATATTCTCCTGGGGTATATGTCCCTGGTGTTCCCGCCCCTGCTGAACCCAATTGTGTATTGTGTGAAAAGCAAACACCTTCGTGTGAGGATAATCAGGGTGTTCTCCAAGTGAAATGTGACTTCATTACATGGCTTCAGTGCTGGTGACACGGGTGACAAAGAATACCAGCCACAGACAGTTATTCACTCCTGGATGCTTACATCCACAATAACAACAGCTAATGACCTCTACTCTGTAGAGAGGTCTGAATGGGATTTAAGACCTGTAGTAGAGGGGAGGGGCTGATCAGGGATGACAGTGCAATGACCAGGGCAGGTTGCAGCATTTACAAAGTGACCCTTCTTGTGGAGAGTCAGATAGCCAATGGGATGGTGGCCCATGAAGAGCCATTTCTGTGTCTGCTCCAACCTCAGAACTCCTGTTCGTACAGTCTATTAAAGGAAAGAATGTTGATGTGGCTCTCAGGTACACTAGTTTGTCCCATCCTGAGCTCTCTGCATCCTCCATGACCCATGACTGCTGCATGAATAGGGCACAGGGAGTGTGCAAGGGGCATCGACATGCACCCATGCTCTGTGCTCTCAGCCAGGTGCTTGTGATGGAGTTGTGTCTTGGCTTATGTCACCAGTGTAGTGTCTGACATCGCTCAGTCCAGTGATGATAACTGTTCCATGTGTGTGCCCAACCCCCGTATGGTGCAATGGCTCTGCACAGATACACAGTACAGCAGGCTCTGAGAGGCCCCACCAAACAACATAAAATCAGGTAAGAGATGAAGGCCTCTAACCCAAGTTTACTGTCAACAAAGCATGGGTCCTAGCTGTCCAGATCAGAAGTCTACATTTATGCTAAGAGATACAATCATTCCAACAGACTCAGCTCAGTCACTTGTGGGATCTCCATTGCCCACTAAACTGGACAAGGACAACTCACTTAGGTTACATGTTTATGCACAGAAACAGACAGGTTATGTATTAGGGTGCCAGCCTTTGACATTACCGAGCTACCTCCTTGTATATGGTGGTAGATCAGAATTTTCCTCTCTATCATGAAATAATTTTTGACCTTTTCCTGTGTGTGCATCTATACGTCCCTGTTATTTCTGGGGAGGATGCTGATACCAGGATGTCTCATTACCATGCCTCTGGAATGTGTTTGTGGCCTGTATCTAGTACCTCTTGGATATGAGTGTTTCCGTCACATCTGTCCTCTTCTTGCCAAGACCTGCAAGCATGGCCTGCCTCTGGCTCACAGTTTCACTGGGCTTTATATTAGCAAAGTCCTGTCCCTGGTTCTCTCAGCCTCACACCAGGCCTGTGATATATGGGCTGAAGTTTTAGGCTCTCTTTTTGCTACAGACAGCAGCCCCCGCTTTGGTTCCCTGTTGATGGATCTGCACACAACACACCTGCAGGCCTCTCTCCACACCAAGGCAGAGCATCTCCACATGTGAGAGTGAACCTCTGATGCTCAAAATGACATGATGAGAGACTCAGGCTCTGATTCCCTCCGCTTTTACTTTGTTTGCGCTGGCCCAGCTTCTGGGAAAGGGCTGGAATGTTCAAAATCTGTCCAAATACGGCACAATTTGCCCCAGCATGTCTCATTCAGTGCAGTGTGACCACCATTTCCAAAGACAGAAGGAGGATATAGGCAGAAGCCTACTCCCCTGCATGAACCCCCACCCCTTGACTTCTCCCATGAAGTCACATCCTCTCCTCCTCTCTTCCCCTGAGCCCCGCTCCTCCGTCCCATCTCTTATCTCAAAACCCCACCGCCTCCTATTTACCTGAGGCTCCACACTCTCCCTAGCCTCCACAAATGTTTTCAGTTCTTTTTCAAACCATGTTAAAGCGCTGGCATTCACAACATCCTTTGCCAGGGAGTTTCAGGCTTGACTGTGCTTGGTGTGAAGAAATCTGTCTGTTTTAATCTTTGTGTTAGTTTTGTTTTGGTGACTCCCTAGTTCTTTCGTTATGGGAAGGATGCATAATTTCTGTCATAGTCCCAATTCAGCCATCTCTTTTCAAATCTGCAAAGCCATAGTCTTTTTTTTACTTTTTGCTCATATGACAGCCATTTCATAACCCTAATCATTTGTGTTACCATATACCGAACTTTCTTTAATTTCAGTATGTCTTTTGGAGAGGGGTTATTCAAGATGTGGACATACCATGTATTTATAAGAGGTAATAAAATATTTTATGTCTTCTCATGTACCCCTTTCTTCATGACTCCCAATATTCTGTTCACTTTTTTGGCTGCCGCTTCACCTTGAGAACTATCAGCGAGCTATCAGCAATGGTTGTAAGATCTGTCCTTTGAATGATAACAGCTAATTTAAACCCTTCCATTTTATATGTATACTTGGGATTATATTTCCCATTGTGTAGCACTTTGCATTTATCAACGTTCATTTCATCTGCAAGTTTGCTGCCCATTCACCCAGCTTTTTAAAATCCTTTTGAAGGTCTCCACAGTTTGCTGTTGTTTGGGCAGATGATGCATAAAGATCTGTGGGTGTTACTGAAGTGCTAACACATTTGAAATACAGTCACCACTAAGTCTACTTAAAACAAGCAGGATTATCAGCAACAATCACAAAGGTGTAGAGACAATGGTTGTGATATATCAGGCAGCTGTCACATATCTAACCTCTTACAACAAAATGAAATAGCAGAAATGTAGCACTCTAAAGACTAACGAAAATATTTATTTGGTGACGAGCTGCATTTCTGCTGTTTTGTTTTGTTTGAATATAGACTAACGTGACGACTTCTCTGTTACTCCACAACCAGCTCAGTTAGGTAGGCTTTGCTCTAGAGATACAGGAACAGAGCTGGCCCAGCTTTTGCTCTTTTGGGAAGCCAAAGAGCTCTGGGGACCCACCCTATCTTCCCTGTGCCTCTGAGAGCATTTTCCATCATTTTGGCCATATCCCATGGAAATAGCCTTTGGTGAAAGCTGTGCGAGCCTGGCCCCAGTCACCCTAGTGCTCAGCCATACTGCTCAGCTGTGTCCATGTTGCAGGTCAAAGTGTGAAGCTGACCTTTGCCCTCAGAGTGCTTTCTCCCAGCTAGACCATCTAAAATGAGGTCCCCTGGCCACTGCTCTATTGCTAGTTAGTTAAACCATTTTGATTATTCCAAACTGTGTAGGTGCCAGTACACACCCCTCTTTTACTTTGCCTTTCCTTTCAAAGCCTTCAGAGGGGTTTCCTTCAAATTGCATTGTGCTTTGCGTATTGCCCTGGTCATCACTGGGAGATATTTTTGGAGGTGTTTGATTTTTCAAAGTTTGCCTGGATCTACTAATTATGTCAGAAGCTTCGGTCAGGTCAACAAAGGCAATAAAAAGTTTTTTTTCTATTGTCTCCTGTAGTGTCTGGAATATACTTTTCAGTCCTTTTCAGCTATCCATTTTTAAATGTAGAAGGTGATGTACGTCTTTATACACGATCTGGTGGTCAGCTCCTCCACCTGGCCAGACTGACAGCGAAGGTAAAGATGTGAAAAGTTTCTTTTATGCTAGTGAGGCTGCTCGTCTCGCGCAGTGGTGCTCACATACAAGAACCCATAAATTGCCTCCAAGATGCACTTTGAACTTTTGCATTCATCATTAGCATGAAAAAGGCAGTAATCACGGGGCCAGGCCAGTCTCCCATTACTCTCAGTGAAAGCAATCCTCAAACAGTGAGCTCATTTTATTACCTTGGAATTATTCTTAATGGAACTCGTGATTGGATGATCAGTTGGACATATATATTAGACATATATATTAGAAAGCAGCTTTGGTTGCCTCATGAAATGAGCATGGAAGATCACGAAGCCTCCATAGTCAGCATTCTCCTTTACAGCAGCAAGAGATGGACTTCATGTAGCAGACAAGAAAACAGATTCAATAGTTTCCATTTGTAGTGCCTGAGATCCAGGACCTGACAAGATATAGTCACTGAAGAAGTGCTAATGAGGGCACAAATCTCCAGCCTGATAGCACGACGGTCTTAGTTGGTTAGAGGGATGACAGGCCCAGCCACATTTGTTGCTGTGTCAGCAGAATGCTCCTGGTTCTGCAGGTAGTAGTTATGGCAAGAAGCCGTTATAGGGGAAGCAGCACCATGCTCCTGCTGAAAAATGCTTCAGAGTTAGGGAGAACTGTCTGCCTTTGAATCCTAGGCTCTGCTTATCTCAAAAACACACAGCCCTTTGTAAAGCAGCTGCCCTCACTTCTTGCCCTTATGCAGTCTGACTCCAGCAACAGGGAACCTACTGGAGCAGACCCAAACCTACCACTCTCATTACCAGAAGTTTCTGGATGTGTGGTGCTATATCTGTCTAGAGAAAATAATTCAAACACAAGTCACTCCTGGCCAACAAGCCTGTTAGACAGGTAACTACCTAGTGGGAATATGGGTTACACTTGCAATGACTTACTCTCTTCCTGGAGTACTTAAACCAAGAACCCCCTTTGGGTGGTCACATTAATGGAGTCTTTTCCAGAACATGAAGTGTCCTATTCCACAGCTTTGTTCTCCTTGACTCAGGACCCCCACCACGCTGCTTGCTGGGGTCAATGTTGGTTCCCCTTTCCCATGAGGGTGGCATGCCTTGGATGGTGGGAACACAGGTTAAGGGCTGGGCAGGTGGAACTGGCCCAACTTACATCCTGTTGGGAAGCCAACAAGCTTTTGGGGCCCAGCCTAGTTTCTCTGTGTCTCTGAAAGCTCCACCTTCAAGCCTGGGTAGGGAGCGGTGTTTGGCAGGAAGATGGGGAGCAGGATATGGGTCTTGACGGGTACAGGAAAAGCTGTGCAGGAAGCCAGGGAGTGGATACAGAGTCGATGGGGTTCCTGTATGCATTCCACTTGTGCCCTTTGAAAATGTGGTCACCCTAATCTGAATGGACTGGACTGGGCTGGGACAGGACCTGGAATGTCCTCTGTGAGAGAGAGAAAACATCTGTTTCCACTCTTTTGCATTGCCGGGGACACATGACTGGAGGGCCATGCGGGTGGAATCAGAGCCTGAGTCTCTTGCTAGCACATCTGCCTGTCACTCTCTCTCACACAGTCTGCTGTGGCTCGGGGGTGTGGAGTAGGCTTAGCAGGAGTGCTGTGTATACAGATATCAGTGGGGTTCCCTGAATGGCTTTTCATGTGGCTCTAGCATTAGTTATATCTCTGAGATGACTCCATCACAAGCACCTGCCTGAGGGCCTAGAGGTGTCTATGCCCCTTGAATAGCCACCTGTCCACAGCTGGTGCATCCCTCATGCATGATGCAGAACCCAGCATGCTCAGGAAGAACCAAGACTGCCACTGTATAACAGCCCTGCAACTCCCCTCTTAGTCTGTGGATGCTTTACTGGAGACAGGACAGTGACAGGCCAGGTGTGAAACAAGGTCCACATACCTTCCTTTCATTGCTATATTGAGAGAAATACTGAGGTCAGGGCAGCTAATAATATGGCTCCTGATGGGACAAGATCCAACTAGTCCCCTGGCTCTTCACGAACAGTCACTTTGTAAATGCTGCTGCCTGTCCTGGTCAACTTCCCCCACCCCTGGGTGCATGTTCCACTCTGAAATCCAGCTCTCCCATTGGTCCAGGCTCTACAGCTCATCTGAACCTCTCTTCAGTGGAGATCAGAAGCTCATGACATCTCAGATGTGAGGGCCACAGAGGACAGAGGTGCACAGGGTCCATATTTGTCATCTCCCTCATCACCAAACCTGGATCCAATTGATGAACTAAAACTTCACTTGACAAACAGTCTGACTATCCTCACATGAAGATGTTTGCTTTTCACGCTGTACACAATTGGGTGCATGAGGGGTGGGACCAGAAGGTAAACATATCCCAGGAGAAACTGCAACAAGTGAGAAGAGCTATTCCCAAATCTGTGTATCACAGACAGGCCAATCATTGGGATATAAAAGAGCAGGACGGCACAGAGGTGGGAGACACAGGTGTTCAGAGCCCTGAGACTCTTCACTGGGGATGCGATGCTGAGCACCTTTTTGAGGATCATCACATACGACAGGAAGATGAGCAGTGAGTCCAACCCCACTGTGGAAACTATTATGAACAATCCATAGATACTGTTGACTTTGGTATCAGAACAAGCCATCTTCATGACATCCTGGTGCAGGCAGTAGGAATGGGAGAGGACATTGGCTTGACAGTATCGGAACTGTTTCAGGAGAAAGGGGACTGGCAATACAACAGCCACCCCTCTCATCACACACACCAGTCCCATCTTGGCTGTTCTCTGCAGGGTTATGATGGAAGCATATCTCAGGGGGTTATAGATTGCAATGAAGCGGTCAAAGGCCATCAACAGGAGTATGGAGGATTCAATAAATGAAAGTGAATGGATGAAGAAGAGCTGGACAAAGCAGGTGTTGAGACTGATTTCACTAGAATTAAACAGGAAGACACCCAGTGTTGTTGGCATGGTGGCTATTGATAAGCCAAGGTCAGTGATGGCCAACATGGAAAGGAAAATGTACATGGGCTCATGGAGACTTGGGTCTGTTTTGATAATGAATAGAATGACTGCATTCCCCACCATTGAAATAGCATAAATAAGGCAGAAAAGGATAGAAATCCAGACATGGATGGCTTCATGCCCAGGTATCCCAGTGAGAAGGAACACTGCAGATCTGAATTCGGTGTTATTAACAGCTGCCATTACATCAGGGACAGATCAGAGGAGTTTTGTGTTTTCCTCCCTGAAAGGAAAAAGAACAGAAGACTAGAGGCTGTTTAACTGGACATCATTCTGCAGTCAGAAAGACACAGATAGTTTTGACACAAGAATCTCAGGAGCTCTAAAAAGATGAGTAAAAACATAGGAAGTTACTAATTGATTGGCTGAGACTTTCAGTCCATGTAGCCCACTAGTCAGTGTTATTATCGGAACCTGCAGAGGAAGTGAAGGAAGCTCTTGGCATTAAGCAGCTGCAAAATGATGTCCCCCAGTGAAAGCTTCCTTCTCCCAAGACCTACAGGTTTACTTATTTTGTATTAAATCAGGACCACATATGAACCTTCCAAGACATCCAAAAAACTCCTTAATACTATAACTTGATTTTCTGGTTACTCATATAGAAACATCCAATCCCTCCTTGAATCCCCGTAAGCTCTTGGCCTCACTGAGGCTGTGAGTTCCCCAGTCTACTCGAACACTGCACGGTTTTACAACTCTGACCTTCCCCGACACACAATATCTGGAGACCCATTTCTGAGCATGTCCCATTTTATAATGCTGGGGGAAGTGAATGGGGAAAATAGTCATTATTTATCCATCCTTCACTGGAGCTATTTATGAAGGAATTTCATTGCCACATTATATATATACCAAGGACCCCTCCTAGAGAAGCTGAAGTTCTTTGATGGTTAGCATTTACCAAACACAGAGAGTGTGATCGTCCTACAGGCTTCTCTTGATCCTCACAGGACCTGAATCCAGTCTCCACTGAAGTGTCTCTAGGGATCTGGCATGTTAACAAGCCGAGACCTTTACTTGAGCTGTGCAGGGAACGGGGTGGCATCAAAAAAAGATGAACAGTGCAAACACTGATTTTGCTCTAACATCCAGTTGAGTGCGCAAGTACTTAAACCATGTGCATGGAACAGGACATGACTGTAAATTGTATATAGCTACGATAACACTTCCCATTTCCACATATCAGCTCTTAGTCCTGAGGGAATTCTGCAAGTACAACATAGCTTCAAATGCTATAATATCAGAATTCCCCTGGGACTAAGCTATACTTTTTACTGAAACACAGACCAGAGGTTCTGGTCCCTCAGGGCTTTTTGGAAATTTTTGCAGTTTCTGATCATGACTCTGAATGTAAGCTGTAGGAATGGTTTTACTTCAGTTACTAAGGGACAGTATCATACAACTGTTTGATGAACAGAGTTAATAGTAAAAACTGTTTGTAGTAGCATTTAGAGTACTTCTGAAATACTTTCTAAACCCAAACCTATTAATAAGTAAAGTAGCCAGTGCTCCTTCCTGTAGAGATTCCAAGAATTCTGCAACTTGCTTTCAATATGGATCCATAACATCCTTGTTACACTTCTAGTATTTCTATGAAGATGAAAAGTTTTGTCATTAACAGTTACTCATCTGGGGTTTAGTGCATGCATCAGCCCATTCCTTTCCCTGGGATCTTCTTTCAGAGACGCATTCTCAGGTCAGAGTGAAATGTTAGCAAGAGAACCTGTTCGTTAGCCGGAGACAGAATTTGGGGTTTTGCCTTCAAGTATTTTTAGATTATTACTAATAACTGTGAAGAACAAAGACAAAGATGCTGTGTGCTGCAGTTCTCGCAACCAGAAGGGGCTTTTTGTACAGTTAGACTGAGCAGGATGAACCTAAAAGTGTTACAGGTTATGGGACAGTGTAATATATGAGCATAAGAACATAACATATGTTCTTATGTTCTTATACGTTATGAGACAGACCAGGATGAACTTAAAAGTGTTACAGGTTATGGGACAGTGTAATATATGAGCAGGCACTTGATGACTGCCTCAACTTCCTATTTCAAAGCAAGGTCAAGCAAATAATTGGGATGGGCAAGGATGGAGTGCCATATTTTTTTGTGTCTTGAATAATCTACTGGAGAGTACAGGTAAATGTAGGGGAAGGGTTCCTATGTCAGCTATCATTGCCTGCTGTCCTGCCCCAACACTAAGTCACCCCGAAAGCCCTGCTGAGTCCTCTACCACTGCACAGAACACCTGCAAATGGAAACATCTGGCAGCCTTTCCCCTTCACTTTGCATCTAAAAGATAGGTAAACCTGCCAACGTACCAGTTCCTGCTGGTAGGGGAGCCACTGATCCCAGGGAACTTCAAAAGGACAAGCAGTCATCAGTGAGGTTACATGGGCAGCCGTCAACATCTGCTCAGCTAGGGAGGCAACTGCCTTTATGAATCAAGTTGGCACATTCCCTTGGGGGCCACTTGGCCATCAGGGAATCTTAGCTTCTTGGCAAAGTACAGCAGCCAATGGCAAACTACAGAGGCTAAGTTACAGGGGATGTGATGATATTGCCCAACTGGTTGCATCGTTTTGATTAGTCACATGGTTGCCTTCAGAGCAGCTGAGTTCTAATGATGTTGCTGTGACATCCGTGATGCTGCTGAAATAAATAATAATAATAATAATAATAATAATAATAATTATTATTATTATTATTATTATTATTATTATTATTGTTGTTGTTGTTGTTGTTGTTGTTGTTGTTATTAAACACATTTCTTCTCAGCAGCCAAACCCAGGGGACCCAGGGGATTTTTCCAGGAGAGGAGGTCTCTTCCTTTCTTCCTGAGGAATAAAAAGGGGGACCCAGGATCCAGGGATCCCAAAAGTTATGGGCAGAGCTCAGTGATCTGCTGGCAGCTGGGCCCACCCACCACCTCTGGGTGTGCTCTTCTTTCCTATGACTCTCTCTGGTTCTTTGGCGGCACAGGCTCTTCAGAGATGTGCCCGCAGCGGCTCTTACAACAGCCACTGCCTGCAGGCTCTGCTCAAAGGGGCTGCACAGAGTTGGGAAGAGTAGCTAGAGTACTAGAGATCACAGTAGCTCAGTCATGGATTGGTCAGGAGATTTTGTCCTTTCCCAGAATACATCCCTAAGTTAAATCAGTGCCACCTTCATTTATGTTAACCAAGAAAGGAGATGAAACCCCCCCGCCCCCATTCCTTTGGGGGATACACACAGATGCAGCTGTCAGATAAAAACTGATCCATTTTCCATGAAAACTCATTCTAAAAAAGGGGGAAAAGGAATCTTTTAATTTGGGTCATTTTTTTTCTGAGGGCAGTGAGAACTGTTGGGCAGCCCAGTTCTATTTGAAAACCATGAGCCTCTGTAACTCATTCTATAGGATCATACTCCCATGGGGCAGCACTCACCCAGACCCCCATCAGTCTCTCATTCAGTAGGGTTAAGGCATCTGCTGAGGTGCCTCTGTGAACTCTAAAACAGAGGGATCCCCTGGAAAGGCTTCTCAATCCATCAAGGACAACATGTAAGGACATAACTATGGCCCCAGTGGGCCAACCCAGTAGATCAACTTTCCCAGTGACCTGTCTTTTGACAGTGTCCTGTCATCTGCTCCCAGCTTCTGGCAGCAAGAGATTCACAGACACCCAGAACATGGAGTTGTGTCCCTGCCCTTCTGGGCTGGTAGTCATTGATGGAACTTTCCTTGAAATTTTGCAGGTTTGATCCCCAGATGAACTTCCATTTGTAAGGCTGGAAGATGTGGATTGTAGAAGGAGGGAACAAGCCTGAGACCTTAGGGGATAGTACGATCTGCTTTTGTGTGGCTTAGAGCACTGAGGTAGCTTTGTTCAATACTTTGAGCAATCTCCTCTGATGATGGTTGGCAATAGACAGTGCTGAGTCAGGTAGTGTCACCGACAAAGCAATGTAAGATTGGCCAGGCCAGCTGGGGTATTCAGGGACCCAGTGGTTCCACAAGCTCACAGACTGCATGCTGGGGTGAACTGAGAGCCTGTCACAGTGGCATGGGTTGTCAGCGATCTCCATGGCGTCCAGGCAGATTATGAATTAACCGTGGAAGCTGATGAGTACTCTCTGTGCTTCCCAACATTGATTGTGCTTTTTTTGACTGAAGCTTCACACTGAATGGATATTTTCAGAGAACTATCTGTAATGACTCCAAGATCTCTTCTAGAGTAGTGACAGCCAATTTGGAGCCATGAATTTGCAGGGGTAGTTGGGATTCTGTTTTTTTCCCATGTGAATTGCCCCGCCATTCTCAACACTGAATTCCATCATCACCATCTCTGAGTTTTGTGAGATTCCTTTGCAGCTCTTCACAGCCCAGCTCTTCACTCCCCACCCTACACTCCTGCTACGCTTGGAGTACGCCCAGTTGGGCTGCGGAGGCGTGTCTTGTTTTGTCCATGGAAAGGCATTCATCCTCCTCATAGGCTGAAGGGTGAGTCCACCCCCATCATCATCCTGAAGATAACTTCCCAAAGGTGCTGAGACTGCTACCCAAGCTCGTCTGAAGTAACTTGCACACTCACCTGGATAGTAGTGTAAAGTGTGTGTTCTATTGCCCATATTTGACACCAAACCCTCTCCCAGTCAGTGGAACTGTTTGTCTTAGGTGATATCTTGCCAAATAACTAGAGACCCTGGCATGCGGGGGATGATGCAGGTCCCGTGAGGAGGCAGAGTGAGCTGTAGGATGCCTAAACTCTCTGTATTCAGTTCATCTTGGCCAGGAAAATTACTTCAGCTTCTCAGGATTTTTTTTTTCTGGCAGGATTTTGTGTGTTAGTGTGTGTCACCAGGAGCACCGTGTAAAGGAATGTTCACAGAGCTTGGGTAATCCGTCAACAGCTGTTCTGCAGTTACCGTCCCGGCTTTTTCTGTACGCTCTGACTAACTGTGCCATCCAAGAGGGCTCCACCAGCTGTGGCCAGGGGCAATTCAAGGGGCACAGACACCCACCCTTCTCCTATGCCCTCAGCCAGATACTTGTGACTAGGTTGTGTCAGAGACATGGTTATTACAGAAGCCCTCAAGAGAGGACATTCATTCAGCTCCTTCCCTTTTGATGACTCAGCAGAGCACACACCTGCCGAGCCCACCTCCCACCGAGGCAGGGCACAGCTGTGTGTGTGAGTGAGGTTCTAACCCACAGGAAACCTGGCAAGAGACTCAGGCGCTGAGTCGTTCCCCACTCTCCCCTCTGTCTCTGCTGCCCTGCCAGTACAAATGGGGATTATGGTCCTCAGCTGTCCCATATGTCTGGCCAGTTTCCGTGCCAGCCCAGCCCATTCAGGCCAAAGTCGGGGACAGGCAGGAGCTCCATTAACTGTGTGACATGTGTTTGAACAAAGTCTGGACACCGTATATGGAGCAAGAAGGAGGGTTTGTTACACACAGCGCTGGTGAAGTGTCACTTCACTTATTAGGCTCGGTGATCACCGTTAGACAATAGGTTACAATCGATAATAAAGATTATTGATGCGCGGGGGGGAAACTATGGCTTGGGTGTCACCCAAGCCTGGATAGGACCTAGGAGCAAGACGAAGGGGTTCATCCTGCTTGAAGCAGGGGGCTGGACTAGATGACCTGCTGAGGTCCCTTCCAGCCCTATGATTCTGTGATTCTGTGAAATGAGCACAATAAACCAATAATCTAAAAAGGGTTACATAGTGCCCATAACTTCCAGAACACCTTGTTTCTAGTACAGGTGGTTTCCTTACCAAGTTATTCAAACAAAGCAGACATGCAATAGCATCTATGTGTCTAATTGGATGGCTGACGCGTCTGCAAGAGTAATGATGGAGCCTTCACATGGGCACATACAGGGGTGCTTATCTTGAAGATAAAAGCAAAAGAGACAGTAACAGCATAGAACAAAGACACATTTGTTTTTTGTACTGGCCTGGGATGGCAGAGGAGGAAACACCATCTCTCGGTTCTCATATACTGGGCCTCTCCTCAGAATGTGGTTGCTGGGGCACCTATCCAGCCCTGCAAACTCCAAGGCTCTGTCCAAGCTGGAATGACCTTCCTTGGGTCTTGTGAGTGAAATAGAGGGGGTGGGCAGGGGGGTAGCTTTCCACTCATGCTAACTGTTTTATAGGATTATAGGCCTACTCCAGACATTAGGATTCAAATAGGGGGTCTTTAGCACAGCCCATGGCCTGCCTCAGAACTTTTTAACCTGCACCTGGCTCCTGTACCCTTCATCACCCTTCTCCAGACTGTGCTTAGAAGAGTCCACCTCTGGCCTGGCCGGGTGCCGAGGCTTTGGGGGAAGAGATGATGGGGTTGGGGGAGGCCTCAGGGTAAAAGAAGAAGCAGGGGATGGAACAAGGTTAAACAAATGCTGATGTCAGGAAGCAGGACAGTGTGGGCCCTCGACCAAGCAGAAGGATGGGGCTGGGGAATAGGAGACCTAATATTTTGGATAAGATTGAATTAATGTCATGCCACAAAGTGGGGCTATTGTTTTAATTATTCTGGAATGAGGGTAAGTCTTTTCAAGTGTGACCCATGTCCCTAATAGGGAGCTACCTCTTTTAGAGGCCCATAGTGGGGAGGTAGGTGTGAGGTGGGTCTGGGTGGGTCGATGTTGCTAGGCATCTTTAGCACTGTATATTGAATGGGGTGTGGTAGTTGGGCTCAGACCCCATAAGGGCGAGTGGTCGAGCCAGCTGCTTCAGAGCGGCCATGTGTCCTTTGAGAGGTGAGAGAAGTGCTGCCCAGGGGCAGGCGGCAGGCAGCTTTTGCTATTTCAGAAACATCTTGCAGCAGGTTAGTGATGTTGTTAACCCTGTCGGAGAGAAACATGAGTGACATTAATTATAGCACAGGGGAAATGATTTCTTCTATGATGAATGTCATGCTTTGAATCTGGTTTGCATTTGTGCCAAACTGTTTCAGCTGAATTGCTCCAGCTACTATGATTTGCCAGCTTGTCCTTACATGAAGTAATTGGAAAAGAATCATGTATATTTTGCTGTTCTTGACTTTGTGTTTTCTTGTTTTTATTTTTTTTTTGCTTTGGTACCTAGATACTTCAGTGAGCGAAAGGAAAATCTATTAGCTGGTTGGTTAGTGTTGATCTTCAGTGCATGAGTTGGAGTAACCACCATCAGGTAGACTCAAATGTGATACTTCTGCATCTTAATGCAGGAGCTGTTACAGGCTAAGGCTATGTCTACATTAGACTAAGAAAGTCAACTGAAGATACACAATTCTAGCTGTGCCAATCACTTGGTTAAAATTGACATATCTACTTGTCTGGCTATACAGGGGGAGGTCACTGGGAGAGTTTCTCCTGTCGACCTCCCTTACTTCACATATCTTATGAGGAGTACAACTGTGGCTCCTGAGAGGTCAAGTTCATGCATCATCATTAGCGTAGAAGTAGTCTGAGCTAAAAGTCAACTGGTTCTTAACTAAGGCTGTAGGGGTCGACCTATCTTTCTCTGTGTGCATGGTCTAAGCACCACTGTATGTGACGGTGAACCACACCCAGCAGGTGTCTGGGTTACACTTGGATTTCAACTAAAAATTCCTACAAGCGGGTGGAGGGCAAATGTTGATTTATACTCAACGGACAAGATAGACTGATATTGGAGGGGTAGCCGTATTAGTCTGGATCTGTAACAGCAACGAAGGGTCCTGTGGCACCTTATAGACTAACAGAAAAGTTTTGAGCATGAGCTTTCGTGAGCACAGACTCACTTCATCAGATGCTGGAAGTATGTGTGTGTGTGTGTGTGTGTGTATATATATATATATATAGACTGAGTGATCAAAGGTGCTATCTGAGACTCAGATGAACTTAACCTGTGCTATTAGGAACTCTGTATTTCTTCTCACTGTGCTGTTGTGGTCAATGCGCTGTTCAGAATGACCTTCAAACTGCATACAGAGCAAAGAAAGTTAGTGTCTGGGGATTATAAAACAGCAATGTTGGGCTGTAACTATTAGATCATTTTTAGCTTCCTTATTATACAATGTCATAGTTATCTAAATAATTTCCTTAGCTCTCTTTGGGGATTGTATGTTGGGAGGTTGTCCCATTGCAATTCTTGCCGAAAGGCCTTACAGACTGAAGTTGGAGTCTGCAACTACTTTTCTTTGGGACCTGGGATCTTTTTAGGCACTGGAAAAAGTCAAGGAAGTAAATTTTAGTCCACCCAAAAGTTACACAAGCGCCTTAGCTCTTCAGGCACCCTGTGCCTCCTTCTATGTCAGGCTGCAAGAGCGCACTTTGACATGATACCTAGGAGCTTGGAAGTTGGCAGAGTGGGCTGTGCTCTTGGAAAATGTTGCCAAGGGGCAGAGATTTAAACACATACTCATCTCATAATTTGGGGGAGAAGTGCAATTCAAAATGTTGAATGGAACTTGGTGATACTGCACACCGAGCATAAAAGATCTGAAAAGAAATTATTAAAATGCAACATAACCATTATCAGCAATATTTTTAAACTACTTATGAAGTGCTAAGCCTGCAACAAATCAACAGGGACATGCTGTGATATATGACAGGGTTATTACCCACCGAAGTAGATGGGGCCAGTTACAGGAGTTTGATACACTGGCCTCTTCTCCGCTGCCTCAGTGGCATTTAGACCCACCTGTGGGCGGGGCTGACCTCTGTCTAGTTGTGACGGCTCCCACAACATAGCCCAGTCCTGCTAATCCCTGTGGACAATGGCCACACCAGCATAGACCTGAAGGTTACTGCCCTCCCCTCTAAGGTGATTGCAATGACTGCCTCTGAGCTTTGAATACTTAAAACAAGAGCCCCTGGATACGGGTCACACTAGGTCAGTCTTCTCCAAACACTGGCTCTGCTGCCTTCTAGAACCACTGCACTCCTTTGCCCAGAAGTCCCTGCCCCTGCTCGCTGGGACCATGGTAGTTTCACACTTGCCACTCCCTCAGACCTATCTTTTCCCTTCAGACCCTCCTTGAGACCCCATCTCTCTACACGAGACCCAGCCGCCTGCCTCTCCACTGTTCCCGAGCCTGTGCCCACCCGCAGCCAGGCCAAAACAGGGGTGTGGTAGGAATAATCCTGGGACATCAGGTCCCCATGGGGAGCCATAAAATTTCCACTTTCCCTTGGACCTGGAGGGTGAGGACAGAGCACCAGGGCTTCTCTTAACCCCTCCCAACCAACTCCTGACCTGGCCAGTGGGAGGGTCTGGAATATTTCACAGTGTCCCTGGCTCCCTGGGGAGCTCTTACCAAGACATGGATCTGGCTTCTGGCCTGGACAGAGGGTGGAGCCTCATGCAGATAAAAGGAGTAGTGGGTGAGGTTTTGGGATGAGAGATGGGACAGATGGATGGGGCTCAGGGGAAGAGAGGAGAAGAGGGAGTGTCCTTATGGAGGAAGTCAAAGGAGGAGAGTTCCTATAGGGGAATAGGCTTCTGCCCATATCCTGCTTCCGTCTTTGGAAATGGTGGTCAAGCTACACTGAATAGACTGTGCTGGGACAAACTGTGTAGTATTTGGGCAGCTGCAGAACATTTCCAGCCCTTTCCCAGAAGCTGGGGAATTGCAAACAGAGCATGGGGGAAGGAATCTGGGCCCGAGCCTCTGGTCAGGCCTTTTGTGTGTCAGACATCACTCACATACGCAGAACAGCTCTGCCTTAGTGTGGAGAGGGTTAAGCAGATGTGCCATGTGCAGATCCATCAACAGGGAACCAAAGTGGGGGCTGTTGTCTGTAGTAAAAAGAGGGCCTATGATATAAGCCTGCTTATCACAGGCCTGGTGTGAGGCCTAGGGAACCCTGGACATGGCTTTGCTAATATAAAGTCAAGTGAACCTGTGAGCCAGAAGCAGGCCCTGCTTTCCGGTCTTAGCCAGAACAGGGCTGATGTGGCAGACACACTCATACCCAAACAGTGAGAGGTACAGGCCACAAACACATGCCAGAGGCACAGAAACAATACCTCATTAAGAGACACCTTGGTATCAGCACTCTCCCCACGGATAACAGGGACGTGCAGATGCATGCTCAGGATAGGGTCGAAGATAACATCATGATGGAGAAGGATGGCCTGGTCCACCGCCATCTACAAGGTGATAGTTACCTAACGTCAGAGGATGGCACCTGATAGGTCACTTGTTTGTTTCTATGTATAAACACATAACCTAAGTGAGTTGTCCTTGTCTGGTCTAGCGGGCAGTGAGAAGCCCATTGGTGACTGAGCTGAGTCCATAGGCATGTTCTTACATGTTAACATCAATGCAGCCCTCTGATCTGGAGCACTGGGATCTGGGCTTCATTGGCAATAAGCCCGGCTTGGGCATCTTCACCTCTTATCTGACGTTGAAGTTCTTTGGAGGCCCTGTTGGCATCTACTGTGCTATGTATCAGTGCGGAGCCAGTACACCCTACAGAACACACACGGAAGGGTTATCTACATTGGACTGAGCTATGTCAGGACACCACACCGGTGACCTCTGGCAATACACGATTCCATCACAAGCAGCTGGCTGAGACCACAGAGCACAGGTGAATGTTGATGACCCTTGCACCCTCCCTGTGCCCAGTTAATCCAGCGGTCATGGATCATGGAGTATCCAGAGAGCTCAAGAAGAGACAATACTGTGACTGTAGAACCATGCTGAAGCTTTATTCATGGCCCCTGGATAATTAACCAGACTAGGTTTAGTGACAACCCTGGTAAAACTGGGAGAAACATCAACATCCCTTCCTTTAATAGACTGTATGAACAGGAGTTCTGAGGTTGGAGCAGCCACAGATATGACTCTTCATCGGCCAACACCTCATTGGGTACCTGGCTCTTCCCAAGAAGAATCACTTTGTAAATGCTGCAACCTGCCTTGGTGTCATTCTTTCATTTCACTGTCATCCCTCACCAACCCCTCCCCTCTATTCCAGGCCTTAAACTTCATGCTGACCTCTTTACAGAGTGGAGCTCATTAGCTATTGTTGTTGTGGATGTAAGGGTCCAGGAGCGAATAGCAGCCTGTGGCTGGTATTCATTGTCACCTGTGTCACCAGCACTGAAGCCATGTGATCAAGTCACCATTCACTTGAAGAGCAGCCTGATTATCCTCTCACGAAGTTGCTTGCTTTTCACACAGTACACAATTGGGTTCAGCAGGGGTGGGAACACCAGGGACATATACCCCAGGAGAATATGAATCAATGGAGATTCCTCTCCAAACCTGTGTATCACAGACAAACTGATGTCTGGGGTGTAGAAGAGCAGGACAGCACAGAGGTGGGAGACACAGGTATTCAGCGCCTTCAGGCACTCTCTGGGGGACATGACACTCAGCACGTTTTTGAGGATCATCGCATAAGAGAGGAAGATGAACACAAAGTCCAAGCCCATTGTCAAGAGGTGAGCAAACAAGCCATAGATGACACTGACTTTGATATCTGAACAAGCCATCTTCATGACGTCCTGGTGCAGGCAGTAGGAATGGGAGAGGACACTGGCCCGACAGTATTGGTAACGTGTCAGAAGAAGGGGCAGTGGGAGTATTGTGGCCAACCCTCTTAGTACACACACCAGCCCCATCTTGGGAATTCTAGGCAGGGTTAATACAGAAGTGTATCTTAGCGGGTTACAGATTGCGATGAAGCGGTCAAAGGCCATCAACAGGAGGATGGCAGATTCAGTGCATTGGAGAAAGTGGATGAAGAAGAGCTGGGTAAAACAAGGACTGAGGCTCATCTCCCTAGCATTAAACAGAAATATGCTCAGTATTGTCGGCATGGTGGCCATGGATAAACCAATATCTGAGATTGCCAACATGGAAAGAAAAATGTACATGGGCTCATGGAGGCTTGGGTCTGTTTTCACAGTGAAGAGAATGACGGAATTTCCTACTATTGAAATAGCATACATTACACAGAAGGAGACAGAGATCCAGAGATAGATGTCTTTCAGACCAGGTATCCCAGTGAGAAAAAACACCACAGAGTTAAATTTGGTATCATTGACAAATGACATAATCTAACAAGGGGTTTCAAGGAGCTTTGCCTTTTTCTTCCTAAAAGAAAAAAGAACAAGAGAAGACAATACTTAATGAGATATCCTTATGCTGTCAGTGGAAGTCTAGAGATACTCATCTTCATGGGATAGGTTGAAGAAAGCCACGGTCTTGGATTTACACAATGACGGGAAGGGAGGCACTGCCATCCTAGATCAGACCTGTCATCCATCTTGTCTAGTACTCAGTGGCCAGCTTCAGAGAAAAGTGGAAGAAGTCATGCAATATGTGGCTCACAGAGATAGATTTCCCTGACAACCACTAGTTAGGTATTTTTGTGGTGTAAATCAGGAATGTTTAGATCCCTTATAAGAGAACATTTCTCACGGCTGTCGTTGGATTTTCTGCTTATCCATATAAACATCTATTCCCTTTTTGAACCTTGTAAAGTTCTTGGAGCCATTGATATCTTGTGGCTGGGAGTTCCACAATATGCATGAGTATCATTTGATTTTATCATTGCGAGCTTCTCTCAGACACTCTTCTGTCCCTCTACTTCTGAGCATGGCTCATTGTACCGTGACACAATAAAACGTCGGAAGCAAAAAGTGGACATTTTTATATGCATATTTGTATCCTCCACTCATGACAATTCCACCACTGCCTATATACAGGACCAGGAATAAATTCTCAGGGACAGATTCATAATTCAATAACATTGAATTCAGTAGCATATTTCCATGTCTGATCTCAATCAGGCCTGTGCTCTGTCATCTTTTCCTTACCAAATTACCCTGGTGATGCACTCTGGCCCCCAAGAATCCCTGCAAGAGAAGCTGAAATGCTTTGCCAAGCCTGTGTTGACTGAATCTGGAGCGTCTGATGATCCTACGTGTGTCTCTTCAGCATTATAGGACCAGCATCTCCTCCTCCCCCGTGGAAATAAGTGTAGGTATTTGAGATGTTGCAATCTATCCCAGACAGCAGGGTTGGAATAACAAATGGGTGAAGACTGCAAACACTCGTGGTGCACTAATGAACACTTGGGGTGAAAGTTACTTAAACCCGGCATGTTTAACAGGTGATGGGTGTAAATAACATTCAACCACTGTTACACTCCCTGTCCTGCACCTCGGCTCCACTCTGCTGGAACATGCACCAAAGGTTCTTTTCACTCAGAACTTTTTGGAAAGCCTTGCCTGGGTGTTGCAGAGGGATTGTGTTCACGAGACTGAATGTAAGTGTTAGAAACAGCGTCTGGTCCATTACTAGGAGAATGTATCAAACAACTGTTTGCTGAGTAAAAAGTTAATGGCAGAAAAAACATAGCACATCTCTTGCACAGCACTTCTGAAATACTTTCTAAAGCAAAAGCCATTCAGCTCCTTCCTGAAGATCAGGGGTCTCAAATGCCCAGGCTGGGAGAGACCATCTGCAGCCCTAGGGCTTTGCCAATATGGTCCATGAAATAGTTTGAAAACATTTTTTCATCATGCCCACAAGGCTGCCGGCCAAGGGGGAGAGATGTGTAGCATGCAGGGACTGACCTGTATACTTAGCGCCAAGCACCCCCAGCCCCACATAGCCCTAGCCGCAGAGGGCTCTGCTCAGTCCAGGACATCATTACTGACTGTTTCTACTATGGTGTGAACTACGCTGGTCAAGAAGCCACCCGACAAGACATGTTTCTGTAGCTAGTTGGGTGGGGCCAGTGGGATTCACTTTTGGTTACCCTGGTGGGGTGCAGAATTCCAGCATGAGGATGTGGATATTAGTGGGGGTGAGGGAGGAGGGTGTGGTGCATCACAGATCCAGGACATGGGGATGTCATGGTGAGGACTCAGTTCACATCCTTTGTAGGAACCCAGTTTCTGTCTGGTCTCCTGAACACAGGGGGAAACACTATCAGCTTGCATGGACTTCATTGCTAACTCCAAGCATTCAAAGCTCATGAATCAGCCCTTTCAGACCATAAAAAGAGAATGACTTTGTGAAATCTCAGAAAGCTCATTACCTAATAAATTTGTTAGTCTTTAAGGTGATGGAAGTTGAACCTCTACAATCCAGAGTGTTCTCATCAAGCAACATCTGTAATCCAGCATGATTTTAGTTAGCTGGAGAACAACTTATCATGGGCGTGGCCAGGCTTCTCATGGCCACATAAAGTTATTTCCAGCCACCAGTCCTGGCCCTCAGTGTTCTGTGCTGTTATTTAGCTGTAATTTATCCCCAAATATCTTCTAAGAGCCCAGTAGGCAAACAAAGTGTTGATAATACCAATAGATAATACTGACCTCCTGTGTGTAACCCACACTCCTAAGTGTGGTTAACTGCCCCATATAGTGGTACCTAAATTGCTTCACAAAGAAAGAATGTGTCCTCTACAGCCTAAGCTAAGAGCCAGCTGGCCTTTAGCTCACATGTTAAAGGTACTTGCACTGAGGTCCCACGTTTGAATTTACCTGTGGACAGTTACACATGGTACAGCAAATTCTCTCATCCGGCATCAGTCAGGATCTGAGGGGGCCAGTTGAGAAAGGTTCAAACTGTACAAGCCTGCTTGTTACTTTCATGGCATGCCTATGTGCTGAAAGCCAGGAATGGTCTTGTAGCTGTGTTAGTCTGTAGCTTCACCAAATGTAGCCAGACAGAATCCCCCTGTTCTACTCCATCTTGCCCCTCTTAGGTGCCTCAGAGCACAAAGCACAAAGGAAACAACACAGTCTTAGAATGTCTGAAAGCACAGATGCGCTTATCTCAAGCACAGTCTTTGATGCTTCAAAACACAGATGTGCTGTGTCAGCATGACCCTGGACGGAAGAATACAGATAAGAGGGCCAACAGGCCAGCTGATGACCACAGGGCCTTAAACTGCCCTTGGCTGGTACATATCGTCCCAGAAGAGGAATCTCCTGCCCATACGAAAAGAATGTCCTGTCTTAATGATTTAGTTATCTCTACCTTACAAGTGTAAATTAAGTCGCAACTCCCTTGTAAGAACCGGCGTTACAAAGATGAACCAGTACAATTGGTACCTTTAGATAAGGAGGAGTGTACGTGACCCAAGGGGTATAAAGAAGGGTCCGGCAGCCCACTCTAACTGAGCTCCAATTTCCTGTACCTGCCGGTCTGGTAAGGTCTTTGCCTCCCGAGGTCCCGGGGATGCCCTCCTCGTATTGTTCTTCCCGAGAGATTTGGTGTACGACGTTGGCTACGCTGGAGTCAAAGGACGCAGGGGTGAGAATTACACCTGCAATGTACTTTTGTGCATATTTAATAGTGAGAGCTCTTTAGGCTGAGGCGTCTGGTCCTCAAATGGGTAACTTTTCACTTGAAATCTAATTGACATGTCATATATATCATCCTGCTAGTAGTTAACAAGATAGAACAATAACCTTGTAACCATTAAGATTTGATTTCTGTCTTTTAATAAATAGTAACCATTTAAGCTTTCAGCCTGACTCCTTCCAGTTACCGTAAGTCGGCCAAACACAAAACAGAGAAACTTGGCCGTTTGGCTATATCAGCCTGGTCAGTGGTAAGGTGCAGTAAAAGCTGAGCGCTGAGTCGTGTCGCCTCAATGGGATAGACTCCTGGGGCACCCGTCAGCCTCCCTGGCTGTCCGCTGTGAAGGGACAGTCTGTCTTAGCAGTTAAAGCCTCGGATGAAATAAGCTCTCTGCACCAACCTTTGGGACATCCATCAGCCACCCTGGCTGCCTTCTGCGAAGGGATTGCCGGTCCTAGCAGTTAAAGACTCGGATGTAATAAGGCTCACAGAGAACTCATTACCTGGCCATCAGCTAACACCAAAAAAGGTAAATGTGTTAGTCTTTAAGGTCCCACAGAAATGCTTGCTATTTGTGAACCTACAGACTAAGACAGATACCCTGGAGAGTCTACTGACCTGCAAGGTCAATTAAGTTTGAAACCCTAGCTGTAGAGATTCCAACAAGACTGCTGCTGGCTTTCAATATACAGGCCTGTCATGAAAGTTTGGTCTGTAATATCTGTATTACAATGAAACGTTGTGACGTAACTTTTACGCGTCGGTCACACATCACACATGTCAACCCATTCTTTTGCCTCTGGTCTTATTACAGAGGTGATTTCGTAGGTGACAGTGGAAATTAAAATGTAGCATCTATCATCGGGATTTCATCAGAAACTGAAAGGATCACAATGTCTCACCCACATTCAGTCACTTGTCGGCAAACAAATGTCTAGTAGATCCTCTGTCCCAGGGTTAGCAGCTGACAGATTCTCCTCAGGTCCTCTTCTGTATCAAGAGTGGAACTGGCTGTGGGATTGGTGCATAGAACATTCATTTCTTGAGCTCTCACTCCCTAGTAAATAGTAACACTAGCACCTGTTATTCAGGAAGGATACGGTTTTGCAGGAAGTGTATTTTCAAAGTCAAATGCATGAATAAATCCAGTGATATTGAATTAACAAACTGGGGCACTTATGTTGTGGATTTATTGAACAAAACTAGCCTTGCTCTTCTCAGTGTCTACAAGGCTGCTGGAAAATAAGCAGAAACAGGACAAAAAGCTCAGAAAAATTCATTGCTCACTAAGCACTTCTTGAAGGCTGAGATGAAACCAGAGCTACAAGCTGGGAAGAGCCTATTTCCAGGCTCCAGCTACATTACACAGCTTGTTTTTCCAGCTCTGAGAGCCTGTGCAGAAGTGGGCAGCTGTTTCTGAGAAGATCCTCAGACTGACAGACAGATACACTACTAGGACAGTCGGCCCATCAAAGAGAGAAGGTCTGGAGGTCAGAGATGTGTACAGACTTGTTTGAAAACCCTCATATTCACCCATGTTATGCTTTCTTCCTGCTGTTCAGATAACACTGTATTTTGGCTGAAGAAGGCTGGCCAGCCGCTCGACTCACCACTACTCAGAGGCTACCAGAAGGAGAAACCAAAGCTCCAGTAACCTCTCAAATCTGCAGGGCTGGGTCAGTGGACCTGCTGTGTTCTGTAGCCAAGGGCCTAGTCTGAGGGTGGGAGCACCTCAGGGTGCCATGCCATGATAGGGCAGGGTATGAGGCCTGACAGGTGGTGCCAGCTGAACAGGGAGACACAGAAATGCTGATACTCATATAGCTCTGGGGACTACCTGCAGAGAAGAGAAGTTGGTGCACTCAGTCAGGGTCAGGAAACAGAAATATGCCCTATCAGACCAGTTACAGCACAGCAGTGCAGGTCTGAGTTCCAGCCTTCACAATCAAGCCAGAGAATAACATAATGGAAAATGCATTTTCTCACTAAATTTCCAGGTGCAAATAAACCTGAGGCAATCTGGGGACTTGTCTCTGATATTCCACAGGATCTCGTCTTTTCGAGCCCCTAGAAAGCTGAGAACCATAGCAAACTGCACCTCCTGCAATAAGACCACCTGAGAAACCCTGACTTCGGACATCTGGTTCTTTACACCCCAAGCTGGCTTTGAATGTCAGATTTCTGGGTCACTGAATAGCCCAGCACATAGCATGGGCAGAGATAGGGAAGGATTTCCTAAGCTACCTCAAGCCACTTGCTCTCCAGCCCCATCACTGAGTTGCCCCAATAAAGAATCAGAGTCCTTTCCTGCTGCACCAAACTGGAAAAAGAAACAGGTTGTAGCCTTTCTATGACACTTTACGTTTCAAAGACATTGAAATCTGCCAACATACCCAGTTCCTGCTAGAAGGGCTGCTGCTGACATATGAAGCCTTCACTTAAAAAACTAGAAATCACCAGAGAGGTTGGACAGGCAGCAGGCAGTTTGTGTTCAGGTAGGGAAGCCGCTGTCTTTATAAGGCACACTGGCACATTCCGTGGGGGTACACTTGGCCATCAGGGAACCTTGGCTGCTTGGCTTTGTGTGCTCCAGGTTTAACCCCATCACAGCCAATGGCAAACTGCAGGAGGTCAAATGACATGGATGGGTTGTGATGCTCCACCACTGGATTGCAGATCCAGCTCTGCTGCAGTCTCCATTCCTGGAATCCAGGCTTGTTATTAGTTTGCATTGTTCCAATAAATAACAGAACCGCAACAAGAGCGGGCAGTAGTACAGGACCAGATATCTCCCTGTCTGCTTCCTTTCCTGTTTACAAATCCAGAGTGCAAGGCAAGGAAGAGATATTTCACAGGACTGTGCATGGAAAGTTCCCTCAGATTGTTCTAGGAAGGAAGGTCTTTCCCTTCCTTCTGAAAAATTATGACACAGAACCAGTTACTAGGGATCCCCAAACTTAGCACAGATCTCAGTGGTCCCCTGGCTGGTAGGACCACCCACTCAGAGTCTCTACTCTCCACAGCTGTGCTCGAACTGTCTCCTAGCACAAGTTCATCAGAGATGTGCTACCAAGTCCTGTCAGAGGAGCCACTGCCAGTAGGATCAGCTGAAGAGGCACTGAACAGCATAGAAGGGGCTGGGCAGAGAGGGGAAGGTGGGTCCAAGTAGCTGATGATCACACTACCTCAGCCTTGGACTAGCATGAAGATTTTGACCTTTCCATACCCAGAGTGCAGCCATAGACCTTGCGAGTGCCACCTTCACTGATGTTACAAGGGATAGGCAGATGACAAAGCTCCTGTTTCTCTTGGGGGTCCAGGCGGCTGCAGCTGCACTGCATCTTGTATGATTGTTGTATTTGAAGTTGTGTGTATTGGTGCTGTACTTACACCTCATGTTTGCTTCATGGAAATCTCAACAGAAGGCTTCACACCCTATTGTGAATGGGTTATTAGTCAGTTGAATCAATACTTGATGGGCAAAGGGCTGACAATAGGTGCTGATCCACATCTGAGGAACTTTGCTATGAACTTTCAGACTGCAGATCAGAAATGACTGATTGCCTGAAAAGGACATGGGAGGTGCAATGCAATGTCTTCCATAGGGTCAAGGGTACAAAGAGGGTCCTGAGGTTTCTCCATGTTTGTCTTCACTCCAGCACATCACTTTAGGAATATCTTTGCTATGAACTTGGGCCCAGAAGAATAATGACTCATCTTAACAAATCATGTGTTACAGGGACATTTAAGATATTTTACTCTTAACCTTTCTTTTTCTTTCTTTCTTTCTTTCACCTTTAAGCTGTGTCTACACATGCATTTCTCCTTCTAAAGAGGAGTGCAAACAAGGGAATATGGAAATGCAAACGAGGCACTGATTTACATAACTAATGTTTATTCGCATAATCTATTTTTGGAAGAAATACTTTCAAAAGAAAAAATGCAATTTTGATGGGCCTCTTTTGAAAATAAACCCCATCTTTGAAAGAACCTTAAAAAAATGTAATAAGGGTTCCATCAACGATGGCGTTTATTTTTCAAAGAGCTCTGTCTACACTGCTTTTTTTCTTTCAAAAGACTCTCTTCTGAAAAGAGATTATGCAAATGAAGCATAAGATATATAAATCGATGCCTCATTCGTATTTCCAACTTCTCTCATTTGTATTCTTCTTTTGAAGGAGGAATGCAGTTGTAGACACAGCTTAATATTTTAGATTCTAATGGATGGCCACAGAGTGTTCTTTTGGGTAAAATCTGAGGTATACCTTGACTTGGGAATGTGGCTTGTCCTTTGGAACTGGAAAAACCTGTTTGGGTTTGGTGAGTTTGTTTTTCATAACCACTCAGCTGTGTAAGGAGGGATGGTGGTTGTAGCACAAGAGGAACTGGAGTGTGCAAGGGAATTGTTTGTGTAACTTCTTGCTAGCCAGTGTGGCAACAGAAGTGCTTTGTGATTGGTTTGGTGTGCTTTGTAGTGAAAGGCCCCACAGCTGAGCTATAAATAGTCATGTCTTTAAGCAATTTCCCCTGTTTTGGGCCTCTCACCAGTGCCCAACAACCCTCCAATATTACAACATCTCAAGATCCTTTCCAGTTCTATGAATCTATGATCCTACCTTCTACTGGAGCCCATAGAGGGGCTACCAGGATTACCTCCTGTGGACTGGCAATGTCCTCCAGGCTGCAGGCTAACCAAGACTCCAGGAAACTCTTGGAATTACCACCTATAGATTCAGTGGTGGGCCACACCACAAGTATGAGGCTACGTCTACACTATGAGATAAATTCGAATTTAAGGCAGTTAGCTTGATATTCCCACATGACTGTCTTCACTCTAAATACCATTAGCTCAATTCTGGGAGCACTAATAGCAAGATTACAATATCATCGTTATCCGATGGGTGTGGTGTCAAGCTGGAATCCAGAAGTTCAGGTAAAGGCCAGTTTGGAAGTGCCACGTCTTAAAATTGAATTTATTAACCTCCAGAGGTGTCCCAAGTGTAACCCACAATGCCCCTCAGTGCTCTGCTGTGGCCTCTGCTCTCCAGTTTGCTGGAATGAGGTAACAGGAAGACTGTGAATTTCAAAGCAGGAGCAGCAAGCCTGTGGCTGTAGGCTCATGTTTGTAGGAGAGCCTGAGAAATGTCTTTCTTTCTTTGGAATTAGCACAGTGAGTGCATCTACCCATCACAAATAGCCCTGTGCAGGGAGTTCTCGACAGTTTTTGTTTTGTTTTGTTTTGTTTTGTTTTTCTGCGCTGCGTGGCAACAGCCGCTGTCCACCGCACCACCTGGAAACAAGGCTGTTGTGGGGGTCATGCTTGCATAAGACACCAAGAAACTTGCCAGGGGTTTACATTTGTGTGTCAGTTCCCTTCGCTCCCCCACAGGCACCACAGTCTGGGTCTTTCCCGTGGTCAGCCACATCACATGGGTAGCCCTCAACCCAGTTAACGGGTGTGCCTGCTGTTCAGTGCTGACTATGCTGCCAGGCAGCACCGTGCTCTAGCTTGAACGCATTTAGGGCTCCAAAGTTGGGAATATTCAGGGGTTTGCATCTGCCGGGGGGTGTCTCCCCCAGTGCCTAAGATACTCAGGAAGAACCTCTTCAACTGCCCTCCCCACTGAACCCCCACACGCCCATAGCATGGGACCACTGGAGCTTGCAGCTGCTGGGGTAGTCTCCCCCGGTGGCTAAGATACTGGGGGGGGATTGCTGACACCAGGGGGAAGTCTCCCTGGTGGCTAAGATAGTCAGGGGGACTACCTCAGCTACTTCAACATCCCAAGTGGTTCTGCAACCTCAGACCACAGCACCCACCCACACCCTGCCAAGAATGTTTTTGGGATCTTGCTGTCCACTGCAGCCACTTGCTGGTTTTATATTTCAGTCATAAAGTCTTTTTGCTAACATCTCCTATTTGTCTTCATGCTTTGACCCTCCAGAAACACGGGGGAGCGGGAGCCAGAGGTGAGACTCCTGTTTGCATTATAAGTTCAGTGTATGATATTTCACTGACATCGCCCATCTTGGAAATATCCATGTAGTGAAGGAGAAAGTCTTTTTTTTTTTCCTGGAGTTTTCTATTCTCTTTCTTCTAACTTTTAGAATACAGTTCAAGCCCATGTATTATTCTCAAGCATCAGATGCAATGGTGGGACGGGGGACACTCAGGAGATGGCTGGTTGAGAACACAGTAGTTGCACAGAAGCCTTATAGTGCACCAGCAAGCCAAAGACTTTCTCCATCAGCAACTTTTTTTTTCTGAAAAAAAATCATATCTTCTCTTTCTTCCAGGTTTCCAGTATTATTGTCAAAATGTCAAAAATCTTTTTTCCTTGATTTTTTTCTATCCACTTTCTTCTAACTTTGAGAATGCAGTCAGGGTCCTTGTACTATTTTCAGGGATTGGATGCAATCAGGGGGGCGGGGGGATGCTGAGCAGATTAACCAGTTGGAAGTTCAGCTACAGAAGAAAGACATTTATGTCAACCTTTTTGCCATCTCTGTGGATGCCCTAGTTTTCATTCCTTTCAACAGAAAAAAATGGACGTTTGCGTAGCACAGGAGGGGGATGAGGAAAATGCAGGGTGAGAAGATGATCTCAAAGACCAGCGAGCACACCCAGAATGCAACAGGGACGAGGGAACTGTGGGATAGGTTCCCAAAATGCACTACTGCACCAGTTGATGTTTGCCAGTTGAGTGCGGCAGCAATAAGTCAACTTTGTGAGAAGCAAGTGGAGAGGTGAGAATGGTCAAATTTGAAGTTATTGATTCCAGAGTTACAAAATCAATATTAATACAGACAAATATATTTCTATTGTAGACATAGTCTTAGTGACCGTAGCTGGATGCAGTGGAGTTGGGCTGGCCCACATTCCTCCCAGGAATGGAAGTGTTCTTCCCCTTGAGACAAGGAGGCTGGTGCTCCTTGGACCCCATTCCTTCACTCTCTTCCTTAAAATTTATTGCTGCTCAGCCTTACCTGGGACTCTAGACTGCCTAGCCTAATTGTGTTGACTTCAGACCACAGCCTACCCATTGCTTTGCCCTTCTCTCCCTCCCTCGATCTGGGGCTTAAGAGAATGCTGAGCTGCTCTGCCCTGAATACAGGGTAGAAACCACTCATTGCTTACTGCCCCCTCTGGCTGAGGGCTAATGGACCTCCAATACCATCTGACTAGCAGCTCAGAGCCTGCCAATGGCTAGCTGCCTTACTGTGCGGCTTGGCCGTAGGGCCGGCCCACTGGGTATAGCTAATTCCTCTCTTCCAAGCTCCCCTTTACAGGGTCAGATAGAGAGGAGACTGAGACGGAAGGATGGCCGATTAACTGACAGCCTCTTTTGTGGAAGGAGCATCATCTCAAAGCTTTTCTGCATGAGCCTGGGCCCAGTCACCACAGTGCTCAGCTGTGTCCATGTGACAGGGCCAAGGTGAGAAGGTGATCCTCCTCCTCAGGCTGCTTTCTGCCAGTCACCCTATCTAAGATGTGTCCCCCATGGCTGTTGTCCCATTGAGTAAACAGTGTGCCCTTGTAGCCAAGAAAGCTAACGGCATACTGGGGTTGCATTAGGAGGAGCATTTCGAGCAGATCTAGAGAGGTAGTTATTCCTTTTTATTCGGCACTGGTGAGGCCACATCTGGAATATTATGTCCAATTTTGGGCCCCCTGGTATAAAAAGGATGTGGATTTGCTGGAGCAGGTTCAGCGAAGGGCAACAAAAATGATTAAGGGTTTGGAGCACAAGATCTGCGAGGGTAGGCTGAGGGATTTGGGCTTGTTTAGTTTACAGAAGAGAAGACTTAGAGGTGATTTAATAGCAGCCTTCAACTTCCTGAAGGGGAGCTCTGAAAAGGAGGGTGAGAAACTGTTCTCAGTGGTGTCAGGTGGCAGAACAAGGAGTAATGGTCAGAAATTGAAGAGGGAAAGGTGTAGGTTAGATGTTAGGAAGAACTTCTTCACCAGGCGGGTGGTGAAGCATTGGAATGCGTTGCCTAGAGAGGTGGTGGATTCTCCATCCCTTGAGGTTTTTAAGTCCCATCTGGACCAGGTCCTGGCTGGGATGACTTAGTGGGGGTTGATCCTGCTTGAAGCAGGGGGCTGGACTAGATGACCTCCTGAGGTCCCTTCCAGCCCTATGATTCTGTGATTCTGTGTTTAGCAGTTATGCCCATTCAGCCTCAGTGACTCACACACACTGGTCAATTGATTGTGCTTGAAATCCTGGAGTCCCAGTGATGCTCCCACATTTCCTACCCTAGAAGTTAACCAGTTAACCCTCACTTTCCCTCCTGAGAACCCCCAGATCTGCTGGAGTCATGGGACTTCCGAGAACCCAGCTGGCTATGGTAAGAAGTCTTTTACAGACAAATGTCTGAGGTGAAATCCTGGCACAGCCCTTATGCCAGGGTCTTATGAGGTGTGGCAGAGTATTATACACTCATGGAGGCACAGGCAACCGATGGCTTCCCCATGGTGACGCATGGCAAAGGAATTAAATTCAGCTCACTGGAGTCATGGACCTGAACCCAGAACCCAGGACCAGACATCCAACCAGCTAAGCAGTGAGCGGCCCAGCTCCATTCTGTGTCCTAACTGCTGAGGTTTGGTCCTGTGCCGCAGATAGAAGGGGTGGCCAGGAGCCAGTTACAGGAATTTGTCTCTCTGGCCTGTTCTCCCCCTGCATCAGCAGAATTGAGAGCAACGTGGGGCTTGGGCCAATATCAGGGTGACAGTAACAACTCCCAAAAGCAAATCACATTCTGGCCACAGGGTTACAGATTAAAGCCATCCCCACACTGACTGTTTGAAACCTAAGCTATCACTCCTGGGCTACATCTACAAGTGAAGCCTACATCGAAATAGCTTATTTTGATGTAGAAACATTGAAATAGGCTATTTCGATGAATAACGTCTACACGTCCTCCAGGGCTGGCAACGTCGATGTTCAACTTCGACATTGCGCGGCACCACATCGAAATAGTCACTGCGAGGGAATGTCTACATGCCAAAGTAGCACACATCGAAATAAGGGTGCCAGGCACAGCTGCAGACAGGGTCACAGGGCGGACTCAACAGCAAGCCGCTCCCTTAAAGGGCCCCTCCCAGACACAGTTGCACTAAACAACACAAAATACACAGAGCCGACAACTGGTTGCAGACCCTGTGCCTGCAGCATGGATCCCCAGCTGCCGCAGCAGCAGCCAAAAGCCCTGGGCTAAGGGCTGCTGCCCACAGTGACCATAGAGCCCCTCAGGGGCTCGAGAGAGAGCGTCTCTCAACCCCTCAGCTGATGGTCTCCATGGCAGACCCTGCTATTTCGAAGTTGTGGGACGCGCAACGACTACACGGTCCCTACTTCGACGTTGAACGTCGAAGTAGGGCGCTATTCCTATCCCCTCATGGGGTTAGCGACTTCGACGTCTCGCCGCCTAACGTCGAAGTTAACTTCGAAATAGCGCCCGGCACGTGTACCCGTGACAGGCGCTATTTCGAAGTTAGTGCCACTACTTCGAAGTAGCGTGCACGTGTAGACACGGCTCTGGTGTCCAGCCCTTCCCTCTCAGGTCCTGGCAACGATTTACTCTCAGCCTGGAATGATTAAGAGCCCCCTTTGGAGGGTCGCCTTAAGTAATCCCATCCAAAGCACAAAGGCTGCGTTGCACTGAGCCCTACTGCAGACAGTTTGAGGCGAATAAGCAGTATCGAAAATGCAAAATGTTGGGTCATTTGCATATTTGTATGGTTAATGTGCATATTCATGTGGCTAATTTATATATTCACTCTAGAAAAGCTGTGTAGACATGGTTCTGCCAGCAAAAATCCCCTTTGTCAGCAGCCCGTCATGCCTGATTTTTTCCAGACATAAGGGGCTGCTGACAAAAGGGTTCTTTTTGTAAGCAGAACCACATCTCCACTACTCGATTTCTATTGCATATATGCAAATTAGCCTCGTGAATATGACGTTAGTCACTCTGATTTGCAAATGAGACGCCATTTTGCATTTTCAAGTCTGCTTATTTGCCTCAAACTATTGGCACTAGGGCTCAGGGTAAACGCAGGCAAAATCTCCTTGCCTTGAGCCCCATTCTCCTCCCTGATCATGTGTCTCTGTCTCCACCCCACCTCCTCCCAGAAGCTCGCTGCTGCTTGTTCCTAACTTTCACCTGAGGCTCTAGCCCATGGACATTTCAGAGCTGGGCTGTGGTAAGAGACACTCAGGAAGCACCAGTCATTGTGGGGAGCCAAGATGCTCCACCATTCATGGATTGTAAGTTCTGAGTGCTGGTGACACAGCCTGGAGCTGCCCAATGGCTCCCCCAGTGACCTGCTCAGGGCAGGTAGATGGTTGGGGCTCTTCACAGTGGCCCTGGCTTCATTGGCAGCTCTTCCCATGGCCCACCTCTGTTTTCTTCAGAGACAAGATGGGGCAGAGTGAGGGGAGCATATGGGAAGAGGAAGGCAGTGGGCCCTGACAGGGGATAGAGAGAGCTCGAGGTGGGGTCACAGGGGGAGGGTCTCCTGCATGTTACACACTTTTGCTTGTGGAGGGATGATCACCCTGGGTTCTGGATGGGCTGGACTGTGATAGGAGCTAGCCTTGCCTCTGAGGGGAGCTGGGCACCATTCTCAACTCTTTGCATTGTTGGGACAGCCCAAATGGACAATGGAAGAGGGGAATTGGGGCCTGAGTCTCCTGCCAGGACTCCTGTGGGTCAGAGCCTCACTCACACACACAGAGCTGCCCTGTCTCTCCTCATCAGGTGTGTGTTGTACAGGATGATGAGGGAGGTCCTGAGTGGGTTCTCCTGTGTCTCCAACATGAATTGTGACTCTGAGGTGACTCAGTCAGAAGCACTTGGCTGAAGATGTAGGGGAATGTAGTGATGTTTCCCTTTCAACAGCCCTGTCCACAGCTAGTGCAGGCCTTATGGATCACACAGCACCCAGAAAGCTGTTTTTGTGACCCACAGATATTTAACCAATGACCATAGGAGACCAACACACCAGGTGTGATGCAAAATGACACCCACAACCCTTCACTTTATTGACTGAGTGGACAGGAAGTCTAAGGTTGGACAGCCACTAATTCAGATGTTTATAGGACAAACTCCCACCCATCTCTGGGCTCTCTACAAACACAGTCACTTTGTAAATTCTTCTGCCAAAATGATCGATTTCTCACTGCGTATTCTCTCTCCCAAAACTCCAGGCCTCAGACTATGTCTGAAGCTTGTTCCAGAGAGTGGAAATCAATAGTGCATGTCTTCTTGGATGTAAGAGTCCAGGATGGAATTGGTCACTTTGTCCATTGTTTTTAGTCACTTATTTCACCACTGCCGGAGTCAGTGGACGAAATGACGCTTCACTTGATAACACACCCTGACTATCCTCGCACGGAGTTGTTTGCTTTTCAAGCTGTACACAATTGGGTTCATGGTGGGTGGGAGCAGCAGGTAGACGTAGCCCATGACAATCTGAAGGAGGGGAGAAGAGCTGTTCCCAAATCTCTGTATTATGGACAACCCTATCCCCGGGGTGTAGAATATGAGGACAGCACAAATATGGGAGACACAGGTGCTCAGGGCCCTCAGGCACTCCCCAGGGGAAGCGATGCTCAGCACCGTTTTGAGAATCATCACATAAGAGAGGAGGATGAGCAGTGAATCCAACCCCACTGTGCAGATTGTAACAAACAAGCCATAGATGACATTGACACTTATATCTGAACAAGACATTTTCATGACGTCCTGGTGCAGGCAGTAGGAACGCGAGAGGAAATTGGCTCGACAGTATCGAAACTGTTTCAGAAGAATGGGCAGTGGGAATACAACAGCCACTCCTCTCATCACACACACCAGTCCCATCTTGGCTATTCTCGACAGCGTTAAGATAGAAGCGTACCTCAGTGGGTTACTGATAGCGATGAAGCAGTCGAAGGCCATCAACAAAAGCACGGAGGATTCAATGAATGAAAATGTGTGGATGAAGAACAGCTGGGTGAAACAGGCATCCAGGCTGATCTCCCTAGAGTTAAACAAGAATACGCCCAGTGTTGTGGATATAGTACCTATAGAAATGCCAAGGTCTGTGATGGCCAACATGGAAAGGAAAATATACATGGGCTCATGGAGGCTTGGATCTGTTTTTATAAGGAATATAATGACAGCATTTCCTACTATTGAAATAACATATATTAAGCAGAAGGGGACAGAGATCCATTGATGGATGTTCTCATGCCCAGATAACCCAGTGAGAAGGAAAACTGCATGTGTGAATTTAGTGTCATTGACAGCTGACATCATGCACTGCACAGGTCTGAGGAGCTTTGAGCGTTCCTTCCTAAAAGGAAAGAGAACAAGAGACAAGATGATATTTCACAGCGCATCGATCTGTTCTCAGTGCAACTCAGGAGACTCCTAGGAGCTTAGTGATGATGACCAAAAACATAAGCTTGGATTTACACTGCAGATAAGAGACAGGCATTGCCTGACTGGATAAGAGCTGTAGTCTATCCCAGCCAGTACCCAGTGGCCAGTTCCAGGTGCTATGGAGGATGGCAGAATGAGCCCTACAGTAGAGAACAATGAGATAACCTACTTCAAGGGAAAGTTTTCCTCTGACACCCAATAGTTAGACAGATTTTTGTGTCAATCATGTTTATTGCCTTTACAAAAGTTTAAAACAGTCCTCACTACAGAAACTGAATTTTCTTGTAACCCACATAAATATCCCTTTTCTTTCAGAATCCTTGAAAACTCTTGGCCCCGTTGATACTTTGTGGTTTAGAGCGCCTCAGTTTCCTCTAGCCCTGTGTGATTTTACAGTTGTGACCTTCCCTCAGACACCATCTGTTCCACCCGCTTATGAGTGGGACCCACTGTATTGTAACCTTAGAGGCCCTGAGAACGTGTACAAGAGAAAGTGCAGTCTTTGCTATACACAGGAGGCTGAGAGCCTGCTGGCTTTTAGCTCATGTGGCCAAGCATAAGGCTTCACCACTTATGGTTACAGGTTCAAACCTTTCTGCCTACAGTTGGGTCTGTCAGCCTTAACAGTGTTATATTGTGAGAAATGTGTGGTGAAACTGGTCATTGGTTTTGTCTGTCTTGTGTTAAAACTGCATAAAATATAGAACTGCCTCATCCTATTTCTTTTCTCCACTCTTGGGACTCTGTATTATGTCATTGCTTCTTTGTGGCACATGGGATAAATCCTCAGAGTCAGCTTCCTAATTTTTATAACAATAACTTCTACTGTGCCACTTCACACTGACCTGTGTAAATTCAGTCACAACTGGGCACTATTAACTTCCCCTTGCCTAAAACTCCCAACGACACACTCCGACTCCCAAGATGCCCTCAAAGAGAAACTGAAGTACATTGCCTGGCCAGTGTCAGCATAATTCAGAGAGTCTGATCATCATGCAGCTTCTCTTCATCATTGGTGAAAGTAACTTTAATTTTGTATAGCTACTGTCCTACCATAACTCCCCCTGGTGGGGCTCAGGGCAGGGCATTTGGGTGTGGAGGGTTCAGGGTGAGAGGAAGGAGAAGGCACTCAAAGTTAGGCCTGCCACAATCATGTTTCCCAGCTTCCAAATAAATGGGGTTGGCTAGCCCAGCCACATTGCCCAGACACCAGTGCTGGCAACTGCAGACTAGGGATGCTGAGACCTAGCTTCCCAGGGTCTGTGTGTGCTGGCTCAGGCACACCATGGCTGGGGCTTCAACCCCCAGCCCTCTAGCTGTGGGGATAGGTTCCATCAGGGGAATGGCTTGGGCTCTTTGCGGGAGGGAAGACAGAAGGGAAGTGTGGAGACATCCATGCTGAGCGCTGGCACAGGAACATTACGCGACCTCAGGGTCTGTTAGCATGCAGGCCTCAGGCCCACTACAAATTCAGCCTGCCTCGAACACAGGCAACCACGCTCTTACTGGTCTGCAGCTGTCTGCCAAGAGCTGCTGTGGGATCTCACAGAACTTCTTCAGTGGGCCACAAAAATAGCAGTGAAAATTGTCATCAAAGTGAAATAATACACACTGCAAAACATAACCTCTGCTATGCGTAGAACTATGAGACCTGAATTATTAAAACAGGGATAGATAATATGACAGAAAATAGATATTTTCTCTATATAGAGCCATAATTAACCCGCATCTTGAATACCACACGAAGATGTGGTTGCCCTGTCTCAAAAAAAAAAGAAATATTACAATTATAAAGATTAAAAATAGGGTAAACAAAAAGATTAGGGGTACAGAGCAGCTTTGGTGTAAATAGGGCGTTATAAGATTGTGGCTTTTTGTCTTGGAAAAGAGACAAATAAGGAGAGCTATGGTAGAGAGCTATAAAATCAGAACTGTTGTAGAAAATAATAAATAAGGAAGTGTTATTTATTCCTTCATGTAGTGCAAAAACTTGGGGTCACAACATGACATTAATACATAGCAGGCTTAAAAGAAACAAAAGGAACTATTTCTTCACATGTCACACATTGGTGTTCTTTGCGTGAGGAGGTTGTGAAGACCAAGACTGTAGTAGGCATCCTTCGATCCTGAGGGATCATGGGTTTGCGCCCCAGTTGGACTGATTCGAGCAGCGTCTCCTGTGGCTGTGCAATCCGGGAGTGGCAGTCCTTTCCGCACTGTGAGCAGCAGTAGGCAGATGTCGCTCTGGTATCACGGGCACGGATCTTCCTGAGGGCTCTCCTGTCTTCTGCTTCCTTCACCAAGGTAGTTTCATATATAGCAAGAGCTTCCTGCACTCCCTGTTTCCAGGCATGCCTGTCTGAGGCGAGCGATTGCCAGGTGTTCACACTGATAGAGAGAGCACTGAGGTCACGCTTGCACGTGTCCTTGTAGCACAATTTAGGTCGCCCTTTTGGCCTCTTTCCAGATGTCAGTTTGCCGAAGAGGAGGTCCTTCGGTATTCGGCCATCCGTCGTGCGTGAGACATGGCCCAGTCAGTGCATACGCCTCTGTTTGAGAAGGGTGAACACGGAGGCGGTGCCTGCCCTCTCAAGCACTGCGCTATTGGGGACCTTGTCCTGCCATGAGATACCGAGTATGCGCCTAAGGAAGTGCATGTGGAATGCGTTGAGCCGCTGCTCTTGTTTTGAGCGAAAAGTCCATGTTTCACTGGCATACAGCAGTGTGCTCAAAACACAGGCTGTGTAGACCTGTACCTTCGTGTGTACAGTGAGCTTATTGTTAGCCCATACTCTCTGCGTCAGCCTGGAGAACGTTGTGGCAGCTTTTCCAATGCGCTTGTTGATCTCGCTATCAAGTGACAAGTTGTCCGAGATCGTCGAGCCTTGGTACATGAACTCATGGATGACTTCCAGTTCGTAGTCTAGCATGCTGATTGATGGCTCATTACCCACGTTTTGGCCCATCACCTGCATCTTCTTTAAGCTGATTGTGAGGCCAAATTCCATGCATGCATCCGCAAAGCGAGTTATGAGTGACTGCAGTTCCTGCAGAGTGTGAGCAGCAATAGCTGCATTGTCAGCAAAAAGGAACTTCCTTAGATGCTTCATAAGCACCCTGGTCCTCGCTCTAAGCCTCGACAGTTTGAAGAGGTTGCTGTCCGTTCTTGTGTGGCGAGAGATGCCCTCTGTAGCAGTTGTGAAGGCATATTTGAGCAAAACTGCAAAGAAGATGCCAAACAGTGTTGGAACCAGCACACACCCCTGCTTCACTCCGCTGAGAATCTCGAAGGGTTTGGATGTGGATCCGTTGTATACGATGGTCCCCTTCATGCCTTCATGGAAGGCCCTACTAATGCTGAGCAGAGTTGGGGGACAGCTGATCTTAGCCAGAATCACGAACAGACCTTTTCTGCTGACGAGGTCAAATGCCTTGGTCAGGTCGATGAAGGCAATATACAGATGTTTGTTTTGCTCCCTGCACAAGACTGTAAGATGCTTCAAAAAAGACTTAGAGAGGGGATCATTTTATTTTATTTTATTTTTGCTTTGCCTCTGGCACCTGGAATAACCCACTTGTGGAAGACAAAGTGTTGGAAACAACTTCCTGGCAGTTAATTGGTGACTGCATCATAAAACTGTTCATTGAATGAAGAATTAATAGCGTAAACCTATTGTAAATAATAAATAATATGTGAAATATTTCAGTGATATTTTCTCAAGGAAATGGCAAAACATTAACACCTCCTTCTTCTAGCACACCCAGATTTTCTTGTCTTGTCTTGTTTCAGAGGTGATTTCTCAGTTTGGAGTTGAACTTCACATGTAGCATCTGTCATCTGAATTTCTTTAGAGCTTCAAAAAGTCACAGCATCTCAGCCCTCTGGCAGTCTCTTGTCAGCAAGCTCAAGTCTAGTATCTTCCCTGTCCCTGGGGTAAGAGCTGACTGGTTCCCTCAAATTCTGTTCTGTCAGTCTGTTGCCTGTGCCTAGAGTAGTAACTCCTATCAGCGTCAGTAGAGAAAGCCTTCATTCCTTGGGCTGTCACTCTCAAATACAACAAGAAGTCCTGTGGCATCTTATAGACTAACAGATATTTTGGAGCATAAGCATTCATGGGCAGAGACCCGCTTCATCAGATGCATGAGTAGGGTGGGGCGGGTGTTCAGAGGGGTAACTGAAGAGTGGGGTCCCAGTAAAAGGGAAGACCAGAGCTGACAAGGTGTATTAAATCAGAGTGGAAATGGCCTATTATCAGAAGTATGTATCAAAAGAGGAAAAAAAAAGGCAGATCAGACGTGGGTGGGTGGGACAGGGGGAATGTGGCCCATTGTCAGAGTGTAATGTGGAGATGTTAACACCCAGGGCAGAGAAGCTGCTTTTGTAGAGGGGCCAGCCACTCCCAGTCTCTGTTTAATCCTTGCTTGATAGAGTCAAATTTGTAAATAAAGTGCAGCTCAGAGATTTCTCTCTTCATTTGATTTTTAAAATTTGTTTGGTTTAGGACTGTTACTTTTAAATCTGTTACTGATCATCCAGGGAGATTGAAGTGTTCCCTCATGGGGGTTTTGAATGTTGCTGTTCCTGCATTTACTAGTTAAATTTCCAGGCGCAAGTAAACCTGAAGGAATTTGGGAAATAATCCCTGATTCGGGGTGGGGGGAAGGGTCTCCTCTCACTCAGCTCATAACAAGATGAGGTCCTTTGTACACAGTCCATCTATAAGTGGTGTGTATGGTCCTGACTCAGCACATTGGGGGTTTAACACTTGGAGTTCATTTGAATGTGGAATTGCTGTGCAGCATGAACAGCCTCCCATAGAGTATAGGTGGATACAGGGGCAGGATCCCTTTGTCACCTAGTTCTCCCTGACCTCCAGCTGCATCACTGAGTCACTCTGATACCCCAGGTGAGTCCTGCACAGAGCATCTCCACATGGAAACAGTTTGTATCCTTTCTCCAGCACTCTGCATTTTAAAGAGAGTGAAAGCTGCCAACCTACCCAATTCTTGCTGGAAGGGGAACTACAGGCACCAGAGGTCTTCACTCTACAGGATGAGGAATAGCTGTAGACCTTACACAGGTAGCAGGCAGTGTCTATATGGAGACAATTTTCTTTATTAAGTATGCTGGCACTTTCCCTTGGGGACCATCTGGGAACCTCATTTGTCTGGCTTTGTGTGCAACAAATTTAACCCCATCATGGCCAATGGCAAACTGCAGGAAGCCAAATCACAGGCATGGAAAGTCAAGCTAAACAACTGGACTGCAGTGCCAAGCCTGGTGCAGGCCCCATTCCCAGATGAGTGTTCATATAGTTCTGACTACTCACATGACTTCCTTGCAGATGGCCAAATGGTGCCAACGATTCTATCACAGCTGTCATCTGGCTGATATAAAATAGAATCATAATATAGTACTATAGGGCCCGATTTCTCTCCAGCACCATCCTACCTGATTTCCTGAATTATGAAATTAAGCGTCAGGATGGGAAACACAGATTCCATAAGGTTTTGTATACTGGAATAGAAACCCCACATTATACCACCGTATATCGCATAGGTATCTGTGCAATGCAAACTCATTCCTATCAGTTGCTTTCCCCTCAGTGATGGAGAGATGTGCAACTATCTTTGTTTACAGAGCTGAGGTTCTGCCAGCCACTTCATTTAAACCACACTGGTTGTAAGAAAACATGAAACAGATTTATTAGATACAGAGGGACAATTTCAAGTGATTATACATTATAACATACTGATCACAACTGATTTCCAAGGAAATAAACAAAAGTGCAGACTTTGCCTACCACACTTGATACAGAGGTTTTGAATTAGACATACCTAATTCTGAGGGATGAGACAAGCTGTTCACCATGTTTTCATACGTAGGTTAGAATTCTGTACTCGAGGGGACCAGCACTTCAATCTTTGCTCCTCAGGTGTTTCCAGATGTTCTCTTGTACAGGGAGTGATGCCAAGAGATGATGTCAGTCCCCACCATATATATTTATTTTCTATGTGGCGGGAACCCTTCATTTCAAGCTACATTTCCAGATCAGGGGAGCTCTAAAAAGGAGGGTGAGAAACTGTTCTCAGTGGTGTCAGATGGCAGAACAAGGAGTAATGGTCAGAAGTTGAAGAGGGAAAGGTCTAGGTTAGATGTTAGGAAAAACTACTTCACCAGGCAGCATTGGAATGTGTTGCCTAGAGAGGTTGTGGATTCTCCATCCATTGAGGTTTTTAAGTCCCGGCTGGACAAGGTCCTGGCTGGGATGACTTAATAGGGGTGATCCTGCTTGAAGCAGGGTTCTGGACTAGATGACTTCCTGAGGCCCCTTCCAGCCCTATGATTCTGTGATTCTGTGATCAGTTTGTGGAAAATTCCATTTATTCAAATGGAGCTCAGTGTCATGGCATCTGGTGCCATACCCTGGAAAGCTGGAAGAAGTGTTCAGAGGAAGGCTAAGTTCCTCCATGGTCTATTCTCTTTGTTGATGAGATATCAGGAACTGTCTAGTTTCTTCACCAGCTGACGGTTTTATTACCCAGAGCAAGATGATTTGAATTGCACATACATAGTTAATATTCGCAACTTCAGGTGTGAAAAAGAAGCAAGCAGACAAATATGAAATAAGCATACTATGCAAACTGTAACTTTTCTAATAACCTCTCACAAGACATATCTTGTGACAGTTGCATCATAATTCTGTCATAATGATTTCATGATCCTCCCACTGTGATGAACGTGGGGTACAGTATCTCAACCTCCTCTGGCTGTTCCTTGTGGAACAGCTCCCCAGATTTGTCACCTAAAAAGAATGTCTCAGCCGTGGGAATCTCACTCACATCCTCCTCAGTGAGGACCAGTGCAAAGAATTCATTTAGCCTTCCTGCATCACCAGCAGTACAGTCAGATGACAAACTGACCTTTTACTTGATGAACACTCTGATTATCCTCCCACAAAGATGTTCATTTTTCATACTGTCCACGATGGACCCAACTGGTAGAAGTAACCCAGGACATCGTGAAGCAAGTGAGAAGAGCTTTTCCCAAATCTGTGTAACAAAGCCAGTCCAACCACTGGTATGTAGAAAAGCAGGTCACTGCAGAGTTGGGAAACACAGGTTTTTAGGGCTTTGATGCATTTTGTGTGAGATGCGATGCTCAGCACTGTTTTGAAGATCATCACATAAGAGAGGAAGGTGAGCAGAGATTCTATTCTGAACACTGTGAATGCAACAGACAAGCCATAGATGTTGTTGACTGTGATGTCTGAACAAGCCATCTTCATAACATCCTGGTGAAGGCAGTAGGAAATGGAAGAGGACATTGGCTCCACAGTATCAGAATTGTTTCAAGAGAAAGGGGAGTGGGAACATTAGGACCACCGTTTTTATCATAAATACAAACCCCATCTTTGTTGTCCTTGGATGGGTTAAGATGGAAGCGTATCTCAGTGGGTTACATATTGCAATGAAGCAGTCAAAAGCCATCAGGAGGAGCAGAGAGGATTCAACGAATTCCTGAGAGTGGGTGAAGAACAGCTGGGCAAAACAGACACTGAGGCTGTTCTCCATAGATTTAAAAAAAAAATACACCCGGTACAGTTGCCATTGTGGTTATCAATAAGCTCAGGTCTGTGGGGGCCAACATTGAAAGGAAAATGTACATGGGCTCATGGAAGCTTGAATCTGTTTTTATAATGAGGAAAATGAGTGATTTTCCTACTATCGCAATAAAATATGTGAAATAGAAGGGGAAGGAAACCCATTGATGGATATCTACAGGCCCAGATATCCCAGTGAGAAGTAACACTGCATTGTGAATGTGGTATCATTGACAGCCAGCATAATGCACTGAACAGGTCCGAAGAGTTTTGAGCTTTCCTTCCTATAAGAAAAAAGAACAGTAGACAAGGTGATATTTACTGAGATATGAATCTGTTCTCAGTGTAAGATGAGAGACTCCCAGGAGCTACAAGAAAATAAGCAAAAAGATAATCTTGGATTTACACTGAAGAGTAGAGATTGGCATGGGCAAATTGGATCAGACCTGCAGTCCATCCTGCCCAGTATCCAGTGTCCACTTCCAGATGCTACATAGAAAGGCAGAAAAAGTACTGAAGTACACAGCAAGAAGACAACTTCCGCCCAGGGAATGTTTTCCCCTGACATCCAGTAATTAGACATGTTATTTGTGTTAATGGGCATGTTTATTGTCTTTCCAAAGCTATATAAAGCAATCCTCATTATTGCAATTGAATTTTCTAGTTGTAGCCAACCAGCCTCGGGTTCCCCAGAGACGAGGCTGCACCCAGAAGGCGAGTGCTATATTTGGTTTAATGAAAGCGCGTGACACCCGCGACGGGAGCCCCGGAGACGCCGCAGTCACCAGTGGGGAAAAACCCGACGCGTCGGAGCTTTGCTCGGGGAGAGGCTCAGTAACAGGCCTCCTAACACTAGCTGATAAAGCTGAGCTCATTAACATAAGATTGCCTAAAATTGCCTATGCATTCCTTATCACTATCTCTTGTGGCCTACTGCCAGCGTAGCCTTGAAATCTTGGCAAGCGCGGCTTGTTCTGCAGCTGTTCCCATGGCAGTTTGCAGCTTTCACCTTGCACAGACTGGTCTGTTTAGATTCTCCTGAGGATTCACAGAGGGGTCGATCTGCTCTCATGAGACCGTTACAAACTCGTCTCGCACCCTACACTCCTCCCCGCGACCCCTTTGTGAACGCCAAGGCTAGTAGGAATCAAGTGAGGTGGTTGATGCTCTTCTGGCAACACAGTGTGCACCTGTGGAACAGACTGGACAACAGCATATGAGAGCAGTGAAAGCAAAGTTATACAAAAGGGCATAGTTTTGCAAGACAGCAGGAGAAGCACTGACACCGATGAAACAAGTGTCCATGAGCTGTCCCACGGCCATGGTGTGGGGCAGACAAAAGGCAGACGCGTTGATGGCAGTCTGTGCCAATGTTACCCATACGTTGGAGCGGTCACTGATACGTGGGCCCCACTCCGAGGCCAGTGCTACAGCAGTCCAGAAGTACCAGCGCCACAGCCAGGCCATGGTTACAAGGTCTGTAGCGTCAGCCGTTCGCTGAGCTGAGTGAGTGCTGTGATTGTAGCAGCAGCATCTGCGTGCTTGCAGGGATGCACAAACAGCAAGCCCGTCGGTTACCCAGATGCTTCCTCTCCTCTCCTCAGACACGGTATCCAACGGAGGTGCCTCCGCCACCGGCGAGGGGGCCACTGGTGGGTCGACGGCGGGTAGCTCGTCCGCTAGCTGGGGATCATGCTGAAAGGTAATGGCTCCCAGCAGCAGGGCATGTGGAACAGTAAGTGTGGGGGCTGCCAAGCGCATGCGCTGCTGTAGGTAGTGTTTCCACTTGAAGTGGGTAGCTGCTTGGGCTACGCCCGTATGTGCACGCTCAGAGGTATCTGTGACCCACCCCATTAAGGGGATCGGGGTCTGCACGGTAACAGGGGCGACACCCGTGACCTGCTCAGTGTCCTGCAAAGCCCACACCACTGCTAGGATCTGCTTTTCCAGGGGGGTGTACCCACCTCCTGCTCCGCGGAGGGTCCGTGACCAGAAACCAATAGGTTCTTTTCGCTGGGTTCCTACCTGCTGCCACAGACCCCAGGACGCCGCGTCGCCGACGGTTGTCACCTCCAGTTCAAACGGTTGGCCCTGCAGCGGTGCGGTGAGGCGGGCGTGTGCTACTACCGCCTCTTTGCAAAGGTCAAAGGCGCGTTGGTGCTTCTCTGTCCAGTGCCACTGAGTGGCTTTGCGCACAAGCTCCTGTAAGGGACGCATAAGAAAAGCAAGGTGCGGAATAAAAGCACGCCAGAAACCGAGAAGGCCCAGAAAGGTTTGCAGCTGCTGCTTAGACGAGGGTGTGGGGAATGCCTGGATGGTATGCCGCACTTTCGGTGGAATGCATTTGTCTGTACCCATCCACAGCACGCCCAAGTAAACCACACTGGTGGCTGGCCCCTGCACTTTCTTGGGGTTAATAGCCCATCCCCGTTCTTGCAAACCTGTTACAGCGGTGTCTAAGGCAGCTTGAACAGTCGGTTCATCTGGTCCCGAGATCATAACGTCATCGATGTAGTGATAGTAGGCCGTCTGGTCCGGGAGGTCCAGACGCTCCAGATCGGCCTGCACTAGCTGATGGCAGATCGTCGGGGAGTGCTTAAAGCCCTGGGGTAACACGGTAAACGTGTACTGCTTTGTTAGCCACGTGAAGGCAAACTGCTCCTGACTCTCGGGATGAATGTCAACAGAGAAAAACGCATTAGCCAGGTCTATGACGGCATGCCACGGCAGGGCTGCCAGGGTGATGCGCTCCAGAATGGTAACCATGTCCGGAACTACGGCCGTTAGCTCTGGGGTTACCTTATTGAGTTCTCGATAGTCCACTGTCATGCGCCACTAGCCATCCGGCTTCTTCACTGGCCAGATGGGGCTGTTAAAGGCGCTCAGCGTGGGGCGAATAATCTCCGCCTGTAGCAATGCAGCTATAGTGTCACTGATCTGCTCTCCACCGGGAATGCGGTACTGCTTGACTGACACCGGGGTCTGGGGGACCGGCAGGCATACAGGCTCCCATTTGGGATGTCCCCGAAGTAGGGGCTCCACAGTTCTGATTGCCCGGATGTATCGGGGGTGCCCAAAGGCAAACAGCCCATACTGTGTGTCCACACACCGGCCACGCAAAACATCCATGCCAATGATATATTTACCTAACGGCGCAGCCAGCACAGTCGCCCGAAAGGGAGGGGCTTTCCCCAGCGTGAGGGTGACCTCCACTGAATAAGCGGTGGTCTCTGCTCCTCCGAGGCCCTGCACAACCACCACGTGACCCACAGTCTGGGTAGAATGCAGAATGGTCACTTCAGCTCCAGTGTCTAACAGAGCAAGCACATGCTGCTCCCCTCCCCGGGGCCACTTGATGGTTAACGGGACGAATGGGCGCCGGTCCCCTGCTGCCTGTTGCACAGCCACAGCCCGTACCACAGGGGACCCGCCTCCCCGTCACTTCCTAGGGGGAAGGGTCCAGTCGACCGGGGCACTGGGCTCGGTCCTCCCCCCAGCTCCTGTACCTTTCTGTGGTGCCTGAGTCTCGCCCACCCTCTTGGAGGCACCCACATCCTCGCTCCGCTGGGTAGGCGGCAGTTGTAACCAACGCTTGTACAAGTCTGGTGTTGGCACACCATTGATCTCCTCACGGGGCACTCCTGCCTTCAGTAAATCCGTCCACATAGTTCTCCGAGTCACCTTAACGTGCCCTTTTTCCTGTCCAGAGGCTCCTGCCTGACCACCTTTTCCTTTTGTGGCACGGACCGCTTTCGCGCCGCCTATGACAGCCTCTAACTGCATCAATGTTCCCACCAAGTCACCGACAGTCCCGCCTGCTGCCATGACCACGGCCATAAGGGAGGCCTTCAGCTCGAGAGGGGCAAGGCGTAACAGAGTGGCCTTGATGGATTTCTGGACCGCTACATCGTCCGGTCCCATGTCGAGGGCCACAGCCCATGTCATGCCCAGCTGTCTCAGTGCACTCACCCCTTCTGGGATCGTACGCCAGGGCCTCACCTGTGCTTCCAGCTCCCCCAGGGAGGGGTAGACCTGGTTCACCGCCACAGCCAACCAGCGGTACAGGGACGGCGCTTCCACAGCATTCCCCTGTCCATCGGTCAGAACTTGCATGGTCTGCACTCCCTGCCTGACTTGTGAGTCCTGGGACAACACTCCCATCTGGTGGAGCTCGTCAGGCAGCAGCAACACAGAATTGCCCGCGTTGTCCCACACACGCACCAGCCAGGCCAAAAGGCCTTCCCCCGGCTCCTGCTTAAAACTCTTCACCAACTCCTGCAACTCACTTGTCTTAAACGTTCGCCAGACATCGGAGCGCAGTTGCCCCCCTTCCGACCTCATCTCCCGAATGGGACGCGCCTGTCTCTGGTCGGTAGGCACAGCCTCCCCGATCACCACCTCCTCCTCCTCCTCCTCAGACGAGGAAGAGCTCCAAATGTTACCATCCCAGGTCTCAGGGTCCCAAGAGGCTAGTGCTAGGACCGCACGCACTTGGGCCTTCGACACCGGTGCTTTCCCTACTTTCGTGCGCCGCCGATTCACAACTCTCGCTGCCAACACCTCACAACGATGGGTTAACTCTTGCGTCCTTTCAGACTGTGAGGTAACCACCTCCTGCGCTATTGCCCGCGCATCCACCAAAGTGCAACATTCCTGCTCCTTCCCCGCCAGCGCCTTCTGCAGGCGGAGAAGCTCATCTCCGAGGGCCCGGAGGGCGGTCAGGAAAAGCCATGCTACCTCTCCCGCCACCCTTTTTTCCGTCCCCGGCCGGCGGCTCAACCGCAGCCGACGCAACGCCCCTTCTACCTGTACTGGCATCACGCCTGCCGTTTCCTGCAACTCCGGCCAGTCTGCCGGGGCTGCCCAACAGGCCACCATCCGCGCTACCGGCCCCCATTGCTCCGTCGAGGGCCATCCTGGTACGCGCTGCAGGGACAGCGCTGGCTTCCCTGCCTCCCCTGCTTTCGACCAAAAGGGCATCGTACCTGGAGAACCCTGCTCGCTGCGCCAAGTGTAGCCAACCAGGCTCGGGTTCCCCAGAGACGAGGCTGCACCCAGAAGGCGAGTGCTATATTTGGTTTAATGAAAGCGCGTGACACCCGCGACGGGAGCCCCGGAGACGCCGCAGTCACCAGTGGGGAAAAACCCGACGCGTCGGAGCTTCGCTCGGGGAGAGGCTCAGTAACAGGCCTCCTAACACTAGCTGATAAAGCTGAGCTCATTAACATAAGATTGCCTAAAATTGCCTATGCATTCCTTATCACTATCTCTTGTGGCCTACTGCCAGCGTAGCCTTGAAATCTTGGCAAGCGCGGCTTGTTCTGCAGCTGTTCCCATGGCAGTTTGCAGCTTTCACCTTGCACAGACTGGTCTGTTTAGATTCTCCTGAGGATTCACAGAGGGGTCGATCTGCTCTCATGAGACCATTACAAACTCTTCTCGCACCCTACACTAGTTAACCACAGAAACATCCAATTTCCTTCTGCAACATTGAAAGCTCTTGCCCACATTGATATCTTGGGGCTGGGAGTTCTGCAAATTCTTTGAGCCCTGTGAGCTTTTGCAGTTGTAATATTCCATGAGACACATTGTCTTGCTATCCACTTGTGAATAAGTCCCATTGTATTATGGTTTGGGAAGTTCATGGTGAAACTGGTTATGGAATTTAAATGTCCTGCATTAAAGATATTTGTAATATTATTGAATTGACTCATTCAGTACCCTTTCTCCACTCCCTGGAGTCCAAATTATTTCACTGCCTCTTTAAAGAACATTGGTTAACCCGTCAAAGCCAACCTCTGATTTTATTAACCATAACTTCTCCTTTGCCATTGCACATTCATGTTTGTAAATTCTATCAGAACTGGGAACTATGAGCTTTCTCTTACCTAATGCTACCAGTGATACACTCCAACTCTCAAGACAACCTTAAAAGGAAGATGACATGTTTTTCCCTGGCCAGTGCTGTTTGAATTCAGAAAGTCTGATAATCCTAAAGGCTTCTCTTCCTCAGGGGTAAAAGTAATTTAATTTTCATATAGCTACTGTTGTAACAGAGCTCCCCTTGGTTGGGGTGCAGGCTGGAAACTGGGGTATCTACAGCTGAGAATGTGAGGAGGCATCTCATTGCTGGGACTGCCACCACCATGCTGCTCAGCTGCTCTATTTCCAGGACTGGATATAGTGGTGGAAACAAAGTTGCTGGCTACCCGTGCTCACATCTGGAGACTGGGGATACTGGGACCTCACTGCTTAGGGACTATGTGTACTGGCTTGGGCACACTGGGGCTGCAGTCTCAACCCTCTGCCCTCCAGATGTGGGGCGAGGTGACATAGATTAAGTGGTTTGGGCGCCATGGGAGAGGGAAGCCAGAAAGGAAGGAGTGAGGTTCAACTTACCTTCATAACGGCTGCTGGATAACAAGTAGGAGGAAAAGCAGTAACTGAAGAGAAGCCGTTTTTCAGTGAGCACTGTCAGGTGCTTGAGAAACAACACTGCACCCACAAGCTGGGAAGAACCTGTTTCTGGGCTACAGCCACATTACAGAGCTGTTTTTTTCCAGTTCTGGGAGTCTGCCCTGAGGTGGGAGAGTAGTTGCTAAAGGGCTGTTCAGACACTCCTTGCAGTATCTGAAGGCCTCAGCCTGCTTGGATCCGTCAGACTGTGAGGGGTTCAGATCAGACACAGGTGAACCCTGTTTGGAGTTTGTTTGTTAGTTTTTTTCAGACTAGGCATGTTGATTAATCACAGCTAATTCACATGATTAATTCAAAGCAATTAAGTGTGACTTTAAATTAATCAAGATTAATCACAGAATTACTCAAACTGTAAACAGGACTAGAACACCAACCAAAAGTCAGTAAAGTTTTTGTCTTCTAATTCCTCATCTTCACATATAGTGATGTTAATTATAAACCAGAGAAGAAAGTGTCCACAGCTGATTTTATATCATTAGTTTAATTACAAATATTCACTCTGGAAAAATGACAGACCAGAGAAGTAATATTTTCTGATCACCTCCTACTAGTACTTTGGTGCGGTCCCATTATCATGGAAATGCACCTCAGAATTATAGATTTTTTAATAAATAACTACACTCCAGACCAAACCCTGAGGAACTCACAGAAGGGCAGAGATGCCAGTGGATCTGTAACTCTGAGGCAAATCTACAGAACAGGGATTCTAGAGCCCTCAGTCAGTGAGGTAATAGAAATGTGCCTTGTTGGATCTGTTCCCACAGCGCAACACACCTTTGAATTCTGCTCTTCCCAATCGAGTCAAAAAATAGAAGCTTCACAATTGCATTTGCTGACTAAATTTCCAGGAGCAAATAAGTCTGAAGGAATTTGGGAGCTAATCACTGACTGTCAGTGGGAGACCCTCCTCTCATTCAGCCCATGACAGAATTAAGCCCAATGCACATGGACCATCTAGAAAAGATGCATATGATCCTGACCCATCTCATTGGGGATTCACCACTTGGAGCCTGTCTGAATGTGGAATTGCTGTGTAGCTTGAACAGCCCCCCATGGAGTATTGGTGGATACAGGGGCAGGGTCATAAGAACATAAGAATGGCCATACTGGGTCGGACCAAAGGTCCATCCAGCCCAGCTTCCCATCTGCCAACGGTGGCCAATGCCAGGTGCCCCAGAGAAGGAGAACAGAAGACAATGATCAAGTGATTTATCTCCTGCCATCCATCTCCTGCCCTTGTTCTGAAGGCCAGGGCACCATACTTTATCCCTGGCTAATAGCCATTTATGGACCTAACCTGCAAAAATTTATCAAGCTCTTTTTTAAACCCTAATAGAGTCCTGGCCTTCACAGCCTCCTCGGGCAAGGAGTTCCACAGGTTGACTGTGTGCTGTGTGAAGAAAAATTTCCTTTTATTAGTTTTGAACCTACTACCCATCAATTTCATTTGGTGTCCCCTAGTTCTTGTATTATGGGAAAAGGTAAATAATTTTTCTATATTCACTTTCTCCACACCATTCATGATTTTATATACCTCTATCATATCGCCCCTCAATCGCCTCTTTTCCAAACTCAAAAGTCCCAGTCTCTCTAGCCTCTCCCCATATGGGACCCGTTCCAAGCCCCTAATCATCTTAGTCGCCCTTTTCTGAACCTTTTCTAATGCCAATATATCTTTTTTGAGGTGAGGAGACCACATCTGCACGCAGTACTCAAGATGTGGGCGTACCATAGTTTTATATAGGGGAAGTATGATATCTTTTGTCTTATTATCGATCCCTTTTTTAATCATTCCTAACATCCTATTTGCTTTACTAACTGCCGCTGCACACTGCATGGATGTCTTCAGAGAACTATCCACTATAACTCCAAGATCCCTTTCCTGATCTGTTGTAGCTAAATTTGACCCCATCATGTAGTACGTGTAATTTGGGTTATTTTTTCCAACATGCATTACCTTACACTTACCCACATTAAATTTCATTTGCCATTTTGCTGCCCAATCACTCAGTTTGCTGAGATCTTTTTGTAGTTCTTCACAATCTGTTTTGGTTTTGACTGTCGTGAACAACTTGGCGTCATCTGCAAACTTTGCCACCTCACTGCTTACCTCATTTTCTAGATCATTGATGAACAAGTTGAACAGGATCGGTCCCAGGACTGACCCCTGGGGAACACCACTAGTTATCCCCCTCCATTGTGAAAATTTACCATTTATTTTCACCCTTTGTTTTCTGTCTTTTAACCAATTCCCAATCCATGAAAGGATCTTTCCTCCTATCCCATGACCGCCTAATTTACATAAAAGCCTTTGGTGTGGGACCGTGTCAAAGGCTTTCTGGAAATCTAGGTATATTATGTCCACTGGGTGCCCCTTGTCCGCATGTTCATTAACCCCTTCAAAGAATTCTAATAGATTAGTTAGACACGACTTCCCTCTGCAGAAACCATGCTGACTTTTGCCCAACAATTCGTGCTCTTCTACGTGCCTTGCAATTTTATTCTTTACCAGTGTTTTTACTAATTTGCCTGGTACTGATGTTAAACTTATCGGTCTATAATTGCCAGGGTCTCCTCTAGAGCCTTTTTTAAATATTGGCGTTATATTGGCCGTCTTCCAGTCATTTGGTACCAAAGTGGATTTAAAGGATAGGTTACAAACCACTGTTAATAACTCCGCAATTTCACAATTGAGTTCTTTCAGAACCCTTGGGTGAATACCGTCTGGTCCTGGAGACTTGTTACTATTCAGCTTATCAATTAACTCCAAAACCTCCTCTAATGTCACTTCAATCTGAGAGAGTTCCTCAGATTTGTCACCTAAAAAGGCTGGCTCAGATTTAGGAACCTCTGTAACATCCTCAGCCGTGAAGACTGAAGCAAAGAAATCATTTTAATCGCTCCGCAATGGCACTGTCTTCCTTGATCGCTCCTTTTATATCTTTATCGTCCAAGGGCCCCATTGCTTTTTTAGCGGGCTTCCTGCTTCTAATGTATTTAAAAAACATTTTACTATCGTTTTTTGAATTTTTGGCTAGCTGTTCCTCAAAATCTTTTTTGGCTTTTCTTACTACTAAGCTTTCTTGTTCTCCTTGCCCTCCAGCTGCATCACTGAATCACCCCGACAACCCAGATAAATCCTCTGGTACTGCACAGAACATCTGAACATGGAAACAAGTTGTAGCCCTTCCCTTGCACTTTGCATTTACAAGAGAGTGAAACCTGCCACATCCCCAGTTCCTGGTAGAAGGGGGAGGACTGGCACCAGAGGTCTTCACTGTATAGGACAAGGTGTCAATAGAGAGCTTGAACAGGCAGCAGGCAGTGTATGTATGGAGGCAACTGCCTTTATGAAGCATGTTGGTGCATTCCTGTGGGTGCCACCTGACATTAGAAAAGCTCAGCTGTTTGCCTTCCTGGGCAACAAATTTATTCCCATCACTACCAATGGTAAATTGTAGGAGGCCAAATCTCAGGGCATGAAAAGTCATGCTAAAGAACTGGAGTGCAGTGCCAGCCCTGGTGCAAGCCGCATGCCTGGATGAATGTTCATATAGTTATGACTAGTCACGTGGCTTCTTTGCAGATGGCCAGATGGTACCAATAATGCTATCCTAGCTGTCATCTGGCTGATATAAAATAGAATCATAATATAGTGATAAGGGCCAGATTTATCTACAGTACCATATCACCCAGTTACCTGCGTTACAAATGTAAGAGTCAGTCAAGGAAATGTAGATTGCACAAGGTTTTGTATACTGGAGTAGAAACCCCACATTATAGCACTGTACATTGCAGGGGCATCTGTGCAAGGCAAACTCATTCCTATCAGATGCTTTCACTCAGCAATGGAGAGATGTACAACCACCTTTTGTCTGCAGAGATGAGCTTTTTCCCAGCAACTTCACTCAAGCCAAACCGGTTATGAGAAAGCGTGAAACAAGTTTATTAAATATAGATGGACAGTTTTTGCCTGATTATGAATTGTAACTCAGAGATCATGGATGATTACCAAGGGGCTGGGGAGTGAAACAAAACTGCAAACTAAGCCTACCACACTTGACAGAGGGGTTTTGAATTAGCAATACCTAATTATGACAGATGAGACAAGCTGTTCACCATGTATTCACAAACAGGTTGGAATTATGTACTCAAGGGGACCAGCACTTCAAACTTTGTTCCTCAGGGGCTTCCAGACGTTCATTTGTACAGGGAGTGATGCCAAGAGACGATGTCAGTCCCCACCATATATATATTTCTTTTCTATGTGGTGGGAACCCTTCATTTCAAGCTACATTTCCCGATCAGTTTGTGGAAAATTCCATTTACTCAAACGGAGCCCATTGTCTTGTGGTCTCGTTCCACACCCCGGAAAGCTGGATGAAATGTTCAGAGGGAGGCTAAGTTCCTCCATGGTCTGTTATCTTTGTTGATAAGATATCAGCAACTGTCTAATTTCTTCACTGGTTGAGGGTTTTACGCAGGGTAAGATTGTTTGAACTTGACATATATAGTTCATATTCACAACTTCAGGTGTGAAAAAGAACCAAGCGGACAAATGTGAAATAAACATAATATGTAGATTGTAACTTTTCTAATAACCTCTCCCAAGACATATCTTGTAACAGTTGCATCATAATTCTGTCATAATGATTTCATGCTCCTTCCACTGTGATGAAAATGGGGTTCACTATCTCAGCCTCTGCTGACCCTTCATCATAGGATGGCTCCTCAGATTGGTCACCAAAAAAATGCCTCCTGAGGGAATCTCGCTCACACCCTCTACTGTGAGGACTAGTGCAAAGAGTTCATTTACCCTCTGCATATCACTAGCATTGCAGCTGGGTGATGAACTGATCCTTTACTTGACAAACACCCTGATTATCCTCCCACGAAGGTGTTCACTTTTTATGCTGTACACAATTGGATGGATCACAGGTGGAACCAACCGGAAGACATAACCCAGGACAACCTGAAGCAAGTGAGAAGATTCATTCCCAAATCTGTGTAACAGAGCCAGTCCGATCGCTGGTAGATAGAAAAGCAGGACAGCACAGAGGTGGGAGATGCAGGTGTTCAGAGCTTTGAGGCATTTTGTGTGAGATGTGACGCTCAGCACTGTTTTGAGGATCATGACATAAGAGAGGAAGATGAGCAGTGAGTCCATTCCGAACACTATGAATGCAACAGATAAGCCATAGATGTTGTTGATTGTGATGTCTGCACAAGCCACCTTCATGACATCCTGGTGCAGGCAGTAGGAATGGGAGAGGACATTAGTTCTCCAATACTGGAATCGTTGCAGGAGAAAGGGTAGTGGCAATATTAGGACCACCGATCTTATCACAAACATTAGCCCCAGCTTGGCTATTCTTGGGTGGGTTAAGATGGAAGCATATCTCAGTGGGTTACAGATTGCAATGACGCGGTCAAAAGCCATCAGCAGAAGCACAGAGGATTCCATGAATTGTAGAGTGTGGATGAAGAACAGCTGGGCAAAACAGGCACTGAAGCTGATCTCCCTAGAGTTAATTAAATATACGCTAAATACTGTCGGCATGGTGGCTATCAATAAGCCAAGGTCTGTGATGGCCAACATTGAAAGGAAAATATACATTGGTTCATGGAGGCTTGAATCTGTTTTTATAATTAAGAGAATGAGTGCATTTCCTACTGTCGCAATAACATATATGAAACAGAAGGGGAAAGAGATCCATTGATGGATATCTATAGGCCCAGCTATTCCAGTGAGAAGGAACACTGCATGTATGAGGTTGGTATCATTGGCAGCTGGCATAATGCACTGAACAGGTTTGAAGAGTTTTGAACATTCCTTCCTATAAGAGAAAAGAACAGGAGACAAGGTGATATTTAACAAAAGAAAACAGCAGAAATGTAGCACTTTAAAGACTAACACAATGATTTATTCGTTGATGAGATTTCCTGGGAAAGACCGGATCTGTCCCGTGAAACCTCATTACTGTATACATCATTTTGTTACTCTTTAAAGCACTACGTTTCTGCTGTTTTGTTGTAATACACACTAACATGGCTACCTCTCTGTTACTATTCAAAGTGATATTCTGAGACATTAATCTGCTCGCAGTGTAAAATGAGAGACTCCCAGGAGGACCAAGAAAATAAGCAAAAAGATGATATTGGATTTACAGGGAAAAAGAGAGAGAAGCATTGACAGGCTGGATCAGATCTGTAATCCATCCTACCCAGTGTCCAGTGCCCACTTCCAGATGCTACAGAAGAAGGCAGATGGAGCCCTGCAGGAGACAGCAATGAGAGAAACTCCTCCCAGGGAATGTTTTCCCCAGACACCCAGTAATTAGACGTGTTATTTGTGTTAATGAGAATGTTTATGGTCTTGCCAAAATTTCATAAAGCAGTCCTCATTATTACAATTGAATTTTCTACTTAACCATATAAAAATCCAGATTTTTCTGAATCCTTGAAAGCTCTTGCCCAGATTGATATCTTATAGCTGGGAATTCAGTAGTTTCCTTTGTTGTTATCTTCCCCCAGACACATTTTTCTTCTTATCCACTTCTGAATGGGGCCCATCGTATTATGCTGTGGGAAGCGCAGGGTGAAACTGGTTATCGAATTTAAATGTCCTGCATTAAAGCTATTCATAAAAATATTGAATTGGCTCATTCTGTACCTTCTCTCCACTCCCTAGAGTCCAGATTATGTCACTGCCTCATTAAAGTACATTGGTTAATTCCTCAGAGCCAACCTCTTATTTTATTAACCACAACTTCTCCTGTGCCATTGCACTTTGAGCTCTGTAAATTCTATCAGGACTGGGGACTATTAGCTTTCTCTTACCTAATGCTCCTAGGCCGTGTCTACACGTGCACGCTACTTCGAAGTAGCGGCGCCAACTTCGAAATAGCGCCCATCACGGCTACACGTGTTGGGCACTATTTCGAAGTTGAAATCGACGTTAGGCGGCGACACGTTGAAGTCGCTAACCCCATGAGGGGATGGGAATAGCGCCCTACTTTGAAGTTGAACGTCGAAGTAGGGCACGTGTAGACAATCCGCATCCCGCAACATCGAAATAGCGGGGTCTGCCATGGTGGCCATCAGCTGAGGGGTTGAGAGACGCTCTCTCACCAGCCCCTGCGGGGCTCTATGGTCACCGTGTGCAGCAGCCCTTAACCCAGGGCTTCTGGCTGCTGCTGCTGCAGCTTGGGATTCATGCTGCATGCACAGGGTCTGCAACCAGTTGTCAGCTCTGTGGATCTTGTGTTTAGTGCAACTGTGTCTGGGAGGGGCCCTTTAAGGGAGCAGCTTGCTGTTGAGTCCGCCCTGTGACCCTGTCTGCAGCTGTTCCTGGCACCCTTATTTTGATGTGTGCTACTTTGGTGTGTAGACGTTCCCTCGCAGCGCCTATTTCGATGTGGTGCTGCCAAACATCGAAGTTGAACATCGACGTTGCCAGCCCTGGAGGACGTGTAGACGTTATTCATCGAAATAGACTATTTTGATGTCGCTACATTGAAATAAGCTACTTCGATGTAGCGTGCACGTGTAGACGTAGCCCTAGTGATACACGTGGGCTCCCAAGACACCCTCAGAAAGAAGATGAAGTGTTTTTCCTGGCCGGTGTTGTCTGAATACAGAAAGTCTGTTCATGCTACAGGCTTCTCTTCCTCAGCGGTGAAAGTAACTTAAATTTCATACAGTTACTGTTCTATCAGAGCTCCCCCTGGAGGGGTGAGGGCAGGAGACTGGGGTATTCACATCTGAGAATGTGGGGAGAGATCTCATAGCTGGGACTGCCACCACCAGGCTGATCAGCTGCCTCATCCTGAAGGCTGGATATGGTGGTGGAAACAAAGTGGCTGGCTACCTGTGCTCACAGCTGGAGACTGGGGGTGCTGAGACCTCACTGCCCAGGGGCTTTGTGTACTGTATGGGCACACTGGGGCTGCACGCTCAACCTATTGCCTAATATCTGTGGGGCTCGATGCCGTAGGTTAAGTGGTTTGAGCTCCATGGGAGCGGGAAGCCAGAAGGGAAGGAGTGAGCTACCCATTCCGAGTGCTGGAACAGGCACCTTACCCATGTCCAGTGTCTGGCAGCTTGCAGAGTCCTGCCCACGCTTGCTACAACCCAAGCTCTCCATGACTCCAGCCAGCCACAAAAGTGCCTGACAGGGCCACAAAAAGTCAGCTAAAGTTCAATAGTGATAAATGCTAAATAATTTACATTGCAAACCATAATCTCTGCTGTTTGCGAAAGTTCCCTAACAAATGCATCTTGAATGCTGCAAGCAGATATGGTCACCCTGTCTGATACAGAAAGATATATTAGCACTAAAGAAGTTTAAGACTAGGGCGATGAAAACGATGAGTCGTATGGAACATCTTTGGTATAAAGAGAGATTAATAGGATTATGGCTTTTTACCTTGAAAAAGAGCTGACAAAGGGGAGGTATGATAGAGATCTGTAAAGATCGGAACTGTTGTGGACAACAATAAATAAGGCTGTGTTGTTTATCCCTTCACGTACTGCAAGGACTTAGAGTCACCAAATGAAATTAATAAGCAGGAGGCTTAAAAGAAACAAAAAGGAACTATTTCTTCGCTTCACCTAGTAGTATTCTTTTCCAGGGGATGCTGTGAAGGCCAAGACTGTAAGAGGCCTCAAGAAAGACTAAGATATACTCATGCAGGATAGATCCTGTGGCAGTTATTATTCAGGAAGGGGAGAGAGGGTGTCTCAAGTCTCTTGTTTGTTAGAAGCTGGAAATGGACCACAGGCATGATTATGTGGTGGGTATTTATGTATTTATTAATCTTCTTTTATTTGTTATTTATTGCATTTCCTCTGGCACCTGACATTAGCCAATTAGAAGACTTACTGGGAGAAAAACATAGTTGTCGGTTGTCAGGAGACTATATTATAAAACTATTCACAGAGCAAAAAATTAATAGCGTAAACCCATTGTGACTAACACATGGAATTCTTCTCTGACATTTTCAAAAGGAAAAGGGAGAACAGGAATACCTCCTTCATTTAGCACACGTAGGTCAAGCCACTCTTCACTGTGTTGTCTCGTTTCAGACGTGATTTCCTGAGGTTAGAGTGGGACTTCCCATGTGGCATCTGTCATCTGGCTGTCTTCAGAATATTGAAAGGTCAGAGTGTCTCAGCCCATGGGGATCACTTCTCAGCGAAGACAAGTCTAGTGGCTTCTCTCTCCCTGGGTTTAGAGCTGAATGATTCTATCGGATTCTGTTGTATTAGTCTCTTGCCTGGGTCTGGTGTCTTAACTATTTTCGGTGTCAGTACACAAAATGTTCATTCCCTGGGCTGTCACTCTCAAATGCAATGGCTTTCAACATTTTTGTTCATCTCATTTGCAGAGCCCTAATGAATTCTGAAAGGAGGTGTGAAGAACCATGGGAATATTAGACATAGTCTGGTGACACCCAGTTGTCCAAAAAGCACAAGTTGGAAACCACGAGTCTGGTACTTTGGCACAGCTGTGGATTTCAAGAAGGAGATTTCAAAGTCAGCTGCTTGTGGAATTTCATTTCTCACATGAAAATAATTCACTGCTCTCTGACTGTCTATCATAATGAAGGTGTCTGTTTAACATGGTTCTTTGGATGTTGGCTGTAGAGTTCTATTACGTTAGCTATTGGGATGGCTTTGTTGGGGTAAACCTGTATGGATCAACTTTCTTTCATAACGGGCTGCTGGAAAACAAGCAGGAGAAGAAGCAATAACTGAAGAAAAGTTGTCTCTCAGTGATCACTGACGGGTGTTTGAGAAATAACACTGGACCTAAAACCTGGGAAGAGCCTGTTTCTGGGCTTGAGATCGTTTTGCCAACACTAGGAATCTGCACTGAGGTGGAACAATTGTTGCTAAGATGATCTTCGGACATTCCTTGTAGTATCTGAAGGCCTTGGCCTTCCCGGATCCATCAGACTGTTTGGGTTTCAGATCAGACACAGGTGAACCCTGTTTTGGGTTTGTTAGTTTTTCAAACTAGGCCTGTTGATTTATCAGAGTTAATTCACACAATTAATTCAAAAGAATTAATTGTGACTTTAAAAATTGATCAAGCTTAATCACTAAATTACTCAGAATTTAAACAATATTAGACTATCAGCTGAAAGCTGGTAAAGATTTTAGCTTGTTATTCCTCATCTCACAAATTTTCACTCGTTAAAAAATGACAAACCAAAGAAATAATGTTTTCTGTTCACCTCCTAAAACTACTTTGGTGCAATCCCATTATAATGGAAATTCACCTCGGAATAATTTTATATTTTTAATAAATAAATTCACTCCAGACCAAACCCTGAGGAACTCACAGAAGGGCAGAGATGCCAGTGGATCTGTAACTCTGAGGCAAATCTACAGAATAGGGATTCTAAAGCCTTCAGCCAGTGAGGAAATAGAAATGTGACTTTTTGGATGTGTACCCACAGAACAACACAACTTTGAATTCTGCCCTTCCCAGTTGAGCCAGAGAACAGAAGCTTTACATTTGCATTTGCTGATCAAATTTCCATTAACAAATAAGCCTGAAGGAACGTGGGGACTAATCACTGATTCTGGGGGAAGAACCTCCTTTCACTCATCCCATGACAGAATTAAGCCCAATACACATGGTCCATCTGGAAATGTTACATATGTTCCTGAGCCATCTCACTGGGGGTTCACCACCTGGAGTGTGTTTGAATGTGAAATTGCTGTGTAGCTTGAACAGCCCCCCCGACAGTATTTGTGGATATAGGAGCCGGGTCCCTAAGTTTCATAGTTCTCCCTGCCCTCCAGCTGTATCCCTGAGTCACCCTGGCTACGTCTACACGTGAACCCTACATCGAAGTAGCCTATTTCGATGTGGCGACATCGAAATAGGCTATTTCGATGAATAACGTCTATATGTCCTCCAGGGCTGGCAACATCGATGTTCAACATCGACGTTGCGCAACACCACATCGAAATAGGCCCTGCGAGGGAATGTCTACACGCCAAAGTAGCACACATCGAAATAAGGGTGCCAGGCACAGCTGCAGACAGGGTCACAGGGTGGACTCAACAGCAAGTCGCTCCCTTAAAGGGCCCCTCCCAGACACACTTTCACTAAACAGTGCAAGATACACAGAGCCGACAACTAGTTGCAGACCCTGTGCATGCAGCATGGATCCCCAGCTGCAGCAGCAGCAGCCAGAAGCCCTGGCCTACGGGCTGCTGCACACGGTGACCACAGAGCCCTGCAAGGGCTGGAGAGAGAGCGTCTCTCAACCCCCCAGCTGATGGCCACCATGGAGGACCCCGTTATTTCGATGTTGCGGGACGCGGATCGTCTACACGTTCCCTACTTCGATGTTGAATGTCGAAGTAGGGCGCTATTCCCATCCCCTCATGGGGTTAGCGACTTCGACGTCTCACCGCCTAACGTCGATTTCAACTTCGAAATAGCGCCCAACACGTGTAGCCGTGACGGGCGCTATTTCGAAGTTGGCGCCGCTACTTCGAAATAGCGTGCACGTGTAGACACGGCTCCTGACACCCCAAATGAATCCTCTGGCTCTACACAGAATATGTGCACATGGAAACAGTTTCTAGTCTTTCCCTTGTACTTTCCCTTTCCCTTTGAATTTACAAGGGAGTGAAACCTGCCAATGTACCCAGTTCCTGCTAGAAGGGAAATGACTGGCACCAGAGGTCTTCACAGAGAGCTTGCACAGGGAGTAGGCAGTGTATGTACAGAGGCAACTGCCTTTATTAAGCGTGCTGGCGCATTCCCCATGGGTGCCACAGATGAATGCTGTAACGCTGTTCTGTTTTTTTTCTTTTTTTTTTTAAACTAGGGCTGTTGATTGACTTTAAAAATTAATCAAGATCAGTCTCAGGTTTGGTTACGATGCTAAACAATAATAGAATAACAACTGAAATTTCGTAAATATTTTGGGTGCTTTAGAAGGAGCATTTTGAGCAGATCTAGAGAAGATGCTGTTCCCCTCTATTCAGCCCTGGAGAAGTCACATCTGTAATATTATGCCCAGTTTTGGGGGCCCCCAGTATTGAAAGGGTGTGGATATGCTGGAGCAGGTTCAGCGGAGGGTGACGAAAATGATTAAGGGCTAGAGCACAGGACCTATGAGTAGAGGCTGAAGGACTTGGGCTTATTTTGTTTGCAGAAGAGAAGTCTCAAGGGTGATTTAATAGCAGCCTTCATCTTCCTGAAGGGGAGCTCTAAAGAGGATGGAGAGAAACTGTTCTCAGTGGTGACAGACAGCAGAACAAGGGGTAATGGTCTGAAGCTACAGAAGGAGAGGAGTAAGTTGGATATTAAGAAGAAAAAAACCTACTTCACCAGGGCTACGTCTACACTAGGGGAAAACTTCGAAATGGCCAGGCTAATGGCCAAATAGGAGAATACTAATGATGGGCTGAAATGATTATTCAGCGCCTCAAGAGCATGCTGCCAGTTGCAGCTCATCTACATGGGGGTCCTTTTCGAAAGGACCCTGCAAACATCCAAATTCCCTTATTCCTATCAGCTCATATTCATTTCAGTGCCTCATTAGTATTCTCCGATTTGGCCATTAGCATGGCCATTTTGAAGTTTTCCGCTAGTGGAGACATAGCCCAGGCGGGTGGTGAAGCACTGGAATGCATTGCCTAGAAACATGGTGGAATCTCCACCCCTAGAGGTTTTTAAGTCCTGGCTTGACAAAGTCCTGCCTGGGATGACTTCATTGGGGTTTATCGTGCTTGAAGCAGGGGGCTGGACTCAATGACCTCTCGAGGTCCATTCCAGATGTATGAGTCTATGGTTCCTCATTTTTAAATACAGTGATTTCAATTACCACCCAGACAAGAAAGTGTCCACTGCTCATTTTATGTCATTAGTTTTATTACAAATATTCACCAGGTAGAAATGGCTAAAAAAAGAAATAATATTTTATGTTCACCTTCTACATTTGTGATGTCCAATACAGGTGCCATTTACCGCATATGGCGAATGGGGAAGCAGTTTGTGGCAAATACAGCTCAGAGCCGCACACATGGGGTGTCCCTCCTGCCACTCTGCACACAGGCCCCACCATGTGGTGTGATAAGCGTGTGGTGGCAGTGGCGGAGGCAGCTTCTCCAGCTCCAGGGGCATGGTGGCTTGTGGGCTCAGGCAGCTCAGGGGCTGCAGGGTGAGTATGGGGCTGCAGCATGGCTCAGGCTGCGTGACTCCTGCGAGTAATCGGGGGAGGTGTCTGGGGGGAGGGGGGACCTGGCAGGTAAGGATAGCTGGGGATGGTGGTCCCTGTTGTGGGAGGACTGGCGTTCCATTGAATTACTCCTAGACTTAACTGTCCTACATCTACTCTGGTGCAATCTATTTTTTTATGAAATTGGAGATTAATTGTAGAACTTAAAATAAATGAATGAATGAATGAATGAATAACTGCATGGAAAACCAAGCTCTGTGGTACTCTGAGAAGGGCAGAGACACCAGTAGATCTGTAACTCTGAGGCACGTCTACAGGTCAGAGTTTCTACAGCCCTCAGCCAGTGAGGAAATAAAATGTGCCTTTTTGGATCTGTGAGCACAGAGCAATGCGGCTCTGAATTCCATCCTTCACAATCCAGCCAGAGTAGAAGCTTTTCAAGTGCATTTGCTGACTGAATTTCCAGGAGCAAATAAACCTGAAGGAATTTTGGAATGAATCGTTGATTTTGGGGGGTAGGGGTGTTGGAGTGGCTCACTCAGCTCATGACTGGATTGGGTCCAATGCACATGGTCCATTCAGAAATGGTGCAAATGGTCCTGACTCAGCACATTGGTGTTTAACACTTAGCGCTTGTTTGGATGTGTAATTGCTGTGTACCTTGGAGCAGCCCCCCATGGAATCTGTGATACCTAGTGCCGACCGCTCTCCAGCTCCATACCTGAATCACCCTGGCAGCCCAGCTGCGTCCTGATTGCTGCCCAGAACATCTGCCAATGGAAACAGGTTTTAGCCTTTTCCCTGCACTTTGCATTTCAAAGAGAGCTCAAACTGACAACCTACCAAATTCCTGCTGCAAGGGGAACTGCTGGTGCCAGATGTCTTCACTATAAAGGACGAGGCGTCATCACAGAGGTTGCACAGGCAGCAGGCAGTGCATGTACAGAGACAGACGTATTTATGAAGCATGCTGGCACCTTCCCTTGGGGGCCACTTGGCAATTAGGGAACTTCAGCTGTTTGGACTTGTGTGCAACAGTTTTAACCCTGTCTCGGCCAATGGCAAACTGCAGGCGGCCAAGTCACAGGGGATGGCTGGTTATGCTACTGGACAGCAGCACCAAGTCTGCTGCAGGCTCCATTCCTGGATGCGTGCTCTCACGGTTCTGACGAGTCACGTGGCTTCCTTGGAGGCGGTCAAATGCTACCAACGATGCTGTCACAGCTCTCATCTTGTTGACATAAAATAGAATCATAATACTACTGTAGGACCAAATTTCTCTCCAGCCCCATCCCACCCCTTTTCCTACATTACAAGCCCAGTGGTAGGGCCGGAGAAGGCAGATTCCGCAATGCTCTGTATAGTGGACTAGAAACACAACATTACACTGACTTATACTCCACATACATTTACAAATGTGAAGTGTGTACTCTTATACAGACCTGAGACTGGCATACTAAAAAGTCTTCAAAACACAAGCTACAGACATTCATAAAGAGATGCCTGAGTTGCATCCTTCACGTCAAATGGCAACACTTTGCCACAAATGAACAGATTTGGAACAGAGCAGGCCAAGAACCAATTGACATTGAAATCAAGAGAAGAAATTAGGAATAGCTAGGCCACACTCTCAGAAAACCATCATCCAGCATAGTCCATCAAGCTCTCACATGGAACCCACAAAGAAAACACAAAAGAGGAAGACCTCAGACAATGTGAAGAAGGTCTACCTAGACTGAAGGACAGCAACTGGGGTATTCCTGGAGCCAGCCAGAAGTTTTGTCACAAGACAAAGTAAAGTTGAGGGAACTTTTAGATGACCTATGCTCCATGCAGAGTACACGGGTTAAGTAGTAGTAGTATACTCCACAAGCATCTACAATGCACATTCATTCATATCAGTTGCTTTCCTCTCAGTGTGTAAGAGAGGTGCAATTGCCTTTCTTTACAGAGCGGAGGTTTTCCCAGACACTTCATTCAAACCACACTGGCTACGAGAAAACATAAAAAAAATTTATTAGCTACAGATAGACAAATTTGCTGTGATTATACATTATAACATACAGATCAAAGCTGATTACCAAGAAAATAAACAAAAGAGCCAGCTAAGACTATCACACTTGAGAGAGAGGATTTAAATTAGCAATTTCTAATCCTGACTGATGAGACAGACTGTTCAGCATGGTTTCTTACACAGGCTAGAAACCTCTTTATCAGGGGACCAGAACTTCAATCTTTGTTCTGCAGATGTTTCCAGATGTTATCTTGCACGGGGAGTGATGCCAAGAGATTGTGTCAGTCCCCACCATATGTACTTCGTTCTGTGTGGTGGGAATCCTTCATTTCAAGGTAAGTTTCCAGGCCAGTATGTGCAAACCTACAGTTCCCAAAATGGAGCTCAGCGTCATGTGGTCTTGAGCCATGCCGCTGCAGGCTGGATGGTGTGTTCAGAAGAAGGCTAAACTCCTCCATCATCATCTTTGTTGATGATGCCTCAGCACTGTCTAGATTATTTACTGGTTGAGGGTTTTACACAACATTAACTCATTTAGATTACACATACATAATTAATATTCATAACTTCAGGTCTAAAAAGATGCATGCAGACAAATATGAAAAAAAAACATATTATGTGAATCATAACTTTTCTCATGTTCCCTCACAGGGCATATCATCAGACCAGCATCTGATGAAGTGAGTCTGTGCTCACAAAAGCTCATGCTCAAAACTTTTCTGTTAGTCTATAAGGTGCCACAGGACCCTTCCTTGCTGTTACAGATCCAGACTAACAAGGCTACCCCTCCGATACAGGGCATATCTTGTGTTAGTTCCATCACAATTCT